>NW_023605305.1:74037139-74480200 GCF_014898055.3 Talpa occidentalis | reverse complement strand
CTATCAACAATGGATAGATCAACAAGACAAAAAATAAGTAAAGAAACTAAAGCTCTAAATAAGAACCTAGAGCATTTGGGCTTAACAGAAATCTATAGAACACTAAACCCCAAAAAAACGGAATACACATTTTTCTCAAGAGCACACAGATCATTCTCCAGGATCAATCACATACTGGGACAAGACAAACATCAACAGATACACCAAGATTGAAATCATACCAAACCATCTTTTCTGACCATGAAGGCATCAAACTAGAAATAAACATAAAAAAGAAGGCAAGGAACTTTCCTACCTCATGAAGATTAAAAACCACACTACTGGAAGACCACTGGCTAATGAGGAGATCAAAGAAGAAATTAAAATTCTTTGAATTGAATGACAAGGAGGACACCAATATCCTAAATGTATGGGATGCAGCAAAAGCAGTAATAACAGGAAAATATATAGCAATAGAAGCTCACATCAAGAAACAAGAAAGAACTCAAAGAAACAACCTAATCTCGAAGCTCAAAGATCTAGAAAAAGAACAACAAAAAAAAACCAAAACAGTAGAAGAAAAGAAATATAAAAACCAAAGCAGGAATAAATGAAATTGAAACTAAAAAAACAATCCAAGATCAATGAAACCAAGACTGGTTCTTTGAAAAAATCAATAAAATAGACAAACCCCTAGCCAGGCTCACAAAGGAAAAAAGGGAGAAAGCACAAATACACAGGATCATAAATGAAAGAGGAAAAATCACAACAGACGAGCAGAAATCAAAAGAATAATCAGTAACTACTATGAACAGTTATGTGGAAAAAGTTCAACAATCTAGAGGAGATGGACAAATTCCTACAACTCTACAATCACCCAAAGCTAGATAAAGAAGAAATAGAACACCTAAACAGACCAATTACAAGCAGCGAAATTGAAATGGTAATCAAAAACCTCCCCAAAAACAAAAGCCCAGGACCTGATGGATTTACAAATGAATTCTACCAAACATTCAGAGACGAATTAATGCCTATCCTTCACAAACTCTTCCAAAAAATTGAGAAGGAAGGGACAATACAAAACACGTTCTATGAAGCCAGCATTACACTAATACAAAACAAATAAGGACAACACAAAAAAGGAAAACTACAGGCCAATCTCCCTAATGAACACTGATGCAAAAATCTTCAATAAAATTTTAGCTATCAGAATCTCAACAATGTCCATAAGATAATTCACCACGACCAGTAGGATTCATTCCAGGGACACAAGGATGTTTCAACATCCTAATATCAATCAACATTATCCAACACATCAACAAAAAGAAATATAAAAACCATATGATATAATCAATAGATGCTGAGAAAGCTTTGGACAAAGTGCAACACCCATTCATGATAAAAGCCCTTGAAATTCTTGGGATACAAGGAACATACCTCAACATCAGAAAGGCCATCTATGACAAGCCAACAGCCAGTATCATTCTCAATGGTGAAAAGCTGAAAGCAATTCCATTAAGATCTGGAACAAGACAGGGATGTCCACTCTCACCACTGCTTTTCAACATAATACTGGAAGTCCTAGCCAGAGCAATAAGACAAGAGAAAGACATACAAGGAATCCAAATAGGCAAGGAAGAAGTCAAACTATCACTACTTGTGGACAATATACATAGAGAACCCCAAAAACTCCACAGAAAAACTAATTCAACTCATCAATCAGTTCAGTAAAATGGCAGGATACAAAATCAACACACAAAGTCAGTAGACTTCCTATACACAAACAATAAATCTGAAGAAGAAATAAAAAAAAATCCCTTTTATTATTGAAACAAAAAAAATCAAATATTTGGGAATAAATCTAACAAAAGAGGTAAAGGACCTATACAAAAAAATTATAAAACACTGTTAAAAGAAATAGAAGAAGACACAAATAAATGGAATGATATCCCCTGCTCATGGATTGGGAGAATAAACATTATTAAAATGGCCATCCTACCAAAAGCAATATACAGATTCAACGCTATTCCAATCAAAATTTCAATGTCATTCTTCAAAGAAATAGAACAATTATTGATGAAATTCATATGGAATCACCAAAAACCCGAATAGCCAAAGCTCTCCTGAAAAAAAAAAAAGGGAATGGAGGCATCACACTCCCAGACTTCAAACTCTACTACAAAGCCATAATCATCAAAACTGCATGGTATTGGAACAAGAACAGACATACAGACCAATGGAATCGAATAGAAAATCCAGAAATAAACCCACAGATTTATGGTCAACTAATCTTTGACAAAGGAGCAAAGACTATACATTGGAACAAAGAAAGTTTGTTCAATAAATGGTGCTGGGAAAACTGGGTCACTACATGCAAAAGAATGAAGCTTGACCACTACCTCACACCATACACAAAAATCAACTCAAAATGGATTAAAGAACTAGACATAAGATCTGAAACCATAAAATACATAGAAGGAAATATAGGCAAAACACTACATGATTTGCACATCAAAGACATCTTTACAGACACATCACCCAAAGCAGTGATAGTGAAGGCAAAGATAAACAGCTGGGACTACATCAAATTAAAGAGCTTCCGCACAGCAAAAGAGACAATAACAAAAACAAAGAGAAACCCCACCAACTGGGAGAACATTTTTGCACACAACACTAATGATAAAGGACTGATCACAAAAATCTGCAAAGAGCTGATGAGACTCAACAACAAAGAAAATAACCCAGTCAAAAAATGGGCAGAAGAGCTAAAAAGAAACTTCTCTGAAGAGGAAATGCAAATGGCCAACAGGCATATGAAAAAATGTTCAACATCACTTGCAATCACGGAAATGCAAATCAAAACTACCATGAGATACCATCTTACACCAGTGAGAATGGCATATTAAAAAAACTAGCAACAATAAATGTTGGCGAGGGTGTGGAGAAAAAGGAACTCTCCTACACTGTTGGTGGGAGCGCAAACTGGTCCAACCACTATGGAGAGCTGTGTGGAGATTTCTGGACCTACTAAAACATAGAGCTTCCATATGATCCAGCAATTCCACTCCTACATATTTACCCAAAGGACACAGAAACATCAATTCCAAAGAACACCTGCACCCCTATGTTTATAGCAGCACTATTTACAATAGCTAAGCTTTGGAAACAGCCCAAATGCCCAAAATAGATGACCGGATCAAGAAGATGTGGTACATATATACCATGGAATATTACTCAGCATTCAAAAAAGATAAAAACATGCAATTTGCAACAACATGGATGGCGCTGGAAGGGATCATGCTCAGCGAAATAAGCCAGAAAGAAAGAGAAAAATACCGGATGGTCTCACTCATAGCAGGAATCTAGAAAACTTAAATAAGGGACCAGGAAATTGAATAACTATAAGAAAGTGAAAATCAACAAAAATTATGAACCAGAGACACTTTTTGTGGGGTGGGGGGAGGGAGGGGAGGGATTGGGGTCAGAATGGAAGGGTTGAAATTGTATGGGGAATATAAAAATAAAATTTATTATTAAAAAAAAAAGAAAGTCAAAAAAAAAAAGAAAGAAATAGAAGAAGACACAAAGAAATGGAAAGACATCCCCTGCTCATGGATTGGAAGAATAAACATTATTAAAATGGCCATCCTACCAAAAGCAATATACAGATTCAATGCTATGCCAATAAAATTTTCAATGCCATTCTTCAAAGAAATAGAACAATTATTGATGCAATTCATATGGAATCACCAAAAACCCGAATAGCCAAAGCTCTCCTAAAAAAAAAAAAGAAGGGAATGGAGGCATCACACTCCCAGACTTCAAACTCTACTACAAAGCCATAATCATCAAAACTGCATGGTATTGGAACAAGAACAGACATACAGACCAATGGAATCGAATAGAAAATCCAGAAATAAACCCACAGATTTATGGTCAACTAATCTTTGACAAAGGAGCAAAGACTATGCATTGGAGCAAAGAAAATTTGTTCAATAAATGGAGATGGGAAAACTGGGTCGCTACATGCAAATGAATGAAGCTTGACCACTACCTCACACCATACACAAAAATCAACTCAAAATGGATTAAAGAACTAGACATAAGACCTGAAACCATAAAATACATAGATGGAAATATAGGCGAAACACTACGTAATATGCACATCAAAGACATCTTTACACACCTCACCCAAAGCAGTGATAGTGAAGGCAAAGATCAACAGCTGGGACTATATCAAATTAAAGAGCTTCCGCACAGCAAAAGAGACAATAACAAAAACAAAGAGAAACCCCACCAACTGGGAGAACATTTTTGCACACAACACTAATGATAAAGGACTGATCACAAAAATCTGCAAAGAGCTGATGAGACTCAACAACAACAAAGAAAATCCAGTCAAAAAATGGGCAGAAGAGCTAAAAAGAAACTTCTCTGAAGAGGAAATGCAAATGGCCAACAGGCATATGAAAAAATGTTCAACATCACTTGTAATCAGGGAAATGCAAATCAAAACTACCATGAGATACCATCTTACACCAGTGAGAATGGCATATTAAAAAAACTAGCAACAACAAATGTTGGCGAGGGTGTGGAGAAAAAGGAACTCTTCTGCACTGTTGGTGGGAGTGCAAACTGGTCCAACCACTATGGAGAGCTGTGTGGAGATTTCTGGAGCTACTAAAGATAGAGCTTCCATATGATCCAGCAATTCCACTCCTAGGTATTTACCCAAAGGACACAGGAACATCAATTCCAAAGAACACCTGCACCCCTATGTTTATAGCAGCACTATTTACAATAGCTTAGCTTTGGAAACAACCCAAATGCCCAAAAATAGATGACTGGATCAAGAAGATGTGGTACATATATACCATGGAATATTACTCAGCATTCAAAAAAGATAAACACATGCAATTTGCAGCAACATGGATGGCGCTGGAAGGGATCATGCTCAGCGAAATAAGCCAGAAAGAAAAAGAAAAATACCGGATGGTCTCACTCATAGCAGGAATCTAGAAAACTTAAATAAGGGACCAGGAAAATGAATAACTATAAGATAGTGAAAATCAAAATCAAGAAAAAACTATGAACCAGAGACACTTTTTGGGGGGTGTGGGGCAGGAGGGGAGGGATTGAGGTCAGAATGGGGGGTTGCAATTGTATGGGGAATATAAAAATAAAATTTATTATTTAAAAAAAAAGGGTACGTATACCCCTATGTTTATAGCAGCACTATTTACAATAGCTAAGCTATGGAAACAACACAAATGCCCAAAAATAGATGACTGGATCAAGAAGATGTGGTACATATACACCATGGAATATTACTCAGCAATCAAAAAAAGGTAAACTCATGCAATTTGCAGCAACATGGATGGAGCTGGAAGGGATCATACTCAGCGAAATAAGCCAGAAAGAAAAAGAAAAATACCAGATAGTCTCACTCATAACAAGAGTTTAGAAAACCTAAATAAGGGACCAGGAAAAATACTAATTATAATAAAGTAAAAATCAAAATCAACAAGCAACAAGCAACTATAAGCCAGAGACACACTACAAAGGGGGTTGGGGGATAGGAGGAATTACCGTCAAAATAAGGGGGAGTGGGAATTGTATGGGACTATACCAAGAAGAAAAAGCAGACATTGTGCAAAAATGAAAAATGATGTAAAAATATATAAAATAAAATATTTTAAAAATCAAGAAGTGTGATCCCCTTGATTTTGTTTCTTTTTCTCAAGACACTCTTTTCTTGTCCTTTCTTCATCTCACTTTGGTATCTGGGTAATGCCGGCCTCATAAAATAAATTTGGAGGTGTCCCACCCTCTTCTTTCCATTGGAGGAGTTTGATGTTTGACATAAAAACTTCTTCAAATTTTTAGTAAAATTCATCAGTGAAACCATCATGTTCTGAAATTCTTTTTTGTTGGGGGAGTTTTCACTAATGATTCTATCTCTTTACCTTTTATAGGTCAACTCAAATCTTCTGCTTCTTCATGATTCAGTCTTGCTAGTTTATATGTTTCTAGGAACTTATTCATTTCATCAGGACTGTCTAATTTGTTAGAAAATTATTGTTCATATTCTGTTATGATTCTTGGTATTTCTGTGTATCTTTTGTAATAGACATTTCAACTCTCAACCATTTTCAATAATAATTATATTTTAGTCCTTTATATTTCTTGGTTAGTCTACTTAAAGATTTGTCATTTTTGTTTATCATTTCTAAGAATCAATGCCTCATTGTTTTACTATTCTTTATTTTTTTAAGATTTATTTATTTATGATTACAAGAACTGGGGTACAGGCCAGAGGTGTGGGAGGTGAGAGGATCCACCAAAGACAGAGGGGGGAACAGAACAGGCAGATAGATCGAAGTACACTGCTGAAGGGAGCAGCAGCGGGCCAGGAGAGGTCTGTTGTTCCAAGTGGATAGCTCCCTGGTTGGGGATCGAATTCGCATTGCAGAGGTTGTGGACAGCTTCTTAGTACTGCGTTCAACCCCTTATGCTACCAAGGACGCCCTATTCTTTCTTTTATTTTTTCTATACCAGTCTTTATTATTTACTTGCTTCTGTGTAATTTGCTCTCTTTCTTTTTTCTTACTCCTCTAACTAGAAAATTTCAAATTACCTATCTTTTGAGTCCATTGATTCTTTCTTCTACTTGGTCAAGTTTACTATTGAACCTATCTATTAAATTATTCAGTTTAGTCATTGTATTCTTCAGCTCTGGAATTTCTGGGTTGGTTATTGGTTCTCTTTTACATTTTCTGTTTCTTTGCTGAACTTTTAATTTTGTTTGTGCATTGTTTTCCTAATTTCTTTTAGTCAGCTGACTAAACTAAATTTTTAGTTTAATGGACTTCTTTAAGAAAATTAGTTTAAATTCTTTAAAGTCAGCTCATGATCTTCATTTCTGTAGAGTCAGCTATTGGAGTTTCATTAAATTGCTATGGTGATGTCATGCTCACATTTTTTTGTAATCCGTACACTGCCATCTGCTCATTTGAGTAAGTGGTTTACATTTTCAGACTTTACTGGTTCACCTTGGCAGAGAAAAACATTCACCATTCAATACAGCTTGAGGTGCTGATCAGGCAGCTACTAGCATCTATGGGCAGATAGGACTTCTTGTTGGGGTATCTAATTGGGCAAGGACATTGGTCATGATCTGATCTCAGAGAAGTGAGTGAAGTGAGACTGCATATGTTCTTCCCTGACAGGGTGCTATAAAAAGACTCCACTGTTTATATGACCCATATTCTTGGGACCCAAATCAGGCAGAACTTCCACTTATTTCTCTGGCCAGACAGGGCTCCTGGCTTGGGTCTGCAAATAAGAAGAACCTCAGGAATAAACAGACCAGAATCTCTGAAATCTCTGTCTGGGCACCAGTGCAAGCAGGAATGTGGCCTGTCAAGATCTGAGCACTAGTCACAATAAACACACTCCCCATGAGGACTTTGTGTCAATGTAGGTTCATTAATTGTGGCAAATATACTGGTCTGGCGGAGGATGTTGACAACGGTGACAACTATGCTTGTGCAGTTACATGCAGGAGGCTATGGGAAGGAATAAGGGAAATTTCCATAGCTTCCTCTTGGTAATAACATAAAACCTGTGAACATAAAACTTGTCTTTAAAAAACTAAGTCTTAAAATACACAAAAATGTCTTCAAGTGACAACTCAGTGACTTAGTTAATACAAATTGTGTTTATCTCTCATTCATACCATATACACCAGTGCATGGGTTAAATTATGACTGCAACCTCTCACTCAGAGACTCAAGCTTCTTCCAACTTCTGGTTCTGACCTGTCCTACACTATTGGGGTTTTCTCTAGCAAGCCAGCAGATAATGTCAAGAAGAGCCAGGAGAAGACAAATTGCTGTCAAATATTTTAGTGTGAAGATGTCATAAATCACTATCATGGTGAGAATAGGACATACAGTCTCACCTAGATGTAAGAGAACTGGGAAGTATAGAATAGTGGTATGTGTATGCCAAGATTTTATTATATCATATAAAGATTAAATAGCCATATTCTTGGGCTAGCAGGCAAGAAACCACTTTCATCTCCTTTAATGAGGCATTTTTATTGAACATGCTAACACTGTCTATGACTACTGTAAGGTCTTTCTGCATGAATTTACTTCTCCCCCCATGAGCTGTTGCTTTTATATGATTGGTTCTATAGGTTTTAACTATATAAGGATTTTATGACAGAAAATCTAATGCAGAAATTAAGGGGAAATCAAAGCTCCTTTTATAAAATCCCAACTTATTTTTACTCCACTTAGGATAAAAGGGCTTTTCAATTACTCTATCTAGGCAATTCAGCATGCTTTTAGATACCAGATGCTATGAAATGGAGGGACCAGAATGCTATTCAATAGGGAAAATAAGGAAGACCTATGAGAATCAATCATATAAGGCAGTCACTTTGTCAATTAAGATATTTCCTTCTCTTCTATGAAGATGGGTTTCTCTACCTATTTTTTTGCTGGTTTTTAAATATGCATTCAACAAATTGAGATCTTGCAGTGGTTAAGAGGCAGAAACACACTCCAGTGTCATTAGCAGCCATGAAATCTAACAGCCAATATGCATGATTCTAGCTCCCTCTGCCCATAGTTTCTTATAGTTCCTAAGTAATGCAGAGCAAAGCTGACAAATACACCATAACCCTAAGATAAGGTCAATCATGTGTTTGTCACCAAATGTTATGCGTTCCATGCATTTCCTCAAGGACTCACTTGTTTTTTAGGAGACCTCATTATTACATTTCAGTTTTACAATGTTAATGGTCTTTTCTCCTGCTCTAGTTTGTTTGTTTTCTTGAAACCTAGTGCTAAAAGAATGAATGCTCTAGACAGGGAGTGACTCAGGGAGTCACAGCTTTGCCCCTTGACTTCCAGTCAGCCTTGGGCCCAGTTATTGCCATGCCTCTCCTGCCCATCACACCCTTCTTCTCCTTAGCCAGTTTTTACAGATGAACTGTTATGACAGTTTACTCAGAGTCAGAGGCCAGAGATTGATATGTCTTGGGAAAAGAGATATAAACACACTGTTAGACGAAAAGCAAAATTGATATAGGATTAGAAGGGCTTGACATCAGAGTTGGTTATTGGACCTACATCATTCAAGTGCAGGAGTGCGTTCACAGGCTGGAGCAAGAGAAAAACAGGGAGAGAGTCCCACATCCAGAGGAGAGAGCTACATTACACATATGTTACTATCTGCTGATAGGTTCACTTCTACCTAATCTTATCTAAAGAGCCATCCCTGTGAAGCTGACACACCTGATTCCCCATGGACAGAAAAAAATGTCACATGGACTGGCAAGTGCTGAGACTGAGAGCTCTACTTTATTAAATAGCACTATTGTAGGTATAATACAGGTACTCAACCTAGCCTCAGCATCTGAAGTCCATTTTTAGAATTGTCTTGATGTTGTTAGTATTATTCTGTCAATGCTCACTCAGACTTGCTGACCTCAAGGTTCATAAAATGAAAATGATCATCTGATTGGTGTAAGACACAACTCTGGATCTCCCCAAATGTTCTCGACTTAATCTTATTTCCCTTCTCCCAAAGGCAGTCCCAAGTACTTTCCATTGGATAAAGTAAAGGGCATCTGTGAGACTCTTGTTAAATGCCAACCAGGATGGCAAGTTGTATACAGATAGTCAACAAAGGTATTTTGTTGGGAGCAATTAGGAGATGCACCACCTACTCCCATGTGTCATGAAAATGTCTAGGATTACAGAATATTACTCTCTTCCTGAGAAAATCGTCTACTTTCACCAAAGAATAGGAGAGAAATGAGGTGTTACTAATTGTTGTAATCACTTAAAATTTGAGAAAAAGAGTTCAAAAACTCTGAGATTGTTCCCCCCAAGTTTCATGTAACTGTCTACCAAATTTTCTTTCAAGTGTTCTTTTAGTGGTCTCATTCCTTTTATGTTCTTTACAGACATACAACTTGCCTATTAATGGCTTGCATTGCAGAGAGTAACAGGTCTGGGGATCTCAAGCATGTTGAGATGAGAGAGGAGAGGACAGTCAGTGATAAAAAATCAGCAGTGATAAAGAAATGACTGAGAGTCCATCTTTCCCATCAGGAAGGAACTCAACAATTCATCTCTCCAATCAATGATGGGGTGCTTGGCTCTGAAAGGGAAGCATAAGCAGTGTTCAGACTCCTGCTGAGGAGGTGGATAAAGCCTGCAGGCCCCGTGCTCATGCTGGGCCAATCAGGGTCCATGAAAAAGTAGAAAGTACTCAGGTCCAGCGCGGGCATTCAAGCATCAGTAAGATCAGGTTACTATTCTGTAAAGAGAAGAATGTACAGTAAGGATGGGCACATGCCAGGAACAGATTGTCATTCAAGCTCAAAACGGTTAAAGAATTTAGAATTGAGTTTAGGAAATAGAGATGCTCTCAAAGTTTAAGTCACACACACAATCCCCTCTGATGTGAGTCATATCAGAATCTGTGCAGCATCCCAGGACTCATTCAACCAGCTCCCATGTGAGTCATAAACAGTATCCACATATATTAACACATCCTATCTTCCCACAATCACATTTTTTAGTGAACGGGACAAATGTGTCCCTATTTTACAGATGAAAAAGCTGGTTTCTAAGCAGTTAAGTGACCATCTAAGGTTACATAACCTCAAAATGGCAGTGGTAGGACTCAGACCCTACCTAGTCTTCATCTTCTGTCATAAAGTCTTTATTCAAGACACTCCTGGCACCCTTAGTCAGTTATCAGCGCTTCCCTCGGTCCAGTTTAGGGTATTTAACCAAGTAACCTTGTACATGCAGCTTCTCACTCTGTTTACAAAGGTAAACTGCAAACTTGCAATTCTTTTGAGAGAGGTTACACTTGTATTTTGGGTCAGGGCTTTTTCCTCTATTCCTGTAAAGGCATTTACACTTTAAGACTGGTATCCCAACTTTTCTAATAATACAAATCATGGGCATTTCCACAGAGCTCCCTACCTACCACCCTTCCCACAGATTTTTAAGTTTAAAATCTGGGGAGTGACATCTCTTCCATAGTTTAAATGTGGGTTTGAGGGTTGGGTCATCTAAGAGAATGAACCATGACTTAAGAGTCAAGAATGGTCATTTTAGTTCTGTTCTATTATTTGAAAGCAATTTTTATGATTTTGTAAAACTGTTTATTTTCTCTGATTCTCACTTTCATGTTTAATGTAAGGATGTTGATGCCATGATTTTCAAAACCCCTTTTGTTCTCACATTAAATATATGTATGTTTTTAAATGATTATTCTGTTTTCTACTCAAGTGACTCAATTGAGCACCTAAAATGAAAATTAGTTATGCATTGATTTATTTCATTAACTGTTCATTAATTAAATTAATGTGCCTACTTTGAAGCATGCACAGAGTAGGTGAGATTATGGCTGCCACAAGATACTGGCAGAGCGCCCCAGAATCTCCAACTTCTACCCCTCGCCCCAAGCTTGTCCTCATGAGCTCCATCTACAACACTCACCTGAGCAGACCACACCCACATCTTCCTTGTGGTTGCAGTTGTGATATCCCCAGAACCTGTGCCGGCACTGCTCTAGGGACTCCTCCTTCCCTGAGCAACGAACATCATCCAGCCAGATGCGGCCAACCCCAGGACCAAAGCTTTTCCGGACTTTGGCAGATGGAGAGAGGGACTCCCCACAGCCCAGTTGCTTGCATACCACCTGGTCCTGCTTTTCTCCCCAGTCGTCATCACAGACAGAGCCCCACACCCCGTTGTGCAACACCTCCAGTCGTCCAGAGCAGCGATTGTCTCCTCCTACCAGCCGCAGATCGAAAGGATCTGTAGGGCACAGGAGAAATTCAGGGGACAGAGAAAGGCATGGAAAGAAGAAGAAGATCATTTTCATCTACGTCCAAATCTCATCAGCACGTTTGGACCTCTCCACCTATTTTTTCTATAATTACAATCCCTTCTCTAGTTTCCACTCCCATGTGGCCCAGGTCCATGCCCTTACCTAGAAATGTTTCACTTCTTCATCTATTTATAAAAATCTAATATTTATAAGTACTTTCTAATAGGTTTTAAAAACTGAAGTGCAACAATTAATGGAATGGTATGCCTTGTCCTATTACATAGAGTTCCATATAAGAGTTCGTTTTAATATAGTGCATGATTCTGTTTAAAGCAATGTCATATAAAAAGGCAGGTATGGGGGCCTCCCTGGTGGTGCAAGGGGTTAAGAGGCAGCACTATAAAGCAATCCGCAGCCATTGCAGCACGAGTTCAATCCCCGGCCGGGGAGGTGACCGTCATGGCACAGCAGACCTTGCCTGTCTCGCCCACTGCTCCCCTCAGCAGTGTATTTCAGTCAGTCTGTCTGTTCTGTTCCCCACTCTGTCTCTGGTGAATCCCCCCCACCTTTGGCCTGTACCCCAGCTAGTTTATGCAAAAATAAATAAATCTTTTTTAAAAATAAATAAATAAAAAGGCAGATATTACTATTTCCTTTTGAAATCTAAAAATTGCCAAACAGCACAATTTAGTAACTTTGTCATGGTCTTTATTGCTTGAGTATTTTTCTGTGAACATTGCTTGAATAGAATTCCATTTAATCCCATTCAAAATAACCAAAGTCTCTTGACAGATAGGACTTACCTTCACACTCAACCCACATGTCTTCATCGTGGGTACAGTTGTTCTCCCCCCAGAGTCCAGAAGGGCAGTCCACAAGGCTTTTTTCTTGTCCTGAGCATGACAACTGGCTCAGCCAGATGGGCCCTTGGCCCTGGGTATTCTTTTTGCAGCATCTCTGGGTCAGTGTGGCCCTCCCACACCCTAGCTGTCGGCACATCACCTTTGCAGCTGGGAGGCCTCTTTCCGACATGCACACAGTACCCCACTGATCTTGGTGCTTCACTTCCACACGCCCCTTGCAGCGCCCCGGGCCATCAATCAACCGCAAGCTCTCTAGGACTGTGGGGAAAGAAAGAGGAAGCATCTGTTCCAGCTCTCTGTTGTTAGTGTACAGTATAATATATACCAGAGTGAGCTTGCTGCAGAATGGCTGAGTGAATTGATGGAGTGAAAGTCATTTCTCAATTCCAAGTTGAATCATTATTTCTGTAACATTTTTGATTTTTCAAATCATTTCACATTCAAGTTCTTATGTGCTACTAAAAGAGGCAAGTGGAGGCATTGCATATATTTTTAAATAGAATGAAGTACAATAACAACCACACACGACATGTCCTAAACCAAAAATATTTTGGTTCAGTTTCACATTATCACCCCAGTATCCCAGATTAGTGTTCCCAACCCTCAATCTTTCTAAGAAATAGGAATGAGACCTTTGCATCAAGGCACAAAGATTTAATGGGTAACAAACTGTGGGGTAACAAAGAGAAAGCATGGACTAATTCCTTAGCTAAACCACAGTCTAATGGGGGAGAAAGTATACACAAAGAGTGGAGAAGTTATTGATACATAGGACCAATATGTAAAAGTGGAGTAAATGAATTCAATGTTGGGGGGAAAACTGTGTTGTATTGGTTTTCTATTAGCCTCTTATACATAGTTATATACAAGAGAAAATTCATTACGTCAACAAGAAAGAATAACAATTCTAGTCAATATATGTATATATAATAGCAACTATACTTAATTTTATATAGTTTATATATTTCTTAAGTTCATATATTTGTTTTCTGTATATTAATATCTCTCATCTCTTTATGTAATTAGATAGATAGGTAGTAGGTAGGTAAGTAGGTAGGTAGGGAGAGAGAGAGAGAGAAAGAGAGAGAGATACAGGTAGATGCCTCTATAGATGTGTTGTGTTGGTTTCCTATGAGCATCTCCTATCTACCTACCTAGATGGCGAGCTCCTTGAGAAGCTCTCAAGGAGCTTCTCCTAAGAAGAGAAATAGGCAGTATATAGATTGAAACTAAGAGAAAAATCATTAACTAAAGCAAGAAAGAATAGCAATTCTAGCTGAGAATGTGTTCTCCAAGACCCAAAATAGAGAAAATGTGAGGGCAATTGAGAGTGGTCAGTGGGGTGTGAGCAGCTGGAAGATGATCCTCAAGTTCTGCATACTCACTCTCACAGGATGCACCCGCATCCTCCTGATGAAGGCAGTTAAAAACATCTTCACTTTTATCACATTGAGACAGTGCATCTTCCATCCCTATGCAATTGACATCTTGGAAGAGGACTTTTTGTTCTTCTGCTGCTGGTGGCTTATATAAATTACCATAGGGCACCCCCTTGGCTGCTCCACAGCCCAGCTCCCGGCATACCACAGCAACGTCTTTTATGTCCCAGCCATCATCACAAATGGTGCCCCACAGACCTTCCTGTTCCACCTCCACCCGACCTTCACAATGGTGGCGGCCTCCCACCAGTCGGAGCCTGGATGAAGACTCTGCAAAGAAATGAGACAGTGGCTGGAGATCTCTGGGGGTAGCCCAGAGAATACTCAGATATATTTACAGTTATCTTGGGACACTTCCACTATTCGTGGAGGGTGAGGGGAGTTGGGGAATGAGACAGGAGACACCAAAGGGGAAGGGGAGGGGGAGGAGCTTCAGAACCTCCCTCTCTGGGTTCTGGTTCTGCCATACTCTTAATTGCAACCTCCCAAGAAACTCCACTTCATGATAGCTGAATATGACTGCTAGCATTTGAGTTTGAAGATTAAGAGAAAGAGACTGATGAAGATCCAGTAGAGTTCTTAGAATTTCTAGCAGAGAAATTGTAAGGTCCTCCAGAGGCCATCAAAATCCTCCCCACTATTTCACAGATAAAGAATATGTTCTTCATAGAAATAAAGACCATACAGTAATTCTATCAGATAGTCAAGTCCCCAGGTGAAAACATGAATGTAAAGATAATATCTATTGTGATCTTTCTTCATCATGACTCTCTCCCCATGGCAGCCAGACTGGGACAGAATGTCCCGATAGAATTTGAGCTGAACAACCTGATTCTCTCTCTCTCCTGTCCCCCAACAGCCAATCATCCACCCCTGTACATCCTTGCTGCTTCCTATGTCCAAGAACTCAATTTAGAAGAAACACAGTAAACACTAACAAGGGAAGATCCAGAGGCTCAAAGTCTCAGAGCCCCAAAACTTCTAGGGGATTCTATGGTTTGGAGGTGGGAGAGAGGCTCCACGAGTCCTCCAGATAAGTCTAAATAATAAAGAAGTGGTTTCTGCTCCCCGACTACCACTCTGGGAAATACTACCAGAAAAGCTCTCCCTTTCACCAAGACACAGACAGAGAATGGAGATAACTGCAGGGAAACCAGCAAAGAGCCCATCAGGAAACAAACTTTTGCTGAGCAGATACTGCCTCCCAGATAGTATTGTATGACTCAGAGAATGGTGAGGAACAAGATCATCAAATTGCTGCCCTTAAGGAGATTAAATGTTATAGGTCTGAGGCAATCCCACCACGTGTCCTGCAGCCTCAGAGTGACACAGAAAATCTGAATTTGCCACACCTCCACGGAGTGGGTTGGGGAGGTCCAGAGGGTTCTGGTGCTCCTGAAGGGGCCAAATATCAACTAGAAGTCTGTGTCCTGTGAGATATGAACAGTGTAACATATGTCAACATGAGCCACGTGGCAGGGCTTCTTGCATGAATAGAAGATGACTTCTGAGAACCAGGTTCCCCAATGTCGCTGCTTGTCTCAACCCTGCACAAACTCTCCAGAACTTGGAAACAACCCCAGAAGAAGTATTTGAATGAGAAAACTCTGACCTGGCTAATTTTAAACTGTATTAAGATGTTTAGGTTTGGGTTTATACATTTAGTTTCTCTCCTCTTCTCCCATTATATTTTGGAGGGAGCAAGATGAGGAAAGATGGCTAGTGATAGAAATTAAGTTATGTCTGCAAAAAACTAAGAAATGTTTTCACTTTTTGAATACCCAAGTGTAGGTGTATATATCTAAGTAAAAATATAAGTTCAGAGGCGTCAACTAGAAATAACTTTTGGGTCATTGTAACCAAGATGAGCATTTGGATTGGCATCATTATGGACTCTGGTGAGTATTAGCTGTCAGAGTCATGTTTAGGTTATTTTATTTGATTTTGAATTAAAAATTTTTGCTTTAAATGAGTTTTTATTTTCCATGAAGTGGAGGATTTGAGCACCTCCTAGGAAAGGAGAAATATGTACAGAAGAAAGAAACAGAGTAAGTATAAATGAAATCTCAGAAGGGATGAGAAAAGAACTGGAATCTAGAGAGAAGCATGGAGGGGCCCACCTGGGCAGCTGTGTCCTGGGTTGTGCTTTACTAGCGGAGAGATGGAGGGGTCAGGATGCAGAAGCAATATACTGGGATGTGGGGAGACCCCAAAGAGGGCAGTTGTCTCCATGTACCAGTTGTGAGAGACTGAAAAACCTCTAAGTAATCTGAGTGTCAGGCTGAGCACCCAGACGCAGCAACCCTGGAGGGGTCAAGCTGCACCCACATGGTGGAGGAGGTTGCACACCCACAGTGACATTTGCAGCTGCCCCTCTCTGGGAAAGCCTCTGTCATGGAGAGAAGAGTAAGCTGAAGGGATAATGTAGGAGACAGACAAGCCACAACCAACCCCCTGAGTTTGGACCACCGCAGCCTTCCTCCCACAATTATTCTCTCTGTGCAGCCCCTTCCCTCCTCAACCAAGCAGTGTGGACATTGCCCAAAGACTCCTCACATTCTAAATCATCTACAGTGTTGTAAACCAGTGTTGCGGCAATAAAAACAAGCAAAAACAAAAAACTTCCAGAGGTGGCTTTCAGGCTGCTGTCAGTCCACATGCTACATGAAAGCTACATTTCTAATTTGAAGGCCCCATTAAGACTGGCAGAGGAACTTAGAAATGGAAGAACCCAGAGGGCCAAAGGAAACTCACTTGCAGATATGGCCACAAGGAGAGAGGAAACTTGTCCTCTGAGCCTGAAACAAAGTCCTCTGCTACTTGAAGGTGCTCAAGAGTCGGGCCATGAAGGTCAACTGGGGAAGAAACTCCCTTGCAAGATAAGCCACACCAATTCCTCCTATGTGCTGGAGCTAGCAATCTATTCACATTAAGACCGAGTGGGCGACACAGGAAATGAAAAGGAACCCTACAGGAACTATTTTGAACCAGCACCTCTCTCCATGACCCAAGGAACTTCAAAATTTCCAGTCTCTGGAGCTTGAAGGCCTTCTTCTTGAAACCCTAAAAATATCTTACCTGAAAAGCCAGGTCCTGTGCAAATGGCTGGGGAGAAAAGAGAGAAGTCAGTGAGGTCATGTAGCCAATTCCCAAAGTTTTGCTCAAATAACCATAACCATCTAGAAGGCGTCTACCAAATACTGTGAGATAGTTACAGTGATTGATACAGCCCTGTTAGGAACTTCTCCTGGAATGGCCAGCCTCACAGGAAAAGTGAGCACTGCCCAGGAGCCTCATACACCAATCCCACCCCAGCAAACTGATCCATTGTGTCTCTCCACATTTGATGGTGACTGGCCATGGATAGACTTGGGTTTCTATTTTAGTGATGTAACCACTGGTCTCGAGAGAAGAGCATGTTGGAAGCCCTGGGAAGACATAGTGGTAGAGGAAGGTAAAAGTGCCAGGGAGGGGCAAGCAGAGAATAGGAAGACTGGCAGGATCTGTCATGTTTACTAGCACTGCATTTAGGATCAACAAACTTCTATAAAGGGCCAGAGCTTATATATTTTAAGTTTTGTGGGCATGTGGTTTCTGTTACAACTTGTCCCAGTTCCCCTTGTGACGTGAGGGCAGGCACATATATGCAATGAGTGAGCATGGCCATGTTCCAGTAAACCTTTACTTAAAGACACTGAAATTTAAACTTATGTCATTTTCACATTCTTTTGATTTTGTTCCATCACTTAAACATGTTAAAATGACTCTTGGTTTCTGGGTTGCACATTGCCAAACCCTGGTCAGTGGGCCAGAAAGCAGCTCTCCATTTAGTTCCAAACATCTAGGTTCAAGCACCAGCACCTCTTCAAGACATTTGAGTTCCTTCCTACAGGTCTCTGAGTGATGAGCTCCTCTACCCATCAGGTTCCCTATTAATGCTGTGGAACCCTGAGCCCTGTGCCCGCCAGTGTTCACTGAGGCCTACGTAATTGATCTGCAGACCTGGATGCCCTCACCCCCCCTTAGGTTCTTTCTGAAGGAGCTAATGTCTTTGTCCCTCCAGGCTAGAGCTTTTCAGGCAGACCAAGTATTTCAGTGGCTTACTTGAAATATTTTCTTCCCTTAGCTTCCAAATATTTCTTAACAAGCCCATATCCTTAATCTTTAGGGTGTGATCACCCACAGATTCAGTGAGACCATGTGTGCAACTGTCTAAACCACAAGGTTATATTATACACAACACCCACATGTCTGGTGAAGAACACACAACATGTTTACATGTGAAGGGAACTGAACACACCAAGCCTGAAAAGCAAGTGTGGAAGTGACATAAATTTGAAAGCTTATAGCAGGTGTGGAAGTTCTCCCTCAGGGTGGATAGCTATGGGCAGCACAGGTCAGAGAGGCTTCATGAAGGAGGGGGAACTGAAGGTGAACCTGGGAGATTCAGTAGTGTGTCCATGATGATCAAGAGTAGCTGTTAGGCTGGGACTACATCAAATTGAAGAGCTTCTGTACAGGGCCTCCCATGGTGGTGCAGCGGTTGAGCGCTGGGCTGTGAAGCTGCCCGCAGCCTCTACAGCGCCGGTTCCATCCCCGGCGGCCAGTGAGGGTCCCACATGGCACGCAGACCTCTCCTGCCACTCCCGCTACTCCCCTCAGCAGTGTATTTCATCAGTCTGCCTGTTCTGTTCCTGGTCTGGCTCTGGTGAATTCACTCACCCTTCCACACTTTTGACTGTACCCAGTGCTTGTATAAATAAATAAATAAATCTTTAAAAAAAAAAAAAAGAGCTTCTGTACAGCAAAAAAGACAGTAACCAAAACTAAGAGACATCCCACCGACTAGGGGAAAATTTTTGCACACAACACTAATGATAAAGGACTGATCACAAAAATCTACAAAAAGTTGAAGAGACTCAACAAAAACAAATTAAATAATCCAGTCAAAAAATGGGCAGAAGAGCTAAAATGGAACTTCTCCAAAGAGGAAATGCAAATGGCCAACAGGCACATGAAAAAATGTTCAGCATCACTTGTAATCAGGGAAATGCAAATCAAAACTACAATGAGATACCATCTTACACCAGTGAGAATGGCATGTATTAAAAAAACTAGCTACAACAAATTTTGGCGAGGGTGTGGAGAAAAAGGAACTCTCCTGCACTGCTGGTGGGAGTGCAAACTGGTCCAACCACTATGGAAAGCTGTCTGGAGATTCCTCAACCTGCTAAAGATGGAGCTTCCATATGATCCAGCAATTCCACTCCTAGGGATTTACCCAAAGCACACAGAAACATTAATTCTAAAGAGCACCTGCACCCCTATGTTTATAGCAGCACTGTTCACAATAGCTAAGCTATGGAAACAACCCAAATGCCCAGAAATAGATGAGTGGATCAAGAAGATGTGGTACATATACACCATGGAATATTACCCAGCATTCAAAAAAGATAAACACATGCAATTTGCAGCAACATGGATGGCGCTGGAAGGGATCATGCTCAGCGAAATAAGCCAGAAAGAAAAAGAAAAATACCAGATGGTCTCACTCATAGCAGGAATTTAGAAAACCTAAATAAGGGACAAGGGACTGGGATATAGAGTAATTATAATAAAGTGAAAATCAAAATCAACAAGCAACTATAAACCAGAGACACACTACGGGGGGTGGGGAAGAGGAGGGATTAGAGTCAAAATAAGGGGGGTGGGAATTGTATGGGGATTATAACCAAGATGAAAATGCATACAGAAATGGAAAATTATGTAAAATATATATATAATTAAATTTAATTTAATCTAAAAAAGAGTAGCTAGCTGTTAGGTGACATGGGGCGGGGGGGGGTGCATCAATGTTTAAGAATAGGGCCAGTGGGCCTCCCTGGTGGCGCAGCGGTTGAGCGCTGGGTTGCGAAGCTGCCCGCAGCCTCTGCAGCACCGGTTCGATCCCCAGCTGCTCCCTGGACACCAGAGGAGGGTCCCACATAGCACTCAGACCTCTCCTGCCGCCTGCTGCTCCCCTCAGCAATGTACTTCGGTCCTTCTGCCTGCTCTGCTCCCCGCTCTAGCTCTGGTGAATTCTCTCACCCTCCCATGCTTCTGACTGTACCCAGTGCTTGTATAAATAAATAAATAAATCTTTTTTAAAAAAATTTAAAAATTAAAAAAAAGAAAAGAATAGGGCCAGCACTCTACATAGACCACATAAGCATCTAATAGAGAGATCAGTGTGGGCTTAGGTGATATACCAGGTCATCAGGACAATAAAAATAAGCTTGTTTTCTTAGTTACAGGCTCTTAATAAACGTCTGGGGAAGCAAGATTGCAGAAATATATGGTATTTTAAAAATTCAGACAGCTGAGAACTCCAAGAGTCAAGGTGGAAAGTCTGTCCTTTTAAGTATAAAATCCCAGTTTGCTCTAGGTTAATTTAGAAACTAGTGCAAACTAAGGAAGCATTATGCAAAGCAATTTTGAGAGGAAAATAGATATCATCAAGGAAAGTTATTGGTCTTACAATTTTATTTTATTTTCTTGCTCTACCTGCTGCTATCCAAGTTCCATTCATTTGTGTTTTTATAAATCCCTGAATAAATACTTACAGAGTTGTATGTAAAAAGTTAAAGGAGGTAAACTATTATAAATTTTTCACTATAAATATAGTAAATAAAAAAATGATAAAGTGGATTATAGATTAGGCGTAGATTAAGTGACTTTGTAGGTTTAGAACAGTTGCCAGATGTAGAGAAGGAAGAAGCCTCTGTGTGAAAGATACCTGGGTCAGCACCACGCATCTGGGCAAAGAGGGGATTCTCTTCTGAGAGTTCTAGAATGCTTGAAAGCCTAAGCCGACAGGAGCAGGGGCACTCACCAAGGATCAAGGAGAACAGCAAAGCCATCATCTAGGTAGCTGTGGATGAAGAGCCAAAATTTAAAGCTGAAAGCAGACCCCAGAGCAGCAATACTCTGCTTTCACTGAAGTGTGCTGAGCTGAGAGGAAGACAGACCATGTCTTCACAGAAGCATGATCAGGTGACCAGAAACCAGTGGGTTCAGGGAGCAGAACTGCTGGAGCTAGACTTGCTGAATTCAGCATCTCTCCAGAGGAAGGGAGGAGGTTGCAACTGGCACAAAGATACTCAAAATAAAAGAAAACAATAAAAACACAGGTTGTCATGACTTAGTTCTGCTATAACCCCAGAGCCATTCATCTCTGCCTCAGTCCTTTCACTATATGCACTGTTTCCACAAGAAGAGGCAGGGCCACATTAGAAGATCAGGTAATGTTTGACCTCCAGATATGTCTCATGGGGGCAGGTGCCAGCTTTGATCCCTTCATTCCAGGGGAAGTGCCTAGAGAAGGTGGAAGCAAGAGGCCAGCGAATAAAACCAGAGCTTCCCCTAGGGGAATCTGGGGGTACCATAATCCAGAGTCAAGGTGTCCATCTCTGCATCCAGACCTGCCTTTATTACCTTCAAACCAGCTTTTCCAGTGCTAAGCAGAGGGCCCATACTTGGATCTGCACTTCTTCTGTGCTTGTTCTAGTGTACACTTGTCCTCAGAAGCTGGATGAAAATAGATCCATGTGGTAATGAGCTCAAGACATTCTTAGGTCAAAGGATTGATAGATTGAGTAGCAAGACCCACAGGATTCTCAAGCCCCACTGCATTGCTGCATCATTGAACATAGGTATGCTTGAAGAGCTATTTAAGTCTAGAAGGCTCACACACAGATGCTAGCATCACTCCCTGCTCTTTCAAGCAGGGTAACTTTTCTGACACAATGAGATGTTTTCATTTCTTTCCAATATTCAGGTACTCAACACAAAACCTGGTTCACTATAGACATTTATTGTTAAGCCTGTATTTCTTCATTTGTTTATTATTATATTTAGAACAAAAAGGTTTTAGTAGCCAAAAGTGCCAGGCAATATGATGGGTGGAGTACAGTGATGAATTACTGACAAAGGGAAAAATTGTTGCTCCAAAAGATTTTGGTCCAGAAAATATAAAAGCATGTGAAGACAGCTGTTAGAGGAAAAGAGCAAAAAATTTGGGGGACACAATACAGAAAATGTCCACCCATCCTTGGGGGCTAATGAGAGACTTCACAGACATGATGACACTGAGCAGGAGTTAAAGGATGAGAAGCATGGAGAATCAGAATGGGAAAAGCTTTGCTATGCAGACACAGACAAATGAACAACATTACTCATTTAAGCAGTGACTGGCAGATTTCAATGGCTAGATCGCAGTCTGCTTGGTGGGCGGGGTCAGAGAACACTGGGGTTGAGAGGTAAAGACACAAGATGATACAACAAGGTCCAGATGATGGAGGGTTTATTAATGAAGAAATTTGTGAATGTTGATTACTCACATCCTTCTGCCTTTGGTTCTGAAATGATGCAATAATAGACACAGGATTCAGAAAAGTCTCAAAAATCAGCTATACTGTTGGTGGATGTAGATTAGATTCATCTTTGGACCCTAGACTGCAACTGAAATTCAAGATCCCATACATCTACCTTTTCAGTTGGAGGAGAAAAGACTTCTTGTGGCCTGGGGAAGACAAATTCACCAAAGAGTTCAGTCCTCATGACCCACGTATTTTCTACCCTTCTCAAATGGAAAACTGAGTGAATGAAAATGAGAGGGAAAATAAATAAAAAAGTTTTCTCTTCCAATACAGCATTTTACTAGCAGTCAAGAAAATGAAAGTAAAGGACACTTTTTCCATCAGAAAAGACATTATCCCATAGGACACAAGAAACCACTGGCGGGTGTCAGCCATGTTAGCATGTGTGGTCCAGCCGCAAGGTGGGGGAGGAGCTAGTTGGGGGAAGTCTGGGACCAAGGAGAGTTGTGCAGAGAGCACGGGCCTGCTGCAGACAGAACAGAGGAGGATCTGAACCAACACGGTTGCATGGAATATTGAGGGAAGGGAATGGAAATGAGAGACATGGTTGAATTTATGAGAAGACTTTGCTCTTGGATATGACAACTAGTGCTTTAAGGCAATTCCCAGATGTCTGGAAGGCAGAAGTGTGACAGAAGGTGACAGTAAACGTGAACGTCAGCAATTGTGGATGTAAGGCAGCAGACTACTGTTTGGGACGCTTGTTTAAAATGAGGGAGGCAAGTTAGATGGGGCAGGGAAGTTTTTTAAAAATGAAATAATCACTGAAATAATCACTACAAAGAAAAGGAATCCTGAATAAGGACACGTAAAGTGACTCTTTTTGAGCACTGCATTGAAAACCCACGCTGGTAAGGGGTGTCCATGCGCCCAGTTGTGAGCCCCCTCAGGCTGCAGTCAGAAGATGGGCAGTGAGATTCCTGCCTGACATTCAGACTTGGGAATGTGTAAGGAAAGCATGTTGGGAAGCAGAGAAAGTCAGAGGGTTCAGGCTGAGAGAGAAAGTCTAGTTGCCTACAAGACTTAAGATCAGGAAATGGGTTGATAAAAACTGAAAACAGGAATGAGTCATAGCAAAAGGGAGCTCAGAGAGAAAGGGCCAGAGAAAGTCAGAAAATTCAAGGGATGGGAAATTTGGAGAGGAGGGTGTGAGGTTTTAGAGGGGAACTTGGGGCAATAAAATGGTCCAAGTTAAAGTGTTGGAAGAGGGTGGATGTGGAGGTGGAAGTTTCAGAAGCTAAGGAGTTTAGGAAATTGAGAGGCTATCAATAAGATTTAGATGTGGTGCTGGACACAGCAGGAAGCCCAGCCTTATATGGAAGAAGATAACCGGAGAACATGAATATATAACACATGTAAGAGTGGAGAAGACACTGTCAGGTACTCTAATGAAGACTGAGCTGCCTGTTGCACTGGCTGAACATCAAGGTGAAACCCTTATGACGAACAACTGGATAGATCAGTTACAGTGGGGTCCAAGAAAATAGGAAACCATCTGAGTTTTCCAGTACTTCTCGGAAGGTGATAAATGACTGTTGACTCTGAGTGAATGAACAAATGATTGTATTGATGGTCAAAGAACATCATTGAGTTTGAAATCATCAGAAACGCCATCTCTTGTCTGTCCTGTCTACATTGTCTTATATGAGCTGGAGCAGAGAGTCAGATCTCTAAGAGAGTAATCAGCAGTGTTCTGTCTACTTGGGGTTTGCATAATCTGTGGATGATATGAAGAGCTGATAGGACCCCAGATCAATCAAGGGCCCACCACCACAACAGTGGAATGGGTTGTTTTGCCAGAACCTCACTC
Organism: Talpa occidentalis; assembly: GCF_014898055.3. NCBI lineage: Eukaryota > Metazoa > Chordata > Mammalia > Eulipotyphla > Talpidae > Talpa > Talpa occidentalis. The sequence continues at coordinate 74,455,824 of NW_023605305.1, read as the reverse complement.
CAGGCACTCTTGAGAGGTGAGGCTCTCCATGTGAACCTACATTAACTTTGGAACTTGGTGGTACAGGCAAAAGCCACAGGGTTATGCTTTCTGAGAAGGCAAGGACTGACATTCTGAGCCGCTGATTTTCTCTGGAGGATCTGGCTGCACTGTCCTTTGTGCATCTATACCTATCTGTAAACAACAGCATTGCTGTCATTTCTTTATCTGCCACCCCCTCCAGAGATAGCCAAGTTAGAGAAGGAGTTCAAAATGAGGAATAGATCCAGGATTTGATGTTAACAAACCATAAGCACAGTCTTCAGTCATTTAGAATAAAGTTATTTCATAGGATTCCTGAGGAGAAAACAAAACAGAAAGCTTTTTTTCAACCTATTATGAGAAAACCTAAGGAACAGGTTGCCCAGAGACCATGAGTTCTCTGTAACTATAGGTGTTCATGCACAGGGTCTATTATCTATTGATTGATTATTATTAATGTTGGGTTGAGGGGGGGTTGCCACTGAGGCTCACAATTGCAAAAACATTCTAATCATTGTCAGGAAAAGAATCCTGATTTTTTTTTTTTAAAAAATACAAGTAGCAGCCCTTCCAGCTGCGGGCCCTTGTGGATGCTAAAGGACAGGCAGCAGCCCAAGGACACATGCTGTGACCTCCCTCAGGCACAACAGAGTCTGGGGCTCCCTCTCCTTCTTCAGGCCTCTGAAGTGAGAATTTCAAAAGGGAGAGGGACAGACAACAGCAGTCAAAGAATGGAGCCATGAGAGGAAACCCTGAAAGCCCCGCTGCACCTCTGGTCTTGCCTGCCTGAATGCCAGCGCCCCACCGGCAGTAAAGCTGGCCCTGGCTGTGCGTGTAACCCGGAATTTCAATCTGTGTTTTATACAATTCTGGAATCATCCTTACAAAGGTCATACAATGCAGAGGCTACAGACATGAGTTCTGGAGGCAGGCAGAACTGCTTATAATTCCAAAGTAGCCATTTAATAGCCAGATGAACTTGGGCAACATACTCTGGCTTTGGGAGTCATTGTGTTGAACAGGATTTAAATCCTTTTTGCTAAAATGATCAGTTTTCATTTCTGCCTTTTTATTAAATACACATTTAACTAACTTAATCTTGCTTAATCTACTTTCTGGTTCCTCTTTTAAATGGGAAATCAAAAGTGACAGCAAAGCAAGTAGCTTATAGGGTAACTCCTCAGCTCACCACCATGCAAGGGAAGCCAGCTTACTTCCTAATGTAATTAACCTTGATCCATTCTGTGCCCCAAAGCTGGTACCCCGGACACTCCCAGTCCTAAAGTTAGTCCCTATGAAAGACACACCCCCATGTCCGAAAGCCCCTATTCTTGTTAAATTCAAATAAATAGCTCAGCACAGGACTCAGGGGAAGAGAGTAAGAGGCATTGTGTGAGGGGCTGGTCCCAAGGGGGAATGTCCAGGGGTTACTGGACGCCACCCACTGTGCTGTCTCATTGCACAGGACATTATGTTAATGGCAAAGTGAGATTTCATAAGGAAGCTTTTGCACCGTTTACTTAGCAGTGGCATTTGTATTGCCAAATTCCAATCCTTCCTCACCACAGAGACGATGAGTTTCCTTAATCTTTGTGACCAAGAAAATTATTTCGGTTCTATCCAGCCCGGATATCTGATCTTTGAAGACTACAAATTATTATAGAAATCCTAGAAGCTGAGACTTCAGATCCAGAAACTGATAGAGAAGATCTGCTGATTACAATCATATGCTATATAAATATCAGTGAGAGTTTTGTGCTCCTGCCAGATGAAAATATGAAGAGAATTTGGAATGCAATTAGTTGAATCCAATCTAATGATAGAGAGGCCTGGTGTGGAAGACCAGTGGGGGTTGGTCACAGCTTCAAATCAAGCTTGAAATTTTGTTAATTTGTAATTTGAATCCTGAGACAGTGAGCTATAAGTTTGTCCCATTTATAGGGCATGACTCTGAACTATTTACTGGCAGGGAAACTATAAAACAGTGTTTATTGGGGCCTCCCCTGGTGGTGCAGCGGTTGAGCGCTGGGCTGCGAAGCTGCCCGCAGCCTCTGCAGCACTGGTTCGATGCCCGGCCGCTGGCGAGGGTCCCACATGGCGCAGCAGACCTCTCTTGCCGCCCGCTGCTCCCCTCAGCAGTGTATTTCTTCGGTCTGCCTGTTCTGTTCCTGCTCTGGCTCTGGTGAATTCTCTCACCCTCCCGTGCTTCTGACTGACCCAGTGCTTGTGTAAATAAATAAATAAATCTTTAAAAAAAAAAAAAAAAGCATTTATTTTTCACAGTTTTGAGAAAAATAACCCTAGAGGTCTGCCGCCCTAGACCTCACACCTCAGCCCAAATATCTGCCCTCTGTGCAGCATCAGCCCACGCAGACCAGGAAGCCAAGGTGCTTGGCAGAGCAGGCCAGTGACTGCTGGTTCCCCACCAAATGCTCCACTCTCCTTTCTATTCAGCAACAGCAGGGGGTAGTGTTGTCACCAAAGCAACACCCAGGTTTCCCACCACAGAAGGTGCCCATCCACAGCGTTGTAGGTAACTGTGTAGGTAGAAGCTGTTGGTAAGTCTTCTGAAAAACCCTCAAAGGAGGGGAAAATTCTCCGCACGGAAAAGTGTTGTTCTTCCTTTTGATCCCTCCAATAGGACTGTAGAGTCTGCAACTTTGAAGCTAATTTGAGAATGGAAATGTGCTAAAGCTGACAGAAAAAGAAAGTTAGAAAAGTACAGAACATGAGAAAAGACAGATATGTCAAAATCAGTAGGCAGGAATTGATAACACAGGTAAAGGGTGGAGCTTGGAGTAGATATCCCTGCATAACCCACTTAGATTTTTTGAACCTTTTCGCGAAGATTGAATCTTTTAGACATCTCAGGTAAAAGAAAAACACATAACACTTTTAAGTCATTTCAACTTTCACTAACTAGTAATTAAGTCTTTTTTTTTTTAAAAATGATTCTATTATGTCTTTATTAACTATTATAAGATGTTGATTTATGCTTTGCACAAATTTACAATGTTCAAAGTGCTATTGCTATATATAGTTTTTTATAACCTTCTTATGAGGCAGTCAAATATCATAAGTGTTACCAATTTTTTTTTTAGTTTTTTTTTTTATTTTAATAATAAATTTTATTTTTATATTCCCCATACAATTGCAGCCCCCCCATTCTGACCCCAATCTCTCCCCTCCCACCCCCGCCCCCTTAAAAGTGTCTCTGGTTCGTAGTTTTTTGTTGATTTTGATTTTCACTTTCTTATAGTTATTCGTTTTCCTGGTCCCTTATTTAAGTTTTCTAGATTCCTGCTATGAGTGAGACCATCCGGTATTTTTCTTTTTCTTTTTGGCTTATTTTGCTGAGCATGATCCCTTCCAGTGCCATCCACGTTGCTGCAAATTGCATGTGTTTATCTTTTTTGAATGCTGAGTAATATTCCATGGTATATATGTACCACATCTTCTTGATCCAGTCATCTATTTTTGGGCATTTGGGTTGTTTCCAAAGCTTAGCTATTGTAAACAGTGCTGCTATAAACATAGGGGTGCAGGTGTTCTTTGGAATTGATGTTTCTGTGTCCTTTGGGTAAATACCTAGGAGTGGAATTGCTGGATCATATGGAAGCTCTATGTTTAGTAGGTCCAGAAATCTCCACACAGCTCTCCACAGTGGTTGGACCACTTTGCACTCCCACCAACAGTGCAGAAGAGTTCCTTTTTCTCCACACCCTCGCCAACATTTGTTGTTGCTAGTTTTTTTAATATGTGCCATTCTCACTGGTGTAAGATGGTATCTCATGGTAGTTTTGATTTGTATTTCCCTGATCACAAGTGATGTTGAACATTTTTTCATATGCCTGTTGGCCATTTTCATTTCCTCTTCAGAGAAGTTTCTTTTTAGCTCTTCTGCCCATTTTTTGACTGGATTATTTTCTTTGTAGTTGTTGAGTCTCATCAGCTCTTTGCAGATTTTTGTGATCAGTCCTTTATCATTAGTGTTGGGTGCAAAAATGTTCTCCCAGTTGGTGGGGTTTCTCTTTGTTTTTGTTATTGTCTCTTTTGCTGTGCAGAAGCTCTTTAATTTGATGTACTCCCAGCTGTTTATCTTTGCCTTCACTATCACTGCTTTGGGTGATGTGTCTGTAAAGATGTCTTTGATGTGCAAATCACGTAGTGTTTCGCCTATATTTCCTTCTATATATTTTATGGTTTCAGGTCTTATGTCTAGTTCTTTAATCCATTTTGAGTTGATTTTTGTGTATGGTGTGAGGTAGTGGTCAAGCTTCATTCTTTTGCATGTAGCGACCCAGTTTTCCCAGCACCATTTATTGAACAAACTTTCTTTGCTCCAATGCATAGTCTTTGCTCCTTTGTCAAAGATTAGTTGACCATAAATCTGTGGGTTTATTTCTGGATTTTCTATTCGATTCCATTGGTCTGTATGTCTGTTCTTGTTCCAATACCATGCAGTTTTAATGATTATGGCTTTGTAGTAGAGTTTGAAGTCTGGGAGTGTGATGCCTCCATTCCCTTCTTTTTTTTTTCAGGAGAGCTTTGGCTATTCGGGGTTTTTGGTGATTCCATATGAATTTCATCAATAATTGTTCTATTTCTTTGAAGAATGACATTGAAATTTTGATTGGAATAGCATTGAATCTGTATATTGCTTTTGGTAGGATGGCCATTTTAATAATGTTTATTCTTCCAATCCATGAGCAGGGGATGTCTTTCCATTTCTTTGTGTCTTCTTCTATTTCTTTTAACAGTGTTTTATAGTTTTCTTTGTATAGGTCCTTTACCTCTTTTGTTAGATTTATTCCCAAATATTTGATTTTTTTTGTTTCAATAAAAAAAGGGATGGTTTTTTTGATTTCTTCTTCTTCAGATATATTGTTTGTGTATAGGAAGGCTACTGACTTTTGCGTGTTGATTTTGTATCCTGCCACTTTACTGAACTGATTGATGAGTTGAATTAGTTTTTCTGTGGACTTTTTGGGGTTCTCTATGTATATTATCATATCATCTGCAAATAGTGATAGTTCGACTTCTTCTTTTCCTATTTGGATTCCTTGGATGTCTTTCTCTTGTCTTATTGCTCTGGCTAGGACTTCCAGTATTATATTGAAAAGCAGTGGTGAGAGTGGACATCCTTGTCTTGTTCCAGATCTTAATGGAATTGCTTTCAGCTTTTCACCATTGAGAATGATACTGGCTGTTGGCTTGTCATAGATGGCCTTTATGATGTTGAGGTATGTTCCTTGTATCCCAAGAATTTCAAGGGCTTTTATCATGAATGGGTGTTGCACTTTGTCGAAAGCTTTCTCAGCATCTATTGATATTATCATATGGTTTTTATACTTCTTTTTGTTGATGTGTTGGATAACATTGATTGATTTTCGGATGTTAAACCATCCTTGTGTCCCTGGAATGAATACTACTTGGTCGTGGTGAATTATCTTTTGGATACATTGTTGCATTCTGATAGCTAAAATTTTATTGAGGATTTTTGCATCAGTGTTCATTAGGGAGATTGGCCTGTAGTTTTCCTTTTTTGTGTTGTCCTTGTTCGGTTTTGGTATTAGTGTAATGTTGGCTTCATAGAACGTGTTTGGTATTTTCCCTTCCTTCTCAATTTTTTGGAAGAGTTTGTGAAGGATAGGCATTAATTCGTCTCTGAATGTTTGGTAGAATTCATTTGTAAATCCATCAGGTCCTGGGCTTTTGTTTTTGGGGAGGTTTTTGATTACCATTTCAATTTCGCTGCTTGTAATTGGTCTGTTTAGGTGTTCTATTTCTTCTTTATCTAGCTTTGGGTGATTGTAGAGTTGTATGAATTTGTCCATCTCCTCTAGATTGTTAAACTTGTTTCCATATAACTGTTCATAGTAGTTACTGATTATTCTTTTGATTTCTGCTGTGTCCGTTGTGATTTCTCCTCTTTCATTGATGATCCTGTTTATTTGTGCTTTCTCCCTTTTTTCCTTTGTGAGCCTGGCTAGGGGTTTGTCTATTTTATTGATTTTTTCAAAGAACCAGCTCTTGGTTTCATTGATCTTTTGGATTGTTTTTTTAGTTTCAATTTCATTTATTTCTGCTTTTGTTTTTATTATTTCTTTTCTTCTACTGGTTTTGGGGTTTTTTTGTTGTTCTTTTTCTAGATCTTTGAGCTTCGAGATTAGGTTGTTTCTTTGAGTTCTTTCTTGTTTCTTGATGTGAGCTTCTATTGCTATGTATTTTCCTCTTATTACTGCTTTTGCTGCATCCCATACATTTAGGATATTGGTGTCCTCCTTGTCGTTCAATTCAAAGAATTTTTTAATTTCTTCTTTGATCTCCTCATTAGTCCAGTGGTCTTCCAGTAGTGTGGTTTTTAATCTCCATGAGGTAGGAAAGTTCCTTGCCTTCTTTTTATGGTTTATTTCTAGTTTGATGCCTTCATGGTCAGAAAAGATGGTTGATATGATTTCAATCTTGGTGTATCTGTTGATGTTTGTCTTGTGCCCCAGTATGTGATCGATCCTGGAGAATGATCCGTGTGCGCTTGAGAAAAATGTGTACTCCGTTTTTTGGGGGTTTAGTGTTCTATAGATGTCTGTTAAGCCCAATTGCTCTAGGTCCTTATTGAGAGCTTTGGTTTCTTTACTTATTTTTTGTCTTGTTGATCTATCCATTGTTGATAGTGGTGTGTTGAAGTCTCCCACTACGTATGTGTTTTCTCTGATGTCTGTTTTCAGAGAGGACAACAGTTGTCTGATATATTTTGGTGCTCCTTCGTTTGGTGAGTATATGTTAATGAGTGTTATTTCTTCTTGAAGTATTGTCCCCTTGATCATAATGTAGTGACCATTGGGGTCTCTTTTTATCTTTTTGAGTTTGAAATCTGTTTTATCTGATATAAGTATAGCTGTTCCTGCTTTCTTTTTTGGCCCATTTGCTTGTAGGATTGTTTTCCATCCTTTAACTTTGAGCCTATTTTTATCTTTTGTAGCTAAATGTGTTTCCTGGAGACAGCAAAAGGTTGGGTTTTGTTTCTTAATCCAGGCTGCAACTCTGTGTCTTTTTATTGAAGAGTTTAGTCCATTTACATTTAGAGTTAATATTGATATGTTAGCATCTGTATTTGCCATTGTGTTTGTCTTTCCTTTGATTTTATTTATTTATTCTTTTATTAACTTTCTTTTTTTTTGGCCTTCTTTCATTGTTATTTGTCCCTCTGAGGTTCTGACTTTAGGACTCCTTGTAGTATTTTTTGGAGTGAGGGTTTAGTTGTAATGAAATTCCGGAGTTTCTGTTTGTCTGGGAAGGTCCATATTCTTCCTTCAAAGAGGAAGGAGAGCTTTGCGGGATAGAGAATTCTTGGTTGGCATCTGTTTTCTTGGAGTCTGTTGACTATGTCCCTCCACTCTCTCCTTGCCCGTAGTGTTTCTTCGGAGAAGTCTGATGTCCGCCTGATTGGCTTTCCTTTGAATGTTATCTGTTTCTTCCCTCTTGCCAGCTTCATTATTTTTTCCTTGTCCTGGATTCTTGGGAGCTTTACTATTATGTGTCTTGCTGTATTTTTCCTTTCGTCGTGGAAGTTTGGTGTTCTTCTTGCTTCTTGTATATCAATTTTCAGCTCCTTCTTCACATTTGGGAAGTTCTCTTCAATTATCTCTTTGAATATTTTCTCTGTTCCTATATCTCTCTCCTCTCCTTCTGGTATTCCTATAACTCTTATATTTCCTTTCCTCATGGAGTCAGATAGTTCCCAAAGTCTTTCTTCGTTCTTTTTCCTTCGTACTTCTCTTTCCTTTTCTGTTTTGGTTCTTTTTATTTCTGTGTCTTCAAGATTACTTATTCGTTCTTCCATTTCATCTATTCTGCTTTCATTGCTTTTCCCAGAATTCTTTAGTTCTTCCATTAATTCTTTGATCTCCTGCATTTCTTTTACTTCCCTCTTTAGGGACTCAATTTCATTCTTCTGACCATTGTTTTCCCTCTCTAGGGACTCAATTGCATTCTTCTGATCGTTGATTATTTTTCCCTTATCATTGTTTTCCTTTATGACTTCTGTCAGTTTTTTAATCATGGCAATTTTAAATTCTCTTTCTGGAAGGCTCAGAAGTTCTTCCAAGTTACTGTCGTTGCAATCTGGGGGCTGCTTTTCTTTTTGTGGTGTGCTTTTTCCCTGGGGAGTTGCTAGGTTGCGTGTGGTGCTTCTCCTCTCTACTGTCTGTTTTCTAATTTGCCGTATGCGTTGGGACACTGTGTAGTTGGGACTTGTCGGCATCTTGGGTGAGCTTCTCTGCTCTCCTCTGGTTCCTCCAGGAGTCATCTGTCAGTTTCAAGCAGTCTTTACTGGAGAAAGGTCCCTGTTCTAAAATGCCGATGTGGGGACACACTCCCCTGTGCGCCTGGTCTGCCCCAGCGGTGGGTTCCTGCTCCCCCTCTGGGCTTGGACTGCAGGCCAGATGGGGTCTGGCGTGGGCGAACTTCCCCCGCTCACCTCTGGCTCCTGAGGAAGCCTTCTGCAGGTAGTCTTTACTGAAGAAATGTCCCTGTTCTAAGATGGTGATGTGGGACACACTCCCTGCATGTCCTGTCTCAGGCACACTCTTCTGCGCGCCTGGTCTGCCCCGGCTGTGGGTGCTCGCTCCCCCTGTGGGCTCAGACTACTGGTCGGAAGGGGCCCGGCGTGGGCTAACTCCCCAGCTGGCCACTGGCTCCTCTAGGCGCCTCTGCTGGCTTCAAGTCGCTAGGTGGCGCCAGAGATCTCTCCTGGAGCCCTTGGGGAGCTGATTTTCCACCCCGTGGGACAGGGAATAGAGCGGGAATGGTAGGGTAAACCTCAACGGCTTTGGGGTGCTGTGTCTGCCTTGTGCCCCACCGTCGTGGGGAACCCACGCCCCTAATTTCGTGTCCGGGGTGTCAGTTCCAAAGCCCTCAGTTCCGGGACTCAGGCTGTAGCCCAGTTCAGTGGCGCGGGAATGGCGCCTTTTGAATCCCGCTCCCGTGCCTGGGCGCCTGGTTCCTGCTCACTCAGTGAGGGCCTCCGCGCGTCTCCCCGCAAGTCTAGGTCGCAGGCGCAGGGACCTGGGCAGCTGCAATCTGGATCCGCATTTGCTTTTCAACTGCACTGCTTTTCCGCGCGCGATCCCGATTCCGATCCGCACTTGGTTTTCCAGCGCGCCGCTTTTCCGTGCAATCCTGACCGCGCTCCGCGCCTGCTTTTCCAGCGCGCCGCTTTTCCCGCGCAGGCTTACCTGGCAGCCCGGGGCTGTGTGCTGGTGCTGGTCTCCTCCCTGGGGGCGGGGTCTCTCTTTAATGGCGCCCGGAGCTCACCTCCGTGGCGGATCCTGCAGGGTTCTCCACAGCTCCCGTTCACCGGGTGTGGTGGCTGAAATAGTTCCTTTCCACTCACAGTCCCGTTTGCTGCGTCGTTTGTTCTTGTTGGTCGTTTTAGTGTGTTGTTTTCCTCCTCTCTGCCGGTCGGAGAGTGCCGCCTCTGTGGGCGGGGGAGGGGAGCAGGGTTCTGCGCTTCCCTCCCTTCTGGTCCTCTTTTATGGCCACTTTCTTCTTCGGGCAGTTTGCTGGCGTCACCCGTTTATCTTCCGTGTCCCGGTTCTCACTGGGACCTGCCGCTTTTCCTCCCTATTAACTTTTTTTAATGGGAGATCTTACTCGCAGCGTCTCCTCGCCGCCATGTTGCTCCGCCCCCTCCGTAATTAAGTCTTAATATTTAGTAATAGCAAATTACATCAAAATGCTAAATGACTTAATGCATGAGGCGTTTGTTGAATGAAAACAAAATAATATGAAGTAAAGAAAACACACATTAATATTTCTTTACTATGTTAAGAAACAATCTGTAGATTTTGTGCTTAAAAAATTTGTAATACCTAAGAGCATTTGAATACCAAAGTGCCTAATGAATTAGCCATGAGACACCAATTTTTAAAGTGTGCAATAAATCAGTGATTTAGAATTTTATATGGGGTTTGTAAGAGAAAAATATCAAATATTGATTTGATCCCTAATATGTGTTTTGCACAAAATTATCTACAAGTTTTCTAATTAAGAACGTTCGGAATGGGCCTCCCTGGTGGCGCAAGGGGTTAAGATGCAGCACTATGAAGCTATCTGCAGCCACTGCAGCACTGAGTTCCATTCTCTGCCAGGGAGCTACCCACGCAGAGCAGCAGACCTCTCCTGTCTCGCCCGCTGCTCCCCTCAGTCATGTATTTCAGTACATCTGCCTGTTGTGCTCCCCACTCTGTCTCTGGTGAATCCTCTCACACTCCACACCTCTGGCCTATACCGCAGTTCTTGTATGCATAAACAAATAAATCTTAAAAAAAAAAAAAAAACATTCATTGTACTCTTGGAAAATCATACCAAATGTTCCAAATTATTTGCGCATTGACTTGAAGACAGCACTTCCATGGGCTAAATCTGCTTATCTGGAAGTCATCACTCTTCTTTGTTATTTTCTCTTCATTGTGGTCCTCCCATTCCTTTCCCTGTTTCCCTTTTTTTTTTTTTTTTTCAGCTTAATATCGTAAAGAATGAATCTAGAGAAAAGTCAAAGTCAATACAAGCATAAATCTATTTTTCTGCCTTTTTCAAGCCCTCTGGTATGCACAGCAATACTAGCCAGATCCATCCAACACTGGGGAGCCAGGCGGGCCTCTAAAGAAATAAGCACCACAACTGTGGAAGAGCTGCAAGTGTCTGGCAGGAAGCTTCCTGGGGTAAAGCTAGGGCAAGCACTGGGAGTGACAGGAGCTCTGTATCTCCCACACTGGTGATGTAGAGGAATAGGGCAACCACCCATATTCTTGATCCGACTTCCTGGGTGACCAGTTAAATCAACAAAACCACTACATGACTAAGGTAAAACTGTCCAATAGAATTGTGGCTTTCTGGGCCTCCCCTGGTGGTGCAGCGGTTGGGCACTGGGCTGCAAAGCTGCCAGCAGCCTCTGCAGCGCCAGTTGGATCCCCGACCACCAGCAAGGGTCCCACATGGAGCGCAGACCTCTCCTGCTGCCCGCTCTTTCCCTGAGCAGTGTATTTCGTCAGTCTGCCTGTTCTGTTCCCCGCTCTGGCTCTGGTGAATTCTCTCACCCTCCCGCGCTTCTCACTGTACCCAGTGCTTGTATAAATAAATAAATAAATCTTTTTAAAAATTTTTAAAAAAGAATTGTGGCTTTCTGTTTAAAGTTATAAGAGAATTTTACTAAGTTTGCAAACATCATTGACCAGAACTTAATAGTCACCATATTTATAAGTGCAATTTATGTGATTTGTGATTGCTTAAGTACAAGGAAAGATTTGTTAGTAGACAATTTGCTGGAAAAGAAAAGAAAATATAGCACATTAAATTTATAAATGCAGTTGAAATGTATAGGAAATTTAATTAAGCAAGCTATAAAGTCCCCCATTAAAAAAATCATTAAATTGTCATTAATGTAAGCTTACATTAAATCCTTTGAAAATATTTAACCACAAGTATCTGCAAAACATTTATTTGTCCTTAAGTCACCTCAATACACACCAAAACTCACACTGATGCTCTTTTCAGGTTATATTTATCAGCCCAACAGTGCAAACAGGGATTCTCACATGGATGGGGAAACACTGAATACTTAACACTTTAGTTTTTGTTCCTCCCAAGTTTTTCTTCAACTTTAAAGTTTATCCTCACCCTTGATGTTATCTTGCCCTTACTGGTTTTGCATGGCTTCTCCGTGCCCCCCTTAGATTTTATCTGGATCAACTCAGATGTGTCTGCCAAAGTTTCGTTTATAAATCTCATATTTTGTAAACCTGTCACTGTCATGATGGAAAATACATTACGGTGAATACGTTTTTGCTGTTGCATGACTACCGGAACAGCCTGCTCTGTGTGTCTGGGTAAGTGAGCAAGATGGCGTGTTTGCGTTCTTCAAGATCGCCACCAGATGTCGCTCTTTCCATAACTAAGACCAACGGCTGGCCCAAATCCTAGGAAATCCGGAATTTATTACCAAATCTGCGCCACTCAGGGGAGACATTGCAGGCATCAAGTAGGCCTTGTAGAATTTCACTTAACTTCCTTCTTTACCTCCCAGGTTGGCTTAAAATTCAGGGGGTGTTCTTCCCACAGCTCAGTGTCCTCTGTCTTCTCTCAAGAGTTTCTCTTATTTTAGCAGCTAAGTCTCCATTTGTGGGTCCAGTATTTGTTTGATGTTGTACACAACAGCAATTCAGTCACCAGGAGGCTCTGTCTGTCCTAATTGGTGGGGAATGTAAAGGGCTCTCCAAAAGCTCTCTCCTTCCAGGAAAAAATTTATTAGGAAATTGTATTTCCATGGAAGAACTTTGCTAAAAACCTGTATGGGGAGTTCCTTGGACTTCATCTAAATTCACTCACTTAACACTATAATTCTGGTTTTACCCTTAATATGCTCAAGGGTCTAAACTGAATTACTTCCTCAGGAACATTATTAAGATATCAGTTTTCTCCACAATAACCTTTTAAATTTGAGGGGGTATTACTGAAGATAGTTTTAACTTGATATGGATATGTTCCTACCTAACCTTATGCCAAAGAGTGTGGCAGTCATGGTGAAGGTCATCTCTTTCCTAAAGGTATTTTAAAAGAAATTTCATCACACAAAAGTCAAATTTCCTCATTTTTTTTTTACTGGTTTCTTCTTCGAAATTGCACTCAGCATAGCAGCTATTTTGCTTTTAATTTTTTTTTAAATCTCTTCCAGCACTCTCATTCACCTAACTCTTATCTTTCATTACCTCTTCTCCTTTCTCAAAACTTCGTGCTTTGTTCAGAATTTTTTTTTCCCTATAGCTTACTTCCTTGCCCTTTCTCTGAAAATCAATTACTCTGCTCTCAGTTTTTTTAATTCCTGTTATGTCAATCAGGTCCAGACACTGAGGAGAGTAAGGAACAAGAGAAAGGGCATGTATACTTATATTTTAATATTTTCCTAACCACAATGCAGTTAAATTAACAGAAATAAACATAAAGGATAAATTTTCATGATAGTAGGTCATTTGGAAACAAGTATATTGCTGGTGGCATCAAAAAAATGGTTTTTCAGAAAAATGATCTCACAATATATGAAAGAATTGCTCAAATTCTTTCTGAGTCAGTAATCCCATTTTAGAAATATACCCCCAAGAGGAAAATAAATGTCAAAATGTACAAAGATGTTTGAGGCAGTGCACTGAGTGAGGTAAGAGGCTCATCAATACTATGATCACAGTCAAAATAATTATAGAAGCTGATTATAGAAGCTGATGGAAGGATGCAGCCCCAGAATTTCAAGGAAAATAAATTACTCTCAGCCAGGAAATGTAGGCAGACAGACTCAACATGTAGTAGGATTATGCCATGCCCTAACTCTTCCCAATAAAAGTGACACCACCACCAAAAGAATCATTTTTAGATTTGCCTTGATAAAGCTTGATAGTTCCCAATTCCTAAGAAGGAGACCAAAAATTAACAAAGTGGCAAACTGTGTGCTTTAATCTTGGAAATGAAAACATAAAATAATAATTTAAAAATGACAATTGACTATGAATAGTTCTCAACCATTTTTCTTCCCTTATACTTTTAATGGATATCATATGGTCCAATTAGACACAGAAACTCACTAGATCTAGAAAAGTTTCATTTCATTAGTTGGATGTGGAAAGAATGGGTCAAGGCAGGTAGTAGGTGAAACGTGAAAATAAGGTGTCTCCTGGAGCTTCTCAGAAAACCTGTACAATCAGAAAAGTCCACTTTCTCCCCAGATTCTGATGGAGTTCTGATATATACAGGTCATTTTGCCATCCCCTCCTTTAGTGTCAGAGAAAAAAAAAGGTCTATGCTTTTTGTACGTCACAAGAGTCAGCATATGTCAAAGATTTCAGCAGTCAATCAGTAAATATTCAAACTTTAAATGACTAAGTGAATGAATGAATGAATTCTATCTTTAAGTTACCTTGGTCTTAAGCTATACAGTTCAACCAGATGTATTGAATTCTGAGAGCTACAACCAACATACAACGCTTTACAAATTGATCTTTGGGCTTATAAATGAGACTTTTGTCAGTGAGATCAAGGAGAATTAATCCAGCCATGTACAATCAGGTGTAATACTAATAAAATTAAGCTACTTAATCTAAAACTTATGCAAATAGTCTTTTGTAGTTACTGCCTATAGGGGCAGCATGGGCACAGAGCAGGTTTTCTATGATCCAAGCAGACCAGAGTAAAGGAGAGTCCTGGAGCCCTCGGTGGATTTCTCAGGCTTTTATTGAGCTTTTACAGGTAGTGCAGCAACCAGGTACACAGCAGGTAGGGGTGCCTGGGGTGCAAGTCTTCACTCTGGCCTCCTTTCTCCTCTTCTCTCTCTCCTGCCTCTTCTCCTGCTCCTGCTTCTTCTCCTGCTCCTGCTTGTTTTGGCAGGTATCTCAATACTAAGCCATGGCCCACAGAAGTAAATAACATAACTAAAACAATGTAACAAATGCAGGTGCCCCATCAGGCAGGGCAATCCAAATGGCAAGAGGGCAGAAAAGCCTGGAAACCATTCACCCTACACTGCCTCTGAGATTTTTGGGTTTGCCACTGATACTCACTGTTCTGGGCATTTCAATTACCAGATGATGAAAATAAGCTTGTTTTCTCTGACCAATTTATGGACAGTTTTGAAAATCCAGCTCTTCAAATGATGTGCGTGCTGTCCCTCCCTGTGCGGTGTTGGGTAGATGCTGTGCTGTCCTGAGCATGATTACTAGGATAGCCACCCCGTAAAGAAGTTTCAGCCTGGAAGAATAACCCTGGATCTCTAACCCAACCATGAGAAATGCAAATGTGTAATATTTTGGAAAATTATTTTTTGAGAGTGTTTATGGCTTCTTTCATTTTATTATTCAGAAGAATTTTAACCATTCTTTGTCTCACCCTTTGCTCCCTGGATGCGGTTCAGGGGTAAGAATGGGGGAGGTGATGCTTTCCTTAACATATTCAGGGAGCTCAATAAGGTAGTTTTATCTGATAAAAGAGCAGTTCTCCTCTTACGATAAATTTTGTTTCCAACTTCTAGATTAATTGACACAAGCTGATACTGCTTTTTAATTAGTAATTTCTCTGTAAACATGTAATAATAGAGACACTCTAGGCTGTAGCTTTATAATCTCTTTTTGTTAGCTTAGTTATATATCACGTATATCTCTGCACCAAAAAAATTTATGTGCCTGTGTACAACTATGCCCTATTCCATTTTGTAAATGTACAATAATTAATCCAACCCCTTAATTCACTAAATTTAATTCACCAAAATTAGACAGTTTTATTGTTTTTGGTATAATTAACACCCCAAGAATGAGGAGACTCTTTTGCAACTACCTTTGTTTTACACATTTAAGATATTTTAGTTTGGGGTTAAATGCAGAACATAGCTAATTTAGATTTTATAGCTAATTTAGATTTTAAAGTCAGGTATTTTTAAACATTTAGCTCCAAGCATTTGTTTAATCAATATTTTTCCATGACAGGAAAGCAGCGGTAACTGCCTGTATCCCTCCATGACATGATGCAACTCTTCCCTGGAAATCTCAGCCACCTGGTTAATAATACCTCTCCTAATCCATGGTTTCTATCCTGAGATGAAAGTCTAAAAGGAACTGTGCCAGTCCTGACCCAACAGCAACCTTGGCTCTCAGATCATCTTGACTACTTTGTGCTCCAATGAAGAGGGAAGAAATAGAGAGACTGCACAATCCCTAGGCTTCTCCCTTCATGGGTGGCCTCTCACAACTCAGAAATGCCCTTCTCCCTTCTAGAAGCTGCAGCAGCGTTATTCAGGAACACAGAAGCCAGCACTAGTTCCATACCCAGCCATTTCCTTCCTGTTGCTAGAGAAGAGAAATTATTTCAGCTGTACTTCTTACATATGTGAATCTAGTCTGATCCCTTTGGCATATGTTACGATATTCTCTGCCAGCAATTTAAATGCACTGTCCTGTCTACTCCTTTCTAGACTCAGAGCCTTCCTCAGTGGAAAGGGAAAAGCAGGGTCATCCTGCCAAAGGCCATCAGAAGTAACATGGAGTCTGACATAGCTGAGGTTTCATCGCATTCCAAGTGAGGGAAGTGAGAGCACAGTGAAACGAATCCCGTACACTGATGCTTCCTTCCACTGCTGCTCACTGCATTTATGCAGGTAGTGGGCACTAATAGGCATGGACGACATAACAATAAGCAAAAGAGAAAGTCTTCACTCTCATGGAGCTTACATTCTAGTGGGGAGAGAAACAATAAACAAATAAGATATACAGTGTTTCATATGCTGATAAATGCTATTTTTAAGAGTCTCATGCTCTACCGACTGAGCTAGCCGGGCGCTTAAATGCTATTTTTAAAAGAAAGTAAAAAATAGGAAGAGAAAGTCACAATTCTGTGTGAGTTGGTCAGAACAGCCTCATTTATAAGGCACCTTGTAAGGAGACATGCAAGGCAGTAAAGGAATGGGTCAGACGACTATCTAGGAGGGAAATATTCCAAGCAGAGGGAATGACCAGTGTAAAGGCCCTGAGTAAGAGTGTTGAGTGTTTCCAAGAACACTAGAAGACAGCTGTTGCTGAAGTTGAAAGCACGAGGGGAAAGAAGTGGCAGATGAGGTCACCAGACTTAGTAGACCGTTGTGGACTTAGTAGACCGTTATGAAAACTTTTACTCTATCATGAGATAGAAAATCTGGTAGAGTGTTAAGACGAGACTAACATCATCTTTCTCAATCCATGTCCAACTGCCTGAGCCTAAACTTTGTAGTAAGATAATCAACATGTCCTACAAGTGTTCTACTAGGCAAGTTGATAATATGTATCAGAAGCTTTAAAATGGTCAAGGTCCGGCCTCCCTGGTGGCGCAGCAGTTGAGCAATGGGCTGTGAAGCTGCAAGCATCCTCTGCAGCGCCGTTTCCATCCCCGGCCTCCAGGCAAGGGTCCCACATGGTGCGCAGACCTCTCCTGCCGCCCACTGCTCCCCTCAGCAGTGTATTTCAGTAGATCTGCCTGTTCTGCTCCCCACTCTGGCTCTGGTGAATTCTCTCACCCTCCCGCGCTTCTGACTGTATCCAGTGCTTGTACAAATAAATAAATCTTAAAAAAAAAAAATGGCCAAGGTCAACCATTAGTAAGATAAAATATCCCATTTATAAATAGAAAAATATAATAATAAATGTCCCTAATAATAAGACAAGCAAAAATTACAGAATTTATGTAAAGAAATCTATTGCATAAATAAAATAAGATTTAAATAACAATACAAACCCTTTTCTTAAATCTCAATATTGTAAAAATGTTAATTGTGTATATTTATTTTCATGGATATTAATGTACTTATTTATTTTTGTGTATTAGTTACTACTGTGTCTCTAAGTTTAATGTAACTACAGTAAAAATGAAAAAATCATTTGTCTTTTGTATTAGGCAAGTTCATTCTACAGTTTATATGAGGAATATAAGATTGGTCAGAGAAAAGCCAAAAGATCACTAAAGGGAACAAGCCCTATGATATGTGAAGTATATTGTAAAACCATGAGAATTTTAAAACTGAAAAGTAAATAAAACATGGGAATTAATCAACTTTAATACTTGGAGACTTCAACACCCTGCTTTCAGCAACTCACAGAACACCAGACAGAAAATAAGCAAAGGCACAGAACTGATGAACTGTTTATCATTAACAATAAGCAGGATATAAGTGACATTTATGGACCACTCCACCAATAACTGCTGAATACACGGCCTTTTCAAGCACCAGTAGAACATTCACCAAAATAAACTATTTTCTTGGTTGTAAAACAGACCTTAATAAATCTGAAATAATTGAAATCACAGATATAGCAAAAGTCCTCCAAATATAATGGAATAATAAAGCTAGGAATAAATAACATAAAAAACATAGTAAAATCTTCAAACCAGTAAAAATTAAATAGCATACATACTCAACCTCATTAGAAGGATCTGCAAAAAAAATCTCGAGCTAACACTATACTTAATGTGAGAGACTGAGTGTTTCTCCCTTAAATTGGGGACAAAACAAGGACATCTGCTCTTTGCCACTCTTATTCAATAATACTGGATGTTCTAACCACTGTAATCAGAGAATTAAAAAAAAAGGCAGGAAAGATTGGAATGGAATAAATAAAACTGCTTCTATATGCAGATGACATCATTGTCTATTTATAAAATCCCTCAGAATCTACCAAACTCCCAGAACTAATGAGTTCTGTAAAATCAAGAAACACAAGATTGAGACACAGAAATCAATTGCATTTCTACATACTGACAATCAGCTAATAGATATCAAAATAAAAACACAAGCTATTTATAATTTTTCAAAGGAATGGAATAGTTTTAATCTAACAAAATATGAACTTGAGCTATATGCTGAAAATTACAACATACGGATGAAAAAATCAAAGAACACCCAAATACTTGGAGAGACATATCATGGTTATGGATTAGAAGACACAGCACAGTAAAAATTCTAATTCTTCTCACATTAAGGTATATATTAAGGCTTAATAAAATTGTTGTCAAAACTGCTATCAAAACCTCAGCAAGGATTTTGTCAACATAAACAAGTTTACTCTAAAATTCACATTGGAATGGAAAGGCTCTTGGAATAAATTAAACACATAGACCAATGACATAGAATTGAGAGCCCAGAAATAAACCCACATTTGGATGGACAATCTACAACAAAGGAGTCAAAAGTATACAAATGGCATTGGGAAAACTGGATGGTCACATGCAGAAAAATGAAATTAGACCTCTCACATAATACACAAAGGTAACTCCAAATGGATTAAAGACTTGGATATAAGACTAGAGAGCATAAAATACATAGAAGAAAACACAGGCAAAACTTTCCAGGCCACTGGCTTCAGGGATGACTTTGGAGACCTGACTCCAAAGCAAACAAATGAATGGGACTACATTAAACTAAAAAGCACCTTTACAGTGAAAGAACTTACGGTTAAAACAAAAGAAATACCCTACTGAATGGAAGAAAATATTTACATATCATACATCTCACAAGGGACTTAAAGAAAACAAAAAAGCCAATTAAAATGGGCAGGAAACCCCCTTTGACACTGGTGCCAACCCTTGGGGACCCGTGGGAGATGCCTTCCCCGGGACCAGCATGACTGGTTGCTAGAAGCTTCCTACCACTTTCTTGGATTTGTTTGCCACCTAGGGTCATACACAGAGAAGTAGGGCCTGAGGTGCGGAATAAGGCCCAGGCTGGTGAAACACTTGTGGAAACACAGTTCCGAATGCAGACAGGTGCCTAGAAAGGAAACAACTGGTAGGATGTCCTGTCTTCCAAAGTTTGAGATCCTGAAAAAATGACAGGTGCCACCTCAAGTCTCAGTCAGGATTAGTCAAACTCCAGTCTGGATTTTGGAAGAGAGGAAACGTTACCAAGTGTGTTTGGGTATTAGAACGAAAACTTGCAAATGGAATATTAGCAGAAAACTTGGAAGGCAGATTTCCAGGTTTCTGACCCTGGAGATTCTAGTTCACTGGGGCTGAGCTAGGCGGGAGGAAGCCATCTTTGTTAACAGAGTGCACCTCTGGAGACTGCTGCTTCTAGAATGGCATCAGTCCTTCATTTACTCCCTGAATTGCAGCACTTTGTGTTTCCATATTCTCTAGGTCCCCTTGGTTCTTTAAAAAAGGAATAATAAAAACAAAGTTATTTGCTTTAAGAAAAAACAGAAATAGAAAAGCTGAATACCCCTATCTATATGAAATAAATTGACTCTATAATTAAACTCAGAAATCTCTAAGCCTAAATGGTGTCATTGGTGAATTCTAGGAAGTATTTTAGGAAGAAAAACAGTCAGCTGTACACAGTAATTCCATAATTTTGAATACAACCCAGACCATTATTTATTTATTTGGGTAATTTTTGTCTTTGACTGCTCAGATAATTAACATAATTATCTTCTGGAGTAACAATCAGATACATGCATATCTGAGTAGTTACCACTATAGTGGCAGTTCATTGGTTATTATTATTTTTTTTTAGAACAGGGGTGTCTACCAGAGGTGTGGGAGGTGAGAGGATTCACTAGAGACAGAGTGGGGAGCAGAACAGGTGGATTTACTGAAATACACTGCTAAAGGGAGCAGCGGGCAATGCAGGAGAGGTCTGCTGTGCCTTGTGGGTTATCTTCCTGGCCAGGATTGAACTAAGGCCGTTGTGGTGGTGTTAGTGCTGAGCCTTAACCCCTAGGCTACCAGGGAGGCCCTCATTGGTTATTTTAAATTAACTCTTTTATTTTAAGATTTATTTATACATACAAGAACTGGGTGTGTAGGATAAAGGTGTGGGCGGTGAGAGGATTCACCAGAGACAGAGTGGGGAGCAGAACAGGCAGACTGACTGAAATACACTGCTGAGGGGAGCAGCGGGTGAGACAGGAGAGGTCTGCCGCGCTATGTGGGTCAGCTCCCCAGCAGGGGCTCAAACTCATGCTACAGTAGCTGGTGATAGCTTGATAGCACTGAGACTTTAACCTCTGGGCCATCAGGGAGGCCCTAATGTTCCCTAGTTTTTGTAAATATAATACTTTGTCAAATTGTCTAATATGTAAATGTTTTATATTTGTCTTTATCATTCTGATTTGCTTTACTATTCATAATGCCCTCAGACGCCATCCATTTTGTGGCAAATTGCAGTATCTTTTCTTTCCTTATGACCAAATCTTCTTGATCCAATTCTTTCAGAGGGCCCTCAGGCTGTTTCCACATCCCAGCTATTGCAACTAGTGCTGCAACAAGCATTGTAGAACATAGTTCTTTTTTTTTTTTTTTTTTTTTTGATCGATGGTTTCATGTTCTTTAGACAGATACCCAAGAGTGGGATTGCTGGGTTGTACAGCATTTACATTTTTAGATTTTTAAGGTAAACCCAGATCATATCCCAGAATGGTTGCCCCAGTTTACATTCTCATCAACAGTGTAGTAGGGCTCCTCTCTTTTCATCCTGTCCAGGGCTTACTGGGGAGGGTCTTTTTATTTTTTCTTTTCAGATTTATTAATTTATGCATACAAGTACTGGGGAACAGGCCAGAGGTGCAGGGGGTGAGAGGATTCAGAGACAGAGTGGGGAGCAGAACAGGCAGATTGACTGAAATACACTGCTGAGGGGAGCAGTGGACGAGTCAGGAGAAGTCTGCTGCACCATGTGGGTAGCTCCCTGGCAGACCTGGGATTGAACTTGTGCTGGAGTGGCTGTGGATAGCTTCATAGGTTGCGTCTTAACGCCTTGCACCACCAGGGAGGCTCTGGAGGGTCTCTTTAATGTGTGTCATCCTCACACATTAAGGTGTTATCTCATGGCATAAGGTGTTATCTTACAGTGGTTTTGACCCGTGTCTCTCACGTTGGAGCGAGGATGAACATTTTTCACATAACTGTTGGCCTCTGGATGCCTTCTTTGTTGAACTGTCTGCTCATATCTGCTTCCCATTTATTAAATAGATTGTATTTCTATTGTTAAATGGAATTATTTTTTGTATATCTTGGGTATTAGCCCCTTGTTGGTTGTGTAATGTGTGATTATTTTCTCTTACTCAGGATATTTTTTAATCTTCTTATATTATCTTTTGCTGTGTAAAACCTTTCTAACTGGAGACAATCCCAATTCTATATTTTTGCTTTTATCTCCATTATCCTAGGGGTCAAGTCTCCCAAGGCATCTTTATCACTGATGTCATGGAACATGTCACCAATCTTTTCTTCTATACTTTATTGTTACAGGTCTCACATCTAAATCTTTAATCTATTTGGAATTAATTGTTTGTATCTAGTTAGAGAGTTATCCAGCTTCACTCTTTCATGTATCGCCTTCCAGTTTCCCAGCACCATCTATTAAACAGACTCTCATTTCCCCATTATGATCATAGAGGTTTCATCATAGATTAGGTGCTGCTATGTAGTTTATCCCAAAGAGCTCTTACATATTTTTCTTTATTTTTACTCTTTTTGCTTTGTTTTTCTATTTGTGTGCTCTGCAAGCAAAAAACACTCACACTTTTAAGCTCACTAATTCTCTGTGGGCTGTTGAGGACTTCAATCATACTTTTTAATTTGTTTGTAGTATTTTTTTAAAGATTTATTTATTTATTTATTTATTTATACAAGCACTGAGGTACAGTCAGAAGCGTGGGAGAGTGAGAGAATTCACCAGAGCCAGAGCGGGTAACAGAACAGGCAGACCTACGAAATACACTGCTAAGGGGAGCAGCGGGCGCCAGGAGAGGTCTGTCGCGACATATGGAACCCTCGCTGGCGGCCGGGGATCGAACGGGTGCTGCAGAGGCTGCGGGCAGCTTCGCAACCCAGCGCTCAACCGCTGCACACCGGGGAGGCCCTGTTTGTAGTATTTTTTAGGACTTTTACTTCCAATTGTGATTACCTCACATTTTTTCAGTCTTTATTCTATTCATGTTTTATACCATCCTAATTTATTTACTTACAAGAACTATGTTATAATTGTTAGCTTGAACTCCTCTTCAGGAATATATATATATATTTTTTAAAGATTTGTTTATTTATACAAGCACTGGGTACAGTCAGAAGTGCGGGAGGGCCAGAGAATTCACCAGTCAGAGCGAAAAGCAGAGCAGGCAGACTGACAAAGTACACTGCTGAGGGGAGCAGCGGGCGGCAGGAGAGGTCTGCATGCCATTGGGACCCTCACCTGGCGGCCAGGGATTGAACCGGCAATGCAGAGGCTGCGGGCAGCTTTGCAAATCAGCACTGAACCGCTGCGCCACCAGGGAGGCCCTTTAGGAATATTCTTTGGTTCTGCTGTATTAAGAGATCTCTTGGACTTTCTTGCTCCAGCATTTTGTGATATGTTCTTTTGTCTCTTCATTTTTAGTTTTATAAGTTGTGATTGGTATAGACTTTAGATCACTTTCTTTGTACCTGTTGAAGTGATAAGAGAACTGGTGTCAGCAAGGAGCAATAGGCAGAAAAGAACTGAGGAAGTAGGGGCCTCCCGGTGGCACAGCGGTTGAGCGCTGGGTTGCAAAGCTGCCCGCGGCCTCTGCGGCGCCGGTTTGATCCCCGGCTGCTCCCCGGCTGCTCCCCGGCCACCTGAGGAGGGTCCCACATGGCGCGCAGACCTCTCCTGCCTGCTCCCCTCAGCAGTGTACTTCGGTCCTTCTGCCTGCTCTGCTCCCCGCTCTGGCTCTGGTGAATTCTCTCACCCTCCCACGCTTCTGACTGTACCCAGTGCTTGTATAAACCAAACAAACAAACAAACAAACAAACAAATAAAACATGCCTCTATAAATAAAATAAATTTAAAAAAAAAAAAGAACTGAGGAAGTAGAGTGCCAAAGAGTCACCAGTGAACATCAGGAATACAACCTCCCTCCTGTGCTGTGGGTACCAGGGCTGTGTGGCAGGGATCCATGGTGACCCCCCTCTCTATGCCAGCTCCATGGTCTAAGTGACTCATGTATTCTAGTGCCAGCTTCCTCTTCTTGGCTATATTTGAGAATTGATATAGCTCTGGGCTTGGATAATAGTTGACAAAGGGTCACAAACCAGAGTTGTTCTCTTCTCTTTTCTAGTAGAGAATCTTATCCTGAGGTATTTGCTCCCATTGTTAAGATCCAGGTGTTAAAATTCTGGTTAGTGAAAATATTTTGTACTGGTGTATTCAGCTTTGGCCATGGGTGTGGTGGTGGCAGGTATTTTGACTATCCCAACCTCAGGGTACAAATTGCAACTTCTATATGGAGAAAGAAGTGATCCAAACTGGTGTTCACTACCAGTTCAGGCTAAAAGCTGTTCTGTATTGGAAATTTCAGGCTTAAGCCAGTAATCATCATTCTGGACCACCACTTCTATAGTTTGCTATAGTTCACCATCTGTCCTGGAAGCCATCTCTGTGCACTCCTATATCCAAGTGCAGTGGCAGTCTCCAAACTCCCAGATATGTCTGTGCCCCTGAGTCAACTGTACTGGGTTCCATACATAAATGCCACTTCCTCTCGTGGTTGTAATACCCCAGTATCACTGTAAACACAGTTCAGTTAGGTTTTCCTACCCCTTTGTGCCAAACCATTGCTCTTGATATGTACTATAGCCCTTGGTTTATCTTTCAGGAACTATTGACTGTGTTCTACTGCAATTTACTTATGAGTATATGGAGGAGGTAAACCCAGTATCTTCACTCTGTTACCATTTTGCAGGACTCCTACAATATATCATAACTTAATATATCATTCAAAATATCAATCCAATCACTCTATTGCACCACAATATTTTCTTTCCATTTGACCACTTGGCAATCTAAAATTACCATATGTGTTTTCTCATTTGTTTGTTATCTTCCTTCTTCATTTAGAATGAAGGCTCTATCACAAGTGGGACTTTGTCCAGCTCAGAACTCATGTCCAAATATGCCTGGTACACAAGGATAAGTAATAAATATTGTTAAATAAAAAAACTAGATACTCATTCACTACATTTAATATGGATATTTAAGGTTTTTATTTAGTTCAGAGAGGTTCCCTTCACAATTCTCACCTTTTAAATGTTCTCAATATCTCTGTTATCTATAGGACAAAATCTGAGTTGCAACATCTAGAATATATTGATTTATTATTAGTCCCATGTCTATCTGACCTCCTCATCTTCTCTTCCAGATTTTGTCCAACAAAAAGGAGAGAAACCATTTTTTTCCTGTGTGTTGTTGTTTGTCATCAAGCTTTTTCTAGTTCACAAGAAACTTCCCCTGTGTCTTATTGCCTAGAACGGAGTCACATGCCACTTCCAAATCTAGTTCCTTGCCAGAGAAATGGAACTGCTGGAGTAGGCTAATATTAAAAAAAAAAAAAAAAAGATCTTCCTGGTGAAAGATTGGGTGAGATTACTTTTGGTGTATAGCTCATATTGTGGAGGAGCACAGAGCCAGAGTTGGGTCTGTGCACAGAAGAGAGTAGATGAATTTTTGACATATAATCAACACACTTTACAGTTTCATTCTTTCAGCTCCTTTTGTCTACTATTATTATTCAAAGGTATTCAAAGTTTACGGCTCTTCTCAAAGCAATAGCAGGCTGAGTATAGTTCCCCAAACCTCCCTCCCCATCTTAAATCAGATATTAATGGGAAGTCACAACACCTCAAAATAGTGGAAAAGTCAAAACATCATTTCTGGTGACATACTATTCTTATAGTTAATGCGTTAATGAGCATTCACACAATGCTTCTGCAATGCCAAGTCCTACATAAAGCACATTAGAATGTTATAGTACATAAATCTTATGCCAAATTTATAAGGCATTGTTATCCCCATTATTAAAAAGAAAGAAAGTGAAACTGAGAGAATTTTTTTAAGATTTATTTATTTATTTATACATACAAGAACTGGGGTATAAGCCCGAGGTGCTGGGGGTCAGAAGATGCACCAAAGACAGAGTGAGGGAAAATACACTGCTGAGGGGAGCAGCAGGCGAGAAATGAGAGGTCTGCTGCACCATGTGGGTAGCTCCCTGGCCAGCTGGGGATCCTACTCATGTTGCAGAGGCTGCAGATAGCTTCACAGTGCTGTGCTTAACCCCTTGCACCAAAAGGGAGGCCCTGAAACTGAGAAAATTTAAGTAAATTTCCCAAAGCCCCACAACTGTTAATAGAGCCAAGATTCAAGCCCACATACCTTGATTCCAAAATCAATACCCCTAACCACAAAATACTGGTTGCTAGTTCTTCCAATCTACTTTTCCAGTTTTGTTTTCCTCAGTATGCTCTATAAATTCCTGGAACTATATGTCTCCCTAGGGATAATAGAGACTTCCATGTCTCCACTAATTAATTATAAGGCAGCATATTCTGAACAACTCTAAAATCACTCTTTATATCTGTGTTAATTCAAATAAGAAAACAGGCTAGAAAACAGCTTTAAAACAACTGTTTTCATAATGTTGAAAAATTACAGGAAGACACATATACCACCATAAAAGTGATATGTAAACAAAATGAGAATATCAATAAAGGTAGAAACCAAAAAGAAATTCTGGAAGTGAATCTACCAAACATGCAAAGATGAACTAATACATATCCTACTAAAGCTTTTTTAAAAAAATTGAGAAAGAAGGAATACTTCCAAACACATGCTATGAGGTCAATATCACTGTAATACCAAAACCAAATAAAGACAACACAAAAAAGAAAATTACAGAACAATCTCCCGAATGAACACAGATGCAAAAATCCTCAATAAAATCTGAATCCAACAATGCATTGAAAGGATTGTACACCATGAACAAGTGGTATTTACACCAGGGACACAAGAGTGGTTCAACATCTGAAAAGCAATCATTGTGATTCACTACATCAATAAAAAGAAACATAAAAACCATATGATCATATTAATAATTGTTGAGAAAGTATTTGATAAGATTCAACATCTATTCATGATTATAGCCCTCAAAAACCTGGAGATTAAAGATATTCCCTTCTCGTGGATTGTAAGAAACAACATTGCAAAAATGGCCATCCTACACAAAGCAATATACAGATGCAATACAATCTCTATAAAAATTTCTATGGCATTTTTCAAAGAAATATTACGAACATTACTGATATTCATGTGGAACCACAAAAAATACCCTGAAGATCCAAAGCAATCCTGACCGAAAAAAGGAAAAGAGAAAGAATGGCAGTATCATACTTTGAGACTTCAAACCATACTATAAAGCACTAGTAATTAAAATGGCATGGTATTGGAACAAAAAAAAAAGAGATATACAGATCAATATAATAGGATAGAGAGTTCAGAAATAAACACACCCCTACATGGACAGTTAATCTACAACAGAGAAGCTAAGAACATATATTGAAGCAAGTAAAGCTTCTATATTAAGAGTTGTAAAACCTGGATAGGCACATGGAACATAATGAAACTAGAGCACTTTCTCACACCATACATGAAAGTTGGATGTAAGACCTGAACCATAAAATATATAGAAAAAATACGTATGCAAAACACTTCACAACATATACTTCAGGGATGTGTTTGTGGATTTGTATCCAGGACCAAGGAAAACAAAGGAAAATACAAACAACTAATACTACATCAAACTAAAAAGCCTCCATACAGTGAAAATGTTAACCAAAGTGATAAAATACCCTATTGTATGGGAGAAAATATTTGCACACCATACATGTATCTGACAAGGGGCTAATATCAATGATCTAAAAAGAACTCACATACCTCTAAAATAAAACCCAATAACCCAATTTAAAAAAAAAATGGGCTGAAGAACTAAATGGATACTTCTCCAAAATTGTACAAATAGCCAATAAGTACATGAAAAAAATGTTCAATATCACTTAGCATCAGAGAAATAAAAATCAAAATGAGCTAGATTCCATCTCATACCTGTGAGAATGGCCCTTTCCAAAAAGACCATATATGATAAATGCTGCTAAGGAAGTAGAGAAAAATGAACCTTCCCACAATGCTGGTGGGAATGTTCATTGATCCAACCTATGGAAATCAGTATGGAGGTTTCTCAAAAGGTTAAAAATAGATCTTCTAGGGCCTCCCTGGTGGCTTACAGGTTAAGTCTCAGCACTATCATGCTATCACAACTTCAACCTGAGCTCAATACCCCACCAGGGAGCTAGCCCACATAGAGTGCAGCAGACCTCTCCTGTCTCCCCACTGTTCCCCTCAGCAATGTATTTCAGTAAATCCTCTGTTCTCCTCCCCACCCTGTCTCTGGTGAATCCTCTCACCCCTAGCACCGCTGTCCTACACCCCAGTTCTTGTATGCATAAATAAATTTTTTTTAATTTTAAAAAATAGATCTGTCCTGTTACCCAACAATTCCACTTCTAGATAGCTAGCTGAAGAATACAAAAACAGCATACTGCAGAGGGAGGGAGGGAGGACTACAGGGGACTGTGCTGATGGTTCATAGGTGCATTGATGAAGAAAATTCTATAGGGACTATAGGAAATACACCTGAGGGGTTGGGGAGAATCAAATATTGTTTAAAAATGAACAATGGGGCCTCCCCGGTGGTGCAGCAGTTAAGCGCTGGGCTGCAAAGCTGCCTGCAGCCTCTGCAATGCCAGTTCGATCCCCGGCCGCCAGCAAGGGTCCCACATGGAGCACAGACCTCTCCTGCCACACCCGCTGCTCCCCTCAGCAGTGTATTTTGTCAGTCTGCCTGTTCTGTTCCCGGCTCTGGTGAATTCTCTCACCCTCCCACGTTTCTGACGTACCCAGTGCTTGTAGAAATAAATAAATAAATAAATAAACAAACAAACAAATAAATAAATAAATAATGAACGATGATGTAAAAAATAATTTTTTTAAAAAAAGAAAAAAAGTAATACCAACTCAAAAAAAAATACAAAAACACAAATTTTAAAAGAAACTTGCACTCCCATGTTCATTACAGCACTGTTTACAATATCTAAGATAGGGGAACAACCTAAATGCCCAAAAGCAGACAAATGGATCAAGATGTGGTATAATGGAATCGAATAGAAAATCCAGAAATAAACCCACAGATTTATGGTCAACTAATCTTTGACAAAGGAGCAAAGACTATGCATTGGAGCAAAGAATAAATGTTCAATAAATGGTGCTGGGAAAACTGGGTCACTACATGCAAAAGAATGAAGCTTGACCACTACCTCACACCATACACAAAAATCAACTCAAAATGGATTAAAGAACTAGACATAAGACCTGAAACCATAAAATATATAGAAGGAAATATAGGCAAAACACTACGTGATTTGCACATCAAAGACATCTTTAAGGACACATCACCCAAAGCAGTGATAGTGAAGGCAAAGATAAACAGCTGGGACTACATCAAATTAAAGAGCTTCTGCACAGCAAAAGAGACAATAACAAAAACAAAGAGAAACCCCACCAACTGGGAGAACATTTTTGCACCCAACACTAATGATAAAGGACTGATCACAAAAATCTGCAAAGAGCTGATGAGACTCAACAACAACAAAGAAAATAATCCAGTCAAAAAATGGGCAGAAGAGCTAAAAAGAAACTTCTCTGAAGAGGAAATGCAAATGGCCAACAGGCATATGAAAAAATGTTCAACATCACTTGTAATCAGGGAAATGCAAATCAAAACTACCATGAGATACCATCTTACACTAGTGAGAATGGCACGTATTAAAAAAACTAGCAACAATAAATGTTGGCAAGGGTGTGGAGAAAAAGGAACTCTTCTGCACTGTTGGTGGGAGTGCAAACTGGTCCAACCACTATGGAGAGCTGTGTGGAGATTTCTGGACCTACTAAAGATAGAGCTTCCATATGATCCAGCAATTCCACTCCTAGGTATTTACCCAAAGGACACAGAAACATCAATTCCAAAGAGCACCTGCACCCCTATGTTTATAGCAGCACTGTTTACAATAGCTAAGCTTTGGAAACAACCCAAATGCCCAAAAATAGATGACTGGATCAAGAAGATATGGTACATATATACCATGGAATATTACTCAGCATTCAAAAAAGATAAACACATGCAATTTGCAGCAACATGGATGGCGCTGGAAGGGATCATGCTCAGCGAAATAAGCCAAAAAGAAAAAGAAAAATACCGGATGGTCTCACTCATAGCAGGAATCTAGAAAACTTAAATAAGGGACCAGGAAAATGAATATAAGAAAGTGAAAATCAAAATCAACAAAAAACTATGAACCAGAGACACTTTTTGGGGGGTGGGGGGCGGGAGGGGAAGGATTGGGGTCAGAATGGGGCGTTTGCAATTGTATGGGGGAATATAAAAATAAAATTTAATATTAAAAAAAAAAACCAAAAGAAAATAAAAAAACAAATATTATAAAAAAAAAAAAAGAAGATGTGGTCCATATACACCATGGAATATTACTCAGCATTCAAAAAAGATAAACACATGCAATTTGCAGCAACATGGATGGCGCTGGAGGGGATCATGCTCAGCGAAATAAGCCAAAAAGAAAAAGGAAAATACCAGATGGTCTCACTCATAGCAGGAATCTAGAAAACTTAAACAAGGGACCAGGAAAATGAATAACTATAAGAAAGTGAAAATCAAAATCAACAAAAAACTATGAACCAGAGACACTTTTGGGGGGGTGAGGGGCGGGAATGGAGGGATTGGGATCAGAATGGGGGGGTTGCAATTGTATGGGGAATATAAAAATAAAATTTATTATTAAAAAAATAAATAAAATTAAAAAAAAGATGTGGTATATATGCACAATGGAATACTATTTAACTATGAAAAAGGTAAACTTTTACCATTCATGCAACACAAGTGCATTAACAATAATGTGAAAGTACTTAATGCCCAAGAACTGTGTACTTTAAATGGTTGAAACTGTCAATTTTATGTTATGTATATTTTATCACAATTTAAAAAAGAGATTTTTATAACAGGCAACTGAATTAAATTCCCACAAGTACGTAAAAAACAAAATAGGAGGAAGAAGGATATTTTATTACTGCAGGGCTAAATTTCTCATATAGTATCTATGGTCACCAAAGGAGACAGAGGACCTTGTTACTAGTCAGCAATAATAAAAGACCCCAATCCCTACTTAACCTTCTCTAACAATAACCCTATGAGTCATAGGGGATCACTTTGATATTATCATTGTGAGTAGAAGTCTAAGCTTTCCACTCCTCCTTTGGTGGCATGGATGGAGATGGGACCATAGTTTATTTGTTTGTTTGTTTTTTCTCTGGTGTTTGGCTTCAGTAAAATGTTATTCTTGCAATGTGTGCTCAGTTGTTAGGTTGACCCTTTTCTCTTTCTTTGAATATAGAGGTCAAGTTTTTATCAGTCACTAAGAAAAATTTAGTTCTACCCTAGCACAGGCCCTGCTTTCTCCAATCAGACACCTAAAGCTTGTCATTCACTCATTCTCTTTGACCAGAGTTTTCCCTTTGAGCATTGTATACCACATCATTTACTTTGAAAATCTCTTCACAGGGCTCTAAACATGCTATAGTGGACACTGAGATTGGGTAAGCCTCAGTATTTAATACTCAGAAATCTTTTTTTTTTAGATTTATTTATTTATGCATACAAGAACTGGGGTAAGGCCAGAAGTGGGGGGGCGGGGAGTGAGAGGATCCACCAGAGACAGAGCGGGGAACAGAACAGGCAGACTGACTGAAATACACTGCTGAGGGGAGCAGCAGGCAATACAGGAGAGGTCTGCTGTGCCATGTGGGTTGCTCCCTGGCCAGGGATCGAACTCGTGCTGCAGTGGCCACAGATAGCTTCATAGGTTGCGTCTTAACCCCTTACACCACCAGGGAGGCCCAATACTCAGAAATCTTAAACTTATGCCTTGTAATGGAGTCAGCTCATTTTGATGACAGGGGACTTTCAAATTTATAGTAACTCAGTTTTCATATCACAATACATAGCTTCCTAAAATCTGGACTTCCACATTTTCCCATATTTCTACCAATTCTCTACCAGAAAGAGATATTTCTTGTCCTTTTTGAGTTGATGATCTTAGTTTTCACTTTACATGGGTTTAGATTGACATGATGAAATATTACATTGGGATTTTCCTCATAAAGATGGTAAGCTTTTTTAAGAGCTAGAAAGTGGTTTCCCAGGCAACTAAAACTTCCTGACATGTCCCCACTTTTCCTCCCTGGTAGCAGAAGATGGACATAAACATAAATTGCTTTGCCTTGGGTAGCTCTACCCCTGGGGACAGGGCTTTGATAGCCCACACTGCAAAATTACCTCATCTTCCTGGGCAATATCTACATGACACCTGCTTGTGGAGTATGAATCAAAGCCTTTGTAGTGTACCTGTTCCCTTTCCTGATCATTCTTAGTACAGGGAGAGATTAGAAATCCTATTGGTACAAAGGAGCATCAAACATTGTAGATTTAAATTATTACTATAAATAAGATCATGTTACAGTCACTGACAAAACCCTGGATCTCCCCATATTAATTTTAGACCGACGGTCAGACCTAGAGCTCAGCTAAGAGAGATGCTCATCAAGGTCACCACCTATGGGTCAAATGTACCACAGATTCCAGACTGACCTTTCACAAGATATGCTAGGCCTTAAAGCACCATTCTATAGGAAAAAAAGAAGACTTTGGAAAATCTTTCTATATTAACACCATGACCTGGGGTAGGCAGAGAGCAAGAGACCTTTGTAAGGGATTATACCATCTGGGGGCTGAACACATCAGACAGAAAATTTGCTACCTGCTGTGTTGTTACAGATTCTGGGAAAAGTTAATTTTCCTCTCAAAGTTTAAGAGACCCTGAGAGAGGTTTTATTTAATGTTTAATTAAATATTCTCCCTGAAGTTCCACAGCCCCTCTGCTACCATAGACATGATAGACCTGCCAAACAAGGTCCCCTGTCAAAGGGAGTTACTCATTGTCTTTGTAACTCTCTTCATTCTCCTGACAATTTTTCCCACACTAGAGGCATGGAGGTAAGACAGATGTAAATCCACAAATATTCTCAGAGCATTGCAAAATGTAAAGTCTGAGAATTTCTGCCAAGTCACAATGGTAGAAAAGTAGAAATAAACACAAGAAAGCTGAAAAATCACAAATACATGGATGCTAAATAGTGTGCTATCAAAAACTATTGGGTCTAGGAAGAAACCAAAGAAAGAAATATAAAAATAGATGATGGAGACTTGTTGGTGGCAAAAGGGGTTAAGCATCAGCACTATGAAGCTATTCTCAACTAGTGCAACACTAGTTCAATCCCCAGCCAGGGAGCTGACCCATATGGCACAGCAGACCTCTCCAGATTCACCTGCTGCTACCCTCAGCACTGTTCTGCTCCCTTCCTGTTCTGCTCCCTGCTCTGTCTCTGGTGAATCCTCTCACCCTCTACATCTCTGGCCTGTACCCCAGCTCTTGTATGCATAAATAAATAAATCTTTAAAAAAATACATGAGGACAAATTACAGTCTGGAATTGTATTCCATACAAACAACTTTTCAGATCTTATGGGATGCAATGAAAGCAATACTGCATGGGGAGTTTCAAAGCAATATAGGTCTAACTCAAGAAACAAGAAACTTCTCAAATGAACAATGTAACTTTACACCTAAATGAACTAGAAAAGAAATAATAAAGCCAAAAGTCAGTTGACAAAGGAAATGAGAGAGAGAGAGAGAGAGAGAGAGAGAGAGAGAGAGAGAGAGACTGAAATAGAGTCACAAAACACAATGCAAAAGATCAATGAGGGCACCTGGTGGCACAGGTGGTTGAGCTCCGCACTGGGAAGCTGTCCGCAGCCTCTGCAATGCAGGTTCAATCCTAGGCGGTCGGGGAGAAATCCACATGGCGCAGCAGACCTCTCCTGTCTCGCCCCCTGCGCCCCTCAGCAGTGTATTTCGTCAGTCTGCCTGTTCTGTTCCCTGCTCTGTCTCTGGTGAATCCTCTCACCCTCCCACACATCTGGCCTGTACCCTAGTTCTTGTATGAATAAATAAATCTTAAAAAAAAAATGACTTAGGGCATCCCCCATCGTGCAAAGAGTTGGGCGCCGTGCTGCAAGGCTGTCCGCAGCCTCTGCAGTGCCAGTTCTATCCCCACCAGCTGGGGAGAATCCCACATGGCACAGCAGACCTCTCCTTCACGCTTGCTGCTCACCTCAGCAGTGTGTTTCTGTTGTCTGCCTGTTCTGCTCCAGCTCTGTCTCTGGTGGATCCTCTCACCCTCCCACGCCTCTGGCCTGTACCCCAGATCTTGTATAAAAATAAAAATAAATCTTAAAAAAAAAATCAATGAAACCAAGTGCTGGTTCTTTGAAAAATAAACAAAATTGATAAATCTTTAGTTAGACTGACTAAGCTAAAAGGAGAAAGTTCAAATACATAAAATCAGAAGTGCAAGAGAAGTCACAACAGATAGCTCAGAGTCATATATCTTACTATGAGCATTATTATGTCAACAAACTGGGCAATCTAAGACAGATAAATAAGTTGTTAAAATTACACAACTTTCCAAGACTTAATCAGGAAAAAAAATAGAAAATCTGAATAGACCTACTCACAAGCAAGGAAATTGAAGCAGCAATCAAAATCTTGTACCCTGACCCCCTTTAAAAAAAATCCCAGTTTCTAACAAACTTTCAAAGAGGATCTAATACCTATCTTGTTCAAACTCTTCCAAAAGACTAAAGAAAAAGGAAAATTTTCAAATTCATTTTTTGAGCCCAAAATTACTCTGATACTAAAACCAGAAAAGGAAATCTCAAAAAGAGGAAACTATACAACAATATCACTGATGAGCACAGACGAAATAAAATCCTCAACAAAATAGCAGCAAACTGAATGCAATAATACATTTATAGCATCCTACACCATTATCAAGTGGGATTTATTCCAGGGATGCAGGAATGATTCAACACACACAAATCAACCAATGTGGTGCACCACATCAATAAAAAGAAGGATAAAATTGTATGATCATCTCAACCAGTGCAGAAAAATGTTTGACATGATTCAACATCTACTTCTAATTAACACTCTCAATACAACGAGCATAGAAGGAATATAGCAAACACCGTAAATGCCATCCCCACAATAGCATCATACTTAACAAAGAAGAACTAAAAGCTTTTCCTTTAAGGTCAGGGGGAAAAAAAGAATTCTACTTTTACCACTTCTATTCAACATAGCATTGTCAGTTCTAGCAAGAGCTATTAGGCAAGAGCAATAAATAAAAGACATCAAAATTGGGAAGGAAGAAGTAAAACTACCACAGTTCATGTGACATGATAATATGCAAAGAAAACCTGAAAAATTCCACTAAAGCACAATTGGAAATAATAAATAAATACATTGAAGTGACAAGGGTATATGTATATATATATATATATATATATATATAGTAAATAGGCAAAAATATATTCTGCTTTTGTACACAGCAATGAACTAGCTGAAAAAGAAATTAAGAAAAAAATCCCATTGTATTCTCATTAAATTTGTAGGAATAAACTTAATCAAGGAGTTTTGTATAAGACCTATAACTGAAAACCATAAGACACTATCAGAAGAAATAGGAAAAGACACAAAGAAATGGAAATATATTCCAGTCTCATGGATAGGAAGTATTTATATTGTTAAAATGGCATCTTATCTAAAGCAATAGACAGAGTCAGTGCAATCCCTATCAGATTCCCAATAGCATTCTTCAAATAAATTTTTAAAAAAACTAAAATTTACACATAACCACAGAAGACCAAAAGACTCACCAAAGCAATCATGAGAAAAAAAGAAGCTCAATAGAGAGATCATGCTTCCCAACTTCAAATTATACTATAAAGCAATAGTACCCAAAATAGTATGGCATTGGCATAAAAACAGATATATAGGTAAATCAAATGGTATTTAGAGTCCAGAAATAAACCCAAGATATATGGCAGCTGATTTATGAGGAGTTAAGAGCATACAATGGAATAAGGAAACTCTCTTGAATTAATGATGCCAAGAAAAACTGAACAGCTACATGCAAAAGATTAACACCAGATTGCTATCTAACATCTTACACAAAAATTAATTTGACTTGGATTAGACTTAAATGTAAGACCTGAAACTACAAAGTACATAGAAGAATAAGCAGTAAGCTCTTTGATGTTAACCTTCAGCATTATCTTTATGGATTCATCTCCATTAGAAAAGTAAGCAAAAGCAAAATTAACAAATGGGTCTACATCAAATTAAAATGCTTTTGCACAGAGAAAGAAACCATCATCAAACCAAATAGGCAGTCTACCGAATAGAAAAATGTATTTGCAAATCACATTTGCAAGGGGTAATATCCAATATATATAAAGAACTCATACAACTCACCACCAACAAAACAACAACCCAATTTAAAAAATAGGCATATCTAAATAAGACATTTCTGCAAGGAAGACATACTGAGAGACATTTAAAAAAGTTCATCATCACTTAGTGTTAGAGAAATGAAATTCAAAACGACAATAAGATATCATCTCACACCTGTGATAATAACTATTATCTGAAAGATAAGAAAAAAACAAGTGTTGGCAAGGATGTAGAAAAAGGTAACACTTATACATTGTAGGCATGCAAATTGAGGCAGCCTTTATGATGGAAAAACAGTTTGGAAATTTCTCAAAAAGCTAAGAATAGAATGAGCATATGATCCAGTTATTCTACTTCTGGATATTTATCTGTAGAACACAAAAACTCTAATTTGAAGAGGCATATACACCAATATGTTCATTACAGCATTGTTCTCAACAGTCAAGATTTTGAAACAACTAAGTGCTCATCAATGCATGAATGCAGAAAGAAGATGTGATATGTACACATAATGGAATACAACTCAGCTATAAAAAAGATTATTTTGTTACCTTTGACGATATAGATGGCCTTTGGAAGTATTAAATTAAGTGAAACTAATCAGATGGAGAAACACACATACTGTATTATTTCACTCATATATGTGATTTTTAAAACAAAGATAAATGAACAAACAAAACTAAAACAAACTCAGATTATGAGAACAAAATAATGGTTACCAGAGAGGAAGGGGACTGGATAAATCAGGTAAAGGGGGTCAATTGTGTGGTGGTGGGTAGAAATTAGACTTCTATGCTATTGTGATCATAATGTAATATATACAGATGCCAAAATACGTGCACCTGAAGCTCACACATGCACCAATGCTATAAACCAATATTACCTCAATAGAACTTTTTTTTTAAGGAGACATTTAAGTCAGGTTAAAAGGTAACACCTAATCATCCCTGTTATCAACCCTATTGAGGAAAACTGACAAAAGAATAAGTCGTCAAACAAACATGTCTTTACCTAAGATTTCAGACCCAAATTGCCAAAGGTAGCTCTTTTCAGTCTTTGCTATAGCCCTTTAAGACTTCACACTTCATTCGTGTCAAGTCAGTCCATCCTTGGAATACAGATATAGGTCTTAAAATTGAAGCAAGCCAGAGCTTGTCTTTCAAGTGCAGGCTTTCTCTGATAATGTGGTTTTGTTTGGGATTGGAGGGAAATAGATTGAAAGAGGTAGCAGCTAAGTGTGAATGGGTTGGAGGAGAAGATATTAAAGAAATCACATATGCATTCTATCTTGCAATTCCTTTGATAGTTCACAGTTTAAAAGAGTAGACAAGTGAATGCTCTTGGTAAGCTTTCAATCAGAAGAGAGATAAAATGGTTTAAGTGAAAGCAATGGGGAAGAGAGTCATGGCAGCTCCAAAATCTCAGAGGTCCTGTATTGTCTTGCTTGGATGATGCATTGGCAAATATGCACCATGTTTCCTCTTATTGGATGAAAATTTGGATGTCATTAACAAAGAGAAGAGTCATCTTTTATTATCCACGAAGAACACTATGTTTTTCAAGAATCTGCCCTTTGAGAAGACATCACTGTCCATCTCTAGCCTGTCTTCCCATTGTACTGCACAGCAGAAAGCAGGCTACTGCCTCTCTAATAGGAACATGTTTTCCGTCACTGCCTCCAGTGCTTTTCTGGGAGCCCATGAGCTCCTGTGGCTAAAACCAGGAGAATGTTTTCCCAACAATACATTGTATGGTTTGCTTTCCCTTCATATTTAGAAAGGGAACTATGCTTAGCAGCAAAAGAGGGAAAAAAAATCTCATTGCCTTGAAGGGGTCATATGTTTTGCATATGATCTTTGCACCTTAAATGGGCAGGTAGGAGAGATGCACATGATGTTGAAGCATCTTGCATGGCTGGGACCAGTGTGAAACACTGGCCTCCACTTACCCCTGGCAGTGATAGAAAACATACTCATTCTAGAGAGGCAACCAGGGGGCTAAGGAGCTGCTGTGAAAAAAAAAAAAAATAGACTATCCCTCAGTCTCTTACTTGGATTGTAGACTGTCCATGCTATATCACATTAATCTGATTACATTAGAATTCTAATGCAATGAATTAAAGATAAACTTGGTTCTTTGGTAAAGCTACATTTTCAACTTTAATTAATCCTTTCAAAAAATAGTTATTCCAATATAGGGAGGGGAGGTTATCCTTATACATCTGATAGTATAAAGCACCGTGTATCTGATATAATTTTAAGCAAGAATGTTCTTAATACATCAGAGAATCTTTGAATCAGCCTCATGGGATCCAGTGAACTACTTAAAATCATGGCCAAAATGTGTGAATATATACACAAAGTGTCTGAAAATAAAGTGTCAGAAGTAAAGGTCATTTGCTCAGATAATTCACAAGAAAGGCCTTGCTACAGATTTAACATAGTCTAGAATCACCCTGTCATTACAAGTGTGATCACATATTTTCTCAAGTATTTCTTTAATCAGATTGATTTCATTTCTATAATCTTCACTGAAATCCTTGCCTGCTCTCATAATGGAAGAAGAAAACTTGTAGCCTCCAGGAGGACTGAAAGCATTTCTCTCTTTTTCAATCCTGTGCCCCCCACCAACTACCTAACCTCCCACTCAGTGATGGAGCTTTCAAAGTGGCTAAAAGGCAAATGTCTCTGTACTCATTTGAGCACTTATCACCAATATATTAAATAGCAATAGCTAGAGAGCTTTGTATTGAAATGCTGTAAATATTGTGAAATATATATATAAGCAAAACATTTAAAAAACAAGGAAACGTTTAGTATTATGTGGAAGTAGTTCTAAATGCTTTCCCCCCTCCTTAGGATCCTACTTTGAGACTCGACCTAGACCCTGGGAGAGAATGGCCTCATCTGAGAGCTGAGAGACTCTGAAGCTGGTATTCCTTCTGTTACAGGGCAAGAAGAGGGGCACCCCAGGCCCGACAAACCTGCCTGCTCTAAATAGGTTCTGCCATCCGCTGCATCAACACAAAACATATGAGATTTTAATGAAAAGGAACTTTAGTACAATTAGGAAACAATACAGGAAAGGCAAAGAATATAGTTCCTAAATCAAGCACCCAAAGTTACCTGTCCCCTCGAGGGTAAAAGTCCACCCAAGCAGGATTGGCCCAGAGCAAGGCCCGAAAGCTGCCACATGTCTAAAGCACCTTTCAGTGGGGACCCACAGAAAAGGATCAGAAACGACCAGACAATTCTGCAAGGAAAAGAGCAAAATCAAAATCAAAACAAAACCGCCATTGTCACCTCCCCACGGGCCTCTCACCCACATCTGTTTTAACCAGTCCACGACCAAAAGGCAAGTGTAGTTTCTTCACGTGTCTCTCAGCTCCATGTGCTCCGCCAGGTCTCCTTCTGGCTCTCCATCTTGCTTCCTTCCTTCCTCCATCCCTTCTGTAGTTCCTTCTTCTCCCTGCTCAGCTCCATCCTCCCTTGATGGGTCAGGAAACCTGGAACCTCCCCTTTTCCTCGGGACCCCCCATTACAATCCCTCCTTTTAATTTTTATTCCACTATATCTATGGTGGCACAGATCTCAGGGTGCAGTCTTAGGAGATAGTCTTTTTAAGGTTACAATGTATATAAGAGAAGCAACAATTAGTCAGCAGTATTGTCCATGAATTTCCACTATGACAGTTTTCCATTACGAAAGTGCATCAGTCCAAGCCAAAAAAAAAAAAAAAACAATTTCCTACAAAGGACTGACTAGACTGTTGGAGATACACCTGATTTTTACTAAGTTTTGACATAATATTGGTAATTTTGTTGTATTTTGTTCTGATTCAACAAAGTTTTCTTGTTTTGAGTGACCAGGACCTGCAGCAAGGTTACATCTTTTTTTTTTTTTTCCAGCAGAGCTAACTTGTGTTTGCATTTTCTCTCCCCTTGATACCAACACAGCATGAAAATAGTGGTAGCAATTTTTTTACTACTCATGTCAATGTCTATTTTTGCATAACTTCCATAGGGATTTTGTCTGCTTAAAACAAAACAAAAAAAAAATGGACATGATTTTCATGGTGTGGCTGTGAGTGAAATCTTCCAGGAGGAGGAAACAGAGCTGGACCGAAGAGGAGGAGAAGAGGAGAAGAGGAGAACCTGCTGCTTTGTCCATAGGCTTCACAGACCCCCAGAGAAGGAGGGAAAGCTGCCTCCATGGGCAGGACTAGACGACCCAGAAAAAGGAAAGGCCCTGGTACCCCCAAGAAGAGGAAGCCCAGGTGGAGTCTGGCAAGACCAAGTTTGTTTTTGAAGCCTCGGTGGACTGGATGTCAAGAGTTTGCTCTGATCCTATATGGAGTGTCCAACAAAGCCAGCTAAAATTGCTGTTTAGTTATTCTTCCCTGTGATTTTATGAAAAAATAGGTAACATGGTTCAAGAGTAGATTAATTTGCAAACTTTTGCTATGCTGTTGAAACAATTTGGGATCAAGGTTGAGAGAACTTGTTTTTACATAAGTTGAACCAAGTTTAAGATTTTTTTTCCTGTGATTTTGATATCTTTGCTGGTTTTTTTTTTTTTTTTTTTTTTTTTTTTGGCTAATGCCTCTAGATTTTTTTTTTTTTTTGCCTTGGAATGATGGGCTATTTTTCCACAATGGACAATACCTGGAGAGACTGG
Organism: Talpa occidentalis; assembly: GCF_014898055.3. NCBI lineage: Eukaryota > Metazoa > Chordata > Mammalia > Eulipotyphla > Talpidae > Talpa > Talpa occidentalis. The sequence continues at coordinate 74,415,239 of NW_023605305.1, read as the reverse complement.
TTTTCTTTCACATTGGAACCCTGAAAAATTTTCGTCTGAGACTGTACCCCAGTATCCATATATTTGATCTTCATCACCATGGAAATGGTGGCAAAGTGAAAGGGGGGAATTGTTAGAAGGAAAGGCTGTCCTGAGCAAATTCCATACAGGCTTTGTGGACTCCACCCCGACTCCATCAAGACACTGGGAACTACAAATCCCATGATCACCAAAGGGAAGGTTGCGAGGACCTGAGGGTGGAGTTAAGCAGCCATGTTCTCTGTTTGAGTATTTAACTGGCCATGTGGCCAGGGGGTCACTCTCCAAGCCTGATGGCATGTGGTTTTTCACCAGCTCGTGGGTCCTTGGGATTCCAGGTCAGTGGAACAGGTAGGACACATTTACGAACTTATCTCCCTCTTTTTCTCCCTGAGTTATTCAGTTCCCCTTCCCTTGTAAATAAACCTTTTGTGTGTGTCTGCAGTTTAGCATTAATAAGTCCCCTTTAAGCAGGCAGGTGAGGACCCACAGTCAGGCAACCCATTTTATATCAGGGTTGCTCTGTAACACTTCCTCCGCCATAAACTCACTGCTAGTGGAATAAGCTTGGGCAGTGGCTCAGTACTCCTGGACCTTGAGCTTCCTCCCTTCTGTATATGTAACTCTGCCTCTCTTTGCACTGAAGAGGAATGGACCACTTTCAGGTCTGCTATTAAGCTTTTTATCAAAATAAGAAACATGTTCCTTAAAAATTCAGCCCAATGTGCTACAATTACAAATTCATATTTAAACTTAAATTTCTAGCTCAGTCACCAACTGAAAATTTTCCCTCAAAATCAACACAGGCTGCAGGTGGGGTCACAGAGCAGTGCGGTGCTGGCTCCCCTTCCTCATGCACCCACTTTCAGGAAGCAGCCTGTCCATCTCACTGTGCCTCCTTTTCCTGCTGGGACAGAGCCAAATACTGTGTTGCTCACTAGCTCTCTGAAGACTATCATCTTCCAAGGAGAGGCAATGGCTGCTTTTTCCACAGGGATCATATAAAAACGATTCTCAGAAATCTCTAGGGAAAAAGAAAACTTCCCATAGGAAATTCTAGATGTTGAAGATGCAGATACCATGGTGGCTGTCTCAGACACCCAGATCACTTCATCTAAGGAGAGAGATGAAGAGGCCTTGGAATTATCCCCTGTGCTGAGCCTCCAAGAACAAAAGATGCAGAGAGCGTCCTGCATGGGCATATGACGTCACCTTGAAGAGATACAAGGAGATGTTAAGCAGAATCATCTTAAATCCATATTTAGTCTAGAAACCGGTTGGCAACTAGAAAAACTGGGATAAAATCTTTTTTAACAGAACATAAAACTGGTGATGGGCCTCCCCGGTGGCGCAGCGGTTGAGCGCTGGGTTGCGAAGCCTCTGCGGCCTCTGAGGCGCCGGTTCGATCCCCGGCTGCTCCCCAGCCACCGCAGGAGGGTCCCACATGGCACGCAGAACTCTCCTGCCGCCCGCTGCTCCCCTCAGCAGTGTACTTCGGTCCTTCTGCCTGCTCTGCTCCCCGCTCTGGCTTTGGTGAATTCTCTCACCCTCCCGCGCTTCTGACTGTACCCAGTGCATGTATAAACAAACAAACAAATAAATAAAAATTCATGCCTCTTTAAAAAAAAAAAAAAACCTGGTGAGATGTGTGGAAGACAAAAGACGTCACTAAATGAAATAGAGCTCACTTTGCTAAGCAGGAAACCGGGATGGCTAGTAGCAGGGATGGCTAGCAGCAGGCAGCCAGGATGGCTAGTGTGGCGGCTGCCCAGCCTGCAGGGTAACAGGTGTGCACTGGTCCTCCAGTGAGCAGAGCTGGGGTGTGGGAGGGGCAGCTCTGCCTCCAGGGGTGTGTGGGATCTTTTGCCACCTGGTTGAGCATTGGCTTACTGCACTGTGCCTGCAAAGGGGCTCAGGATGTTATAAGAAGCTCTGGGAAAGTCAAAGAAGAAAACAAGGAAGCTGATGTACCACAACAATGGGAAACAGATATCCACTTACAGTCGTGCCTCCAGCTGTACCATTTCAAGTGCAAGAACCAGTGACAGTGGCTGCTATTACTGTGAGGCGAGGGTCCCACATGGCGTTCAGACCTCTCCTGCTCTCCTCCTGCCGCCCGCTACTCCCCTCAGCAGTGTACTTCAGTCCTTCTGCCTGTTCCTCTCCCCGCTCTGGCTCTGGTGAATTCTCTCACCCTCCCAAGCTTTTGACTGTACCAAGTGCTTGTATAAATAAATAAATAAATAAATAAATAAATAAATGAATGAATGAATGAATGAATGAATGAATGAATCTTAAAAAAAAAAGAATGCAGCATTTTTAAAAAACTAAGTGCTAGGCTTGAAAATAAGATTGTGCTCAGTTCTAGAAGAATCTGTCTAAAGTTCAGGAATAGCTGGAGAGGGCAAGACAGAAAGTCTACCAGGTACCGAGTAATGCTCAAAACTGTGTTGTTTGACCCTCGCAGCAACCCTGTGAAGTAGCACTGTGAATAGGATCTGTAGAGGAGACAATGATTTTATCCCCCTTACACATGAGGAAACTGAAAGCACAAAGCTGTCAAGCGACCTTCCCAAGATAACCCAGCATGTAAGTGGCAAAGCTGAAATTTGAACCCATGCTCCCTGGCAGCAGTGTATGACCTTTTTACTACCTTTTTACCTTCCTCCTTCAACTTGCCAGGGGAGAGTGCTAGCAGTAACAGCTACCCCTTGCGTGTGATGTGTGCCTTGTACCTCTATCTCGTTTAATCTCCATGAGAAAACTAAGGATCAGAGGTTAATTAACCAACTGAGATCATGCAGGGAATAGGTGGCAGATCCTGGAGGGGCTCCCTGTCTGTTTCTGTCATGTTCCTGCTGCCCAAGTGCATTCATGAGGCCAGGAGGTAAAGAGGTGTCTGTGACTGAGGTCACTAGGGACAACTAATGAGTGGAGGACGTGTGAGTCCAGGCTCCTTTTGTCTATTTACTGGCAGAGTCGCCCTGCTTGATGGCCCTCAGTATGCTGCCTCTTCTACCAAGACATCCAGTTCCACCTGCCATAAAGCTCAGCAGGCAATACCTGCCCAGGCAAAGGCCTCAGCTGTCATCTGTTCCCACAGGGGTCCGATGTCTGGAGAGCAGTGGGGTAAGAGTGGGGGAGGGGGACAGTCACTGGAAGGGCAGGAGCTGGTCCTTGTCTGTTCTGTGGCTGAAGGCACAGAGGATGCCACCTTCCCCTGGCACAGAAAGGACACAAATGAGCGTCTGGGCAGGAAGAGCCAGCGTTCCCCAGAAAGCACAGCTGGAGACCCCTGTTATCTTGAGAGCCATGTTGGGGGCCACTGCTGTACAGCTGATGACCGCCCAGGGCCTCCTCCAGAGGGAGGCCAAGAAGTCACTGTGACATGCAAGCAGCACTTTCTCAACTAGCCAGCAGTTCGCGACGGGAATAGGTTCCCTTCCATGGCAGTGAGGATGCTCCAGGACAGAAGAGACAGGACACGAAGAGGCAGAGAAGAACGTGGTGGGACTGTCGTCGTGATGGGAGCGACACTGCCACAGGGGCAGGCGGCTGCTCTTACACTCCTGGGCTGCTAGGGCAGGGGTGACAGGGAGAGGCCAGTGCTGTGTGGGATGTAAGGGGAGGACACAGAGTGCTGCAGTACCCTGGGCCTCCCTCAGTTCCAGGGTCTCCTCTCATCCCGCGGTCCTCACCTCAAGTGCTCCCGGGCCCAGGCGTTCATGGCGGAGCATCTCCCCCTTCCTGTATTGATTTTGTCGTGAAAATGGCACTCTGGGGACACCTCAGCACCTTCTGGAGGAGGCGCATTCTTCAGCCTATCTCCAAGGCAGAAATTCTGGAACAACTTGTGCAAGGCTGACAGTGGCGGGGGACAGGGAGCAGCGCTCAGGTCCCGGGGCCGTGCTCTACCCCGCAGGACAGGCCGCATTTACGACGAGCAACGGCGTGTGCGTCCTGTCTGCTGGACTCCCCTGTCCCTCGGGGACACCAGCCCAGGGGACCCCGCGCCCACGCCCGCGCACTCTGTCCAGGAGCCTTAGCACTGGGAGTGGGAGAGGTGAGGTATGGGGGGTGGGGGTTGAAATGTTGGGGATACTGGGCCTCCCCGGTGGCGCAGCGGTTGAGCGCCGGGCTGTGAAGCTGCCCGCAACCTCTGCAGCGCTGGTTCAATCCCCAGCTGCTCCCCGGCCACCGGAGGAGGGTCCCACATGGCGCGCAGACCCCTCCTGCCGCCCGCTGCTCCCCTCAGCAGTGTACTTCGGTCCTTCTGCCTGCTCTGCTCCCCGCTCTGGCTCTGGTGAATTCTCTCACCCTCCCACGCTTCTGACTATACCCAGTGCTTGTATAAATCAATAAATAAAAATAAATCTTAAAAAAAAAAAAAAGAAAGAAATGTTGGGGATACAACTAATCCCGGTAAAATGTTTAAGGAAAAGCAGAAAAAAAAACATGAACAAGCCAGATTCTGAGATTAAAGCTTTATTAGGATTGTCGCACAACTCTCATTTTACTAGTAATGAAATGAAATTCAGATTAAGTTATTTACCCAAGGTCACAGAGGTAATAGGTGCAAACATGTAACTTTAGGCTAAGGAAACCAGAATCAAGAAGCTTTTCTCTTTGCCACTATTTGAATAAATTACATAAAAATATGATATTTTTCCTTTAAACTGTTTTTGTGGAGAATTTCATTAACAGGTTTCCTAATATGGGACTACCATTAAATTCCTAATATAAATCCATTTTGGTCATCATGTAGTGATGGGTGGTAGCAACATTCAATTTGCTTTTTATTTCAAATATTTGCATCTTTATAACTGAGCCTTCTTCTTTTATTCATCTAATTTTGATTTCAGGGGTAGGTTAGTGTCCTAGGAAAGTTTTAAGAAGCTGTTCCTATTTTGGAGGTACTCTGCAGCAGTTTAAACAGCATTGGAATGATCTGTTACTTGCAAAGTCTTTGGAACTAACCCAGACAACGTTGAGCCTGGCAGATGTTTACCTCCATTGTCAAATCTTTTCATTTATCTTTTCAAATATCTGTGCTTGTTATAAATGATTTGGATGCTTTTACTCAAAAAAAGTGCACATTTTGGGCCTCCCCGGTGGCGCAGCGGTTGAGCGCTGGGTTGCGAAGCTGCCCGCAGCCTCTGCAGCGCCAGTTCGATCCCCGGCCACCAGGCACGGGTTCCACATGGCTCGCAGACCTCTTCTGCCCGCCGGCTGCTCCCCTCAGCAGTGTACTTCGTCACTCTGCCTGTTCTACTCTTCGCTCTGGCTCTGGTGAATTCTTTAACCCTCCCGTGCCTCTGACTGTACCCAGTGCTTGTATAAATAAATAAAAATAAATCTTAAAAAAAGTGCACATTTTATTTAGATTTCCAAATGTATCACAATCATATTAACCATGACATTTTCATCTACTACTAAAATGGCCTTTTTACTTGTAATTATGCCCTTTTCTCATTTCTAGTTTGTGTGAGCTTCTTAATCAGACTTGCCAGGGGCTTCCCTATTTTATTGCCCTTTTTAAAGAGTGGGGACTAGATTTATTATCCAAATCTATTTAGTTTTTTATTTTCTAATTAATTTATTCTTCATCTTCAGTATATTTTCTTTTTGCTTTGTGTTTATTTTATGTTGTTCTTTCTTTAATTTCTTAATCAAATGATTTTTTGGTTGTCATATTTATTTCCTAATAAACACTTTAAAACTGTTTTCTTGGGGCCTCCCTGATGGTGCAAGGATAAGTTAAGTCTAAGAATTATGAAGTCATCTGCAGCATAAGTTCGATCCCTTGCCAGGGAGCTACCCACATGGTGCTGCAGACCTCTCCTGTCTCGCCCACTGCTCCCCTCAGCAGTGTATTTCAGTCAGTCTGCCTGTTCTGCTCCCCACTCTGCCTCTGGGGAATCTTCTTCCCCCATACACACCTCTAGCCTGTACCCCAGTTCCTGTATGCATAAAAAAAATCTTTTTAAAAAAATAAAGTTTCAGAAGCTATTTCTGGTGTTTTAATTGGGATTTTATTAGAATTGTATTGAAATAATAGGTTAATTTTAGAAGAATTGACATTTTTACACTTTGTAATCTTCCACTCCAAGAACAAGATATATTATTATATTTAGTTTGCCTTTCTTTAGATCTCCCAGTAGAGTTTTTAACTTTTCCTCTTAGAAATTCTATTTCTAGTTGATTTTATTTTTAGACTTTTTATACTACTAAAGCTATTGTATAGCATTTTTATTCCATTATATTTCCTAGATGTTTATTTTAGGACATAGGATAAATACTGGGTTTCACCAAATGATTTTGAACCCAGCTATTTCACGGTTCTCTTATTATTTCTAATATGCTCAGTTAATGCTCAGGTTTCCTAGGAATACAGTATTTGGAGATCTTCCTCAACTAACATATAGAGCACATGCATGTTCATTTTCCTAAATATGTTAACCTTTCCTGGGCTGATTTGCTTTGTTCCCAAATTTAATAGATATGCTATTTTTAACTTCACTGTTAACCAGGATGCTGGCATTTAATTGAATATATATTTGTAAAGTCAAGAAATTATCTACCATCTAAAATTAATTAGAGTTTTATTTACTGTTTAATTAGAAGTAGATGTTGAATTACTGAAACATCTTTGTGATGTTATTTTTATTCCTCTTTAACTTAATGTGGTGAATTATATTAACATTAACAATGAATAAATTCTTACAACCCGGCCTGGTTGTGATGTATATTAATATCCTGCAGAAATCCATTTGATAAAATCTTCTGTAAGGATTTTTGCATGGGTATTCATTATGGGGAATTGCCTGTAGCTTTTTTATTTTTTCTCTGAAAAGCTTTGATATCAGTACTGTGTTGGTTTCTTATTATTCAGGGAGATTTCTTTCTCTGTGCTTAAAAAAAATTTAAAATCCTATTTAATTTATCTTTTCCTTAAAGATTAAAACAAGTCAGTGTGAGATCATCTGCCCTCATGTGGGGCTCCATAATGATGTTCTCAATTTTTCATCATCACTATTACTCTGTATATTTTAATATCTTTTCTTATATAAAAATTTGGTAATATATGGTTTCCTAGAAAGTAATTTATTTAAAGTAGACTTTCAAATGTTATGTTTATTCTTTGTCCCTTGTTTCCTGATTAGACTATTCAGTGGTATATCAATTTTTCACAAAATAGGTTTTTACTTTATTCAAATGTACTCTTGTAGATCATTTGTGTGTTTTATTGTTCATTAATTTCTGTTCTTATCTTAATTGGTTTCATTGATATTTGCATAACTTCTTAGCATCAATACTTAGTAATGAATATATTTCCATTCTTTCTTGTTGGTACTTTTTTCCAATTGCCTAATGAATTTCCCTGAGAACAGTTTTAATTATATCCCTTAAGTTTCAATATGCAACATTTTGATAACAATTTTGAAATCAGCTATATCAGTTTTATTTTATTTTTTAAACTTAATGTTGATTTAAAGAAGGATTTTTTTAAGCTACCTGGTCAAAGGGTTTCCCCTTAGTTTTATGATTGAATGATTGATTGATTGATTTTTGCATATAAGAACTGGAGTATAGGCCAGAGGTGTGGGGAGGGGTGTGAGAGGATTCACCAGAGACAGAGTGGGGTGCAGAAAGGGCAGACTGATTGAAAAAGCTGCTGAGTGGAGCAGTGGGTGATATAGGAGAGGTCTGCTGCACCATGTGAATAGCTCACTGGCTGGCGGGGGATCTAACTAGTGCTGCAGTGGCTGTGGGTAGCTTCACAGTGCTGTGCTTAACCCCTTGCACCACCAGGGAGGCCTTGTTTTCCTTCCTTTTCAATTTGTTACTTCCTATGCAGAGTTAATCACACTTCTGAGTTCCTGGCTCACTCTCATTAGGCCATACCAGTTTTCTATGTGGCCATGTATGCTTAGCTGCCATTCCCATTCCCTAGCCTCCAGTCATTCTAATGTGCTTGGCATCCCTCTAATGTGTTCAGTCTCATTTTCTGTGAGACTGAGTTTTTTTATTCGTATATGGTATTGCACTATTTTTCACTTGGATTATTTTTGATCTACCCATGTTGTTGTGTGTACACCTAGTTCATTGTCCCTAACTTCTACACATTATTTCACCACACTTTCCTTATTCACTACCCAGTGATGGACCCCTAGACTACTCGCAACTTGTCACTACTGAACTCATTAACAAACTTAAATGCCCTGCCATGGACCTGTGTGATGTTTTCTCAAGATACTACGTTGGATTGATGGAATAAAGAATATCAGGTGGTCCCTCAATTTGCTATTGCCCGTAACAGTGCCCAACTGAGTCTTTCTCTAAACTGCCATCCCAGTCAACTCTTGACATTATCTAGTGTTCTAATGTTGCCATCTAAATGGCAATAGAGAGATCTTGTTGGTGTCTTTGTTGCCATTTTTCTAATTCTTATAAGTGTAAGCATTTTGCATGTGCCTGTTGGCCTTTTAAGTTCTTTTTCTGTGGAAGAAGTCTTTTGTATCTTGCGCATTTTCTTAATAAAATTTTTGCCTTTTTCTGACTTATATAGAGGAGCTACTACTTTCTCTAAATCAGTCTTTTGCTTATATCAGACTCTGCAAACACCATCTCCCTTTCTGTCATTGACTTAAGTCCATAGTGTCTTTTATGGAGCAGAAATTTTTTTTCATTTTTATGCACTCAATTTCATTAACTTTTTGTGTTTTTATTTGTGCTTTCAAAGTTTTGTTTAAGAAGTCCTCTCCCATGTACAAGTCACAGTGATATAGTCCTACATAATCTTCCCCTATAGTTTTACTTTTTATGCCTTAGGTCTTTTAGAATCCAACCTTTCAGTTGATATTAGGTATAGGTTCAAATTTTTTTCTCCACACAGTAAATTAGTTTTCCCACATCCTGCATTCAACTCACCTCTTTGCCTGTATTGACAGATGTTGCTTGGAAAATAACGATTGCAATTGCCGCTCCAGACATGCTTTTGTTTGATAGAGCAAGTCAGCCTACCCTTAGGATCTGCCATGGGAGCTTTTGACCTGGAAAACCATTGATTCCTTTTATTCCTATTGGTGAAGACCACCAGAAGCATTAGGTATACACATTCACTGTCCTACTTTAGAGCCATATTAACTCTCTAGCCCTTTGTCATATCACAAGCCCTTAGTCACCTCCATTCCACAGGACTTCACACTAGTCACTGTATGAATGGCATTAAGCTGATCAGAGATATTAAGCAGAAAGTAGCAACTCTAGACACTTTGGTAGGACATATGCATGTCAGAGGATGGTAAATAGATGCTAACTTGTGAAATTTCTGGGGATCCAGTCTTGCTGGGCATGTCAAAATACCTTTCAAGAAGAAGGATGTTTTAGAGCAAAGACTTCTTCAACTACCTATCCTTCTCTTGACAAATAGTCTGGATTGACACCAAACCCTAGTAGAGACTTAGGTCACTAAGTTAAATGTGAGCTAAGCAGTCTATTATGAGGTGTATTGTTTGAGTCTATAAACAAAGTTTGAAGTGCACAGTCACATTATCGCTCCCTGTGATACACAGAGCGAAGATGAGGGATGATCTATGGACAAACAAGACCAGGATAAGCATGATCTGAAAAGCATTGCTCTTCTCTGCATCAAAGAGAATGTGTTGGGCTTGTGAAATAAGATGGAATAAAGAATTTCTTCCACTGAGCATGATCTCTTCCAGCTCCATCCATGTTGCTGCAAACTGCATGTGTTTATCTTTTTTGATTGCTGAGTAATATTCCATTGTGTATATGTCCCATATCTTCTTGATCCAGTCATCTATTTTTGGGCATTTGGGTTGGGCATAGCTTAGTTATTGTAAAATGAAAATGCATACATTGTGCAAAAATGAAAAATGATGTAAGAATTAAGAAACAAAAAAAAAAACAAAAAATTAAAAAAAGAATTTCTTCCAAATAGGATTCAAGTGCAATATACTAGAAAAGGAAGAATAATTTCTCAGTGACCCTAAACACTTGCCTATTCTTCCAGGTGAAAGAAGAAGGTCAAGTCTAAGAAGCCACCCACTTCTAAATGAATAATGAACTTAAACAAAATAATGAGTGCCAAAGGAACCCCATGAAAAGTGGTCAGGCACGTGGATCCCTAAATAGAGAAACACTAAGGCATGTGGGTCCCATGGAAGGCACATTTCCAGGTAGATGCAGGGTTGTAGCCTCATCCCCTACAGACCAAAATTAGGAAACTGAAAAAAGTGAACATATTGATCTCAAATCTGCATATTCGGTCTCTGATGTGCTTGGCACATCAGATAAGGAACAAAAGATAGTAACTACTCTGATTTGACTTGAAAATGAAAATGTTTTGATTTTGGTAAAAAGTCAAGCTTTGATAAGTCAACCACAGGTCCATAAGACAAGATCCAATACCTCCACAGCACATTTCAGAATCTCAATGAGACTCAAGGTTCAGGGCAATGAGTTGGGCTGGCAAAGGAGATGTTTATGAAGGGGAGGGGAGCAGAAAGTCCCTGACAGGAGAGAATTCCTTAACTAGGGCTCTCCAAGACTGATACCTCTACAGGAGAGTTTCAGTGATGCCCTTTGTGATAAATGATCTGTGTGTTCCATGTTCTAGTGCTGAGGACACAACATATTTCTCACCAGAAATATGAGGAAATGCATTTGAATCTTCTCTAAAGCTTATCCCACCTTTTATTCTAATAGCCAAATACTAGTAGTCCATAGAAGACTGTTCAGGGGCCAGATGCTTCCAAATCACTCAACTTCTGCAAAAATGATAGAGCTCTGGGGCAAGGCTGAAGCAAGTCCCAAGAGAGTCACAGTCTGAGTGTAGAAAAAGACTCTGGGTATAGCAATGTTGTGGAGAGATTAGGAAGGACACAGGGTATGAGAGTCAAAAATCATATATTCATGGAAGCAGTGTCAAAATGACTAGTCTGTCATATGGGACTGGGGAAAGGGAGACATGCATTTGTTTCTTCTCTTCTGCTCTATTCTTGGATATGGGGCTCTTTTTGAAAGTAGCTAAGGTCTGTCAGTCATCCTCTATTTTTCCATTGGTTCATAAAACTGGGGCAACTTATCATGATATTTGAGTAATCTCAAGATTTACAATTCCTCCAAATCCCTGTATCCTTGCTCCTTGTAATCAGTCAAAACACCGAATATTTACTATAATTGTGGGGTGCCTATCAGATGACCACAGAGGTTGTGGCGATATAAGGAACAATTTCTTTCTGACACAAAGCTGAAAAATAACTGATAGCCACAGGTCACAAACCTGGAACGGTATAGAAGAGAGAGACAGTATAGATTGTAACAGAGAGAAGACAGTGCCAAGAGATACTCGAGGTATGTGTAGAAATAGAAAAAGGGGATTTATGGTATTTAGGGGTGTCCTCCAAATCTGGGTTAATATCCTCCAGTATCCTCCCTCAGATTCACACAGTGAATTCACTGGCACATGTCCAGTGGTGTCCTGTGGTCTCCCACCATACCGCGGGGCATCAGTTCCTGAAGTGAGTTCCGTTATCTGGAGGCCACATTTTCCTAAACAAGGATGTAGGGAATTTCCCCCTACACTGAAATATGTTCAAAATTGACTCCCATTTCCTCTTTCCTTTTTGAACTTCTTTCTGTTTTGGCTATTTTCCTCAAAACTGTATTACCCCCTCTAGCCTTTCCACTCTCACGAATCCCATCACGATCAGAGCTTTAAGTATGTCTTCTATGCAAATAACTCCAAATAACTCAAAACTTTATATCTCTAAATCCCTCCCCTAATTTTTAGACTTAAAGGTCTATTCCATTACTAGAAATGTTCAGGCATTGTACAGTTACCTCAACTCAAGCCAACTAAGGTCAAAACCTCTTCTGTAGAACTAGTTTCCTTCTTCGTGTCCTATTTCAGTCATAGATTTCAACATTTTTTCATTGCCTCAATTGCCATCTCAGAGTTATTCTTGCCCTTCCTCTTTCATTGCTTCCAGTCAGTAAAGACAGCATTTGTCACTACCTCCTTCTTCTAAACTCTTATAAATCGTCCTTCACCACAAATCTTCCCCTCAACACAGATGCTGAGGTTCTCTCTCAGCATCAAATCCCATGCACTCAAATCCTTGCATGCCCCTGGGGGACTGCAGCAACTCACAAGACTGTCCCTAGAGGGGACCCCATGACAAGAACATCCACCCTTGACTCTCATGAGAAAGGACACTTGTGTGTTAAGGTGGGGTTGACTGAAACTCTGCCTTCCACGTAATCAGATCGCTAGCTCACACCACTCGGTCTTCTCTCAATCTCTTACAAGCCAAGAATTTACAGTCCTTGTAGAGCCATGTCATGGAGCGAAAAAAGAAAAATCAGTCTCAAAAAAAAAAAAACCTCTCTCTCTTTCTCTCTCCCCCTACCCCCCACTGGCCCCCTCTCTCTTCCCTAACACTGGATGGTGAGAATAAAAAAAATAAAAGCAACCAGACACTGAGTAGGGGAGATTTGCACTTCAAGGGCCCCTGTTTCTCAGTTTTTACAGAGGTCACACTGTTTTCTTTCTGGTGGGTTGGCTGTCTACTGGCGACTATATTGTCAGCTACCAGAGCTGCCCCGAACAGGTCTGTCCTTTCTCTACACAGAAGGAGAACACAGACCTTCTTGAATAGACTTTTTTATTTCCCCCCTCCCCACTTTTGAACAGATTCTTGCTCCACATCACTCTATAAGCAAGCTCCAGTTGAATAGATGCCCAAAGGGAAAGTGATGTTGTGCCAAACATCCACTGCAATGTTCAGAACTGACTTACCAACGGCAAAACCTTTGGAGCAGTTATTATAAAACTTCTGCTAGATAAAAGTGCATGCCCTAAGGTATAGGTGGGGAAAGACGAGTCGGACGTAGCTCTTCACTTGGAATTTCACAATTTAGTGCGAGACACACACACTAAAGACTCCTCTTTAAATCCAGTGCTCTGGTGGAACTATAATTCATCACTATTGATGGTCAGTTTTATTAACATTCTATGTAATTACTTAGAATAGCTCTTAGAGGCTTATTGTGTACCCACACTGAGATGAACATCTTTGCCAGCATTATTTAATTTAACCCCTAGAACAACCCTCTAAGAAATATGATGTTCTTCCCATTTTATAAAATAAGGCACAGACAACCTCCTCAAATCCTCCCTACTAGAGATCATGAAATAGGGTTCACAAGAAATTCTTTCCCCACAGGTAACCTCAAAAAGTACACTTAAATAGGACAGAATAAGGGCCTCCCTGGTGGTGCAAGAGGTTCAGTATCAGCACTATGAAGCTATCAGCAGCCACTGCAGCACGAGTTCAAACCCTGGCCAGGGAGGTGACCCACATGGTGCAGCAGACCTCTCCTGTATTGCCCACTGCTCCCCTCCGCAGTGTATTTCAGTAGATCCACCTGTTCTATTCCCCACTCTGTCTCTGGTGAATCCTCTCACCCCCATATCTCTGGCCTGCACCCTAGCTCTTGTATGCATAAATAAATAGGACGGAATAAGAATAACGAGTAGATGACAAATAAGGAATGAGATTTGTACTACTTTGGAATGGCAGGAGAAAATGCTACAGAAATATGAAAAGTCATCATGTGTTTGGAGGTTATTATGACCTGAATTGTGTTCCCCTTCCCCTTTGCAAATTCATGTTGAAGCCCTAACCGCTAGTGTTTGGAAATAATGTCTTTAAGGAGGTAACTCAAGTTAAATGAGGTCATAAGTTTAGAGCCTTAATTCTATATGACTGATGTCCCTATAAGAACAGGGCAATGAAGAATATAAAAACACTAATTTGAAAGAAAATCTGCCACTCCCATGTTTTTTTTTATATTTTTATTTATTTATGAATACAAGAACTGGGGCATAAGGCCAGAGGTACAGGGTGGGTGAAAAGATTCACCAGAGACAGAGTGGAGAGCAGAACAAGCAGATCTACTGAAATACACTGCTGAGGGGAGCAGCAGGTGAGTCAGGAGAGGTCTGCTGTACCATGTGGGTAGCTCCCTGGCTGTGGATTCAGGGATTGAACTCATGCAGGTGGTTGGTGATGGCTTGATAGCACTGAGACTTTAACCCCTGTGCCACCAGGGAGGCCCACTCTCCCATGTTTATTACAACAAAATTTGTAATAACCAAACCTCAGGAGTGCGCGTCACAGAGCGGCAGCGTTGGGAGTGGCACGGGACAAGAGAAAGATTACTCAAAGTCCAAGTGGGTTTGGAGCAATTTGAAGCCTAGAGGGGCTACACCAGGAAATAATGTGCAGCCTTGATCCAAAGGCAGTCTCGTGTTTATTAGAATCAAGTACAAAAGTAGGGTGTGTACTTGTGTGGGGGATCTGTTAGTGGGCATGTAAAATAGGGTGGAGTGACCAGAGATTTTTGCCTGGGGTGCTCCATTGTTCCAAAGCATTCTATCTCTATTCTCTATCCTTATCTAACTTTCTGCTAATAGTTACAAGAAAGGCATTTTAGCTGACTTTGGCTAATCTGGCCATAATATCTGCCTGCTGTTTTCAGCATATACTGATTTCCCAGTTTGTTCCTCATACCCAGTATATGTCCTTGGTGGGAGACCCCTGCCTGACTGTGTGCTTAGCTGACCAGGGAGAACTCTGGGTAACAAGACAGTAGCCCACAGAGAGCAAGAAGGTCTGGGGATTCCACATGGAAGCAGCCCAAATGCCTCAAACAGATGAGTGAATCACAAAGATGTGGTATATATACACAATGGCATACTACTCAGCAATCCAAAAAGATGAACCTTTTCCATTTGCACCACATGAATGGAGCTGGAAGGGATTATGTTAAGTGAAATAAGTAAGAAGGAGAAAGATCAATACTGCATGGTTCCACTTACATGTGGAATCTAGAGAAACCGAAAGACAAAATTTAAAATCAACCCTGGCTAACTGACCATAGAAGTGAGGCATGGGGGTGAGGGTGTCAACAGGGTGGGGAGTGACTATGGTGGAGGACTGCGGGGGCTTTGGCGGTGGGTGCTCTACAGTGATTACACCTGAAATGGGAGATCCTTACACTTCCAAAACACTAACAACAAAGTAAACCAATGGTATTTCAGTTAAAATTTTTTTAAATAAAAAAGAGGTGAGTAGTCAAGAGGAATGCACTTGCACAGAGGAAAGGCCGTGCACAGACACAGTCAGAGGCAGAGGCCAGACATAGAGGCCACACCAGAAACCAGCTTGTGGGCACCTTGATCTCACACTTCCAACCTCCAGAACTGTAAGAAAATGAGCTTCAGTTGTCTAAGCCATGGAATCTCTGGTATTCTGTCAGAGCAGCCCAAAAGACTAATACAGAGATCAGACTATGTTGAGACAAAGACCTTGGAAAGGCACATTAGAACCTGAGGGGAAAGGACACTGAATGCTCTTGCAAAGAGTTGTTGACTTGTTCAGTGGAGACCAGTGAAACTTGAGCGCACAGAAAATACTGTTGATCCTATTTTATGAAGACCCCATTGGTGGGTGTGTGAAGGGGGACCTGAGAAAGTGGGGAAAATGGAAGACACACTTCTCACACTCCACACTTTTCCAAGCCCAGGCCAGCTCTGCTGAGTCCACACCTGATCACTGTCATTTTACTTCAACCACCTTCCACCATGGGGGGAAGGTATCAGGGCTCTCTTGGGAGATTCACTTATTTCCTAGGCAATCAGTCCTTTAATTTAGCATCATTCAGCTTTGGGAATAGTAACCAAACAGTTGACAGAATAGTACCCTTTTTATAATTGAGAAGAACCAGACATCCCACAAATTTTCCCTATGCTTCAAGTATTTAATCAGAGTAATTGATGTATCAGGTGTATGAAATATATCGGAGAGAACTGATCTGGAATTCACATTCATCCTTCCTGAATGAAAGGGAAATGCCAGGCAATTTTCCTGGACCTGCCTGCACCCAAAAAGTCCATCATCCTAACCCATTTCTGTTCACATAAAGGTTCTTACAGAACATTCAGAGAGCAGGACAGTGCCAAAGTCAGACAAGGTTCTGATTAAACAGAAGCTTGGAAACAGCAGCCAAAGCAGCCATTGCCCACTCCAGGCAATGCGTCCCATCATTCAGCTGTCAGTCAGAAGCAGCCCACCAGACCAGCCCCAGCTGGGCATGAGTTAGGACTCATGAGAGGCCCCATGAGATCACCATCCTCCTCTAGTCAATCACTAAAGAAGATTCCTGTTGCCACAAGATGTAGAAACTCACATCTACTCAACTGAAGTCACCATAAGAAATGATAGCTCATACAAGGAAAAGAATGTATTTTGACAGAGAATAACACAAGAATTCCAGACCTGCTAGCAGGTCCAAAGGGAAAATGTTTTCATGGAATCTGGATTCTGAAGCTGGAAGATATCTCAGAGATCAACTCCATCAGGATCCCCACCTTTGTAGGCACAAAGACAATGCTAACCCTAAAAGCATCATGAAAGACCATGGACGCTGCTAATACATGCAAGGACACAAGATGTGTACAGGACCTCAGACTCCGTGGAAAATCTCTACAAGGGACCCTTTGAATGGCCAGGGAGTTCTAAGGGTGCTATTATCATGGTGGCCACCAGCCTGCAGTACCGCCTTCAAGGAAACCTCCACCAAGTCTGACACCTTCCCTCTCTAGATGAAGGGAAGGGCCAGACAGATGATAACTGGTCCCAGATCATGCGGGACAGAGCCAGCACTAGCTCCTGGAACATCCTGTGCTTCTCTGTAACACTCACAATGCTATCACCTAATTAATAATGTGTAAACTTTTCACTGTCTGGACTGTAAGCTCCATACAGGTACTATCGTATCTACTTCATCACCCCATCAGCAGCACCTGACATAGTTTCTGGAATAGAGCAGAAGGCTCAATAAATAATTTGTTGACAAACTTTAAATATGAACTTCATGAGAAGAATAACAGCGAGCACTTAATGAGAGCTTACACATGCCAGGCAGCATGCAAAGCATTCAATTTGCATTAGTTTACTTAATCCTCGGGAACAAATCCCTGAGTTGGTGCTTTAAGCATCCATCTAGAGAAGACAATGCAGCCCAGAGAGGTTAAGTAAATCACCCAGGATTACATGGGTAGTGGCAGACCTGCCTCTCTAACCCAGGTAGTGTATTTCAGATCCTGCTCTTATTCATAACATAATACTGCCTCTTTATACATCCCCTCCATAGCTGCCTGGAAGAAAGTTAACACAGATAACACTTTACATTTACATTTACATATACATTTACATATACATTTACAGTATAGATGTCCACCAACAGCCGAGAGTTTAAGTCTGACACTCTTCCAGCATCAGGCAGTCCTGTGGGATGCACCACAAAGCTGGCTGTTGTCCCAGCTCTGAATAAACCCTGGGTCCTCTCTGGTTAGAGGGAGGGCTAACTGAGTTCTTATTCTGGCTGAGCCTCCTTCCTGTCAGAATGTTAGAGTCAACCCAGTCTGTTAGGAAAGACTGCCCTCTGCTGACAGGCGCTCCCGGTGTCTCAGTGTCGCAGTGTGACTTGTGAGGAAGATTCCGTCAGTTCCAGGTCCAGTCCTCTGGACACTTCCCTTGCTGCTACATCCAGATGGATTTTGGGTTTTTTTTTTAAGATTTATTTTATTTATACAAGAACCGGAGTACAGGCCAGATGCGTGGGAGGGTGAGAGGATTCACCAGAGACAGAGCGGGGAACAGAACAGGCAGAGTGACTGAAATACACTGCTGAAGGGAGCAACGGGCGAGACAGGAGAGGTCTGCCTCGCCATGTGGGCATCTCTGTGGATGGTGGGGATCAAACTGGCACTGCTGCGGCTGCGGAGAGCTTCACAGCGCTGTGCTCAACCACCTGCGCCACCAGGGAGGCCCCAGATGGATTTTAAAGCCAAACCAGCAGGAGACTTGTGGTTACTGAGTGACCTCTGGCCTGTGTCAAGTTGTCAGTCTACTCCCCGAGTCTAGGTGCCTGCTTGGCCATCCTCTGCCCTCTCCCTGCACTTGCACCACCACAGGGTTCGTGGTGAAAGATCCTTCACAAATTGCATCACCCTGTTACCCATGTAGGGCTTTTGGTTTTCCTGACTTGATGTTCTGATTTCCTTTCTCTGAGCCCTCTTTTCTTCCTACCTTGTCCCCCACTGTCACTTATTATCTCAGTGTTTATCTTGTTCTGTTAAATCACCTGTAATTGGTACAAGAATATTGCGTCATTGTAGCTGGTCAATAATTGTTGGTTTAAAGAGAAAACATTTGTTCAAAAATAATTTGTCTCTTTTATGGTCAATTTGCAGCTCTGGGAGCCCACCCAAGCTCATGGCATATCATCTGAAGTTGAATGTCACTGTCCCTGCAGACAACCTGCTCAGAGTTTCCCACTCAGCTTTGAAGAGAAGCTGCAGGGTCTCCTATGAATGGATCCACTTACCCAATCATGGAAACTAAGCTGTTTTGTGCACTGGGTGCTTCTAGGATGGACAGTGTTCCAGGCCTTCCTGGAGCATGTGGGAAGGAGACTGTAGCAGCCATGAAGGTGTGCTGCTCAGATATCACAGCAAGAGAGAGCCTGCCCCCCAAAGACTGCACCCAATGCAGCCTTTAGATGCAGTGCTTCTGCATCTACTTGGCTAACATTCGAAATAATGCTGAACTCTCCATAGGCAGCTGCAGCCTCTGAGTGCAACAGGGATACTTTTGCCCCGTGTGGTCATTCCCCCAACACTGGCTTCTTCTACAGCCAGTCTTTGTACCAGAGCTTCCCACTGACTTAGACAAGATTTCCTCAGAGCTGCACTACGGTCTAAGTCTCTTCCTACCCACTCTCCCTTCTTCCCCGTCTCACTTCAATCTATGATGTCAGTTCTGCATCATAGTTAGAAGACATTTCCTCTCCCTCCCTTTCCTTTATCATTCAATATTGCTTGCATCTCCAATTCTATCTTTAGCATCTGATCCCCAGAAGGACTAAATTGACACAAGAATGATGCCCACTACCACCCAAATCACCAATCTCTTTACCCAAAGAAGACTCTCAAAGGTTGTCTTCAGATCCCTCTACCCTTAATTTTAAGGTAGATAGAGCAATATCTAAAGAATATTGAGTGGAAGAAAATTATGAAAACACATGTCAGGAATGTGAAGTTTCAGAACATGGGCCTGCCCACCATCCACCACGCTTCACACACATCACTTGGAGATGTTCTCCAACCAAAAAGAGAGAAAGAAAGAGAGAGAGAGAGAGAGATTGAGATATTAACAGTGGAAAAGTTTTACAATAAAAAACTGATGAATCTTCTTCTACTTAAATTGGACTCAAAACTGGGAGAAACAACTGAACAGTGCTATAAAATAGCTCTGCCGTCCCAAGGTCAAAATCTGGTCCTGTGTATTTTCCAAGGTTGTCTTCTGAATTTCTACAGATTTTTATTTCACATTTTGTCCTCTCAGAAAATATAGGAAAAGCAATTTGAGAGGATTTCTCACAATTTCATAAAAAGACTATGTAACAAACTAACTGGGTCTGTTCCCTTCTAACTTTGATAGCATCAGCAAACACTGAGCTTAGATCATGATTAAATTAATTGATATTTTTACTATGTATTATTAATAAAAATCTTAATCTTTGCACCTTTCCTCCACTTGTGAAAAGCAGATTTCACAAAGACTATAATGACCATCTTTACTGCCAAAGAGCAATATCATACTATCGACTTGCTACATCTTTTAAGCCAATCAGCATGGTCTGAATCATATTTTAAACAAGACAAATTAACCCCCAGGTGGAAAATACATGTCACCAAAACCTTTATATAAAATCTGCCATCTAAATTCAATAAACTTTCCTTTGTTAGCTATGATTAAAATTCAAGACACATGGCACAAGATTAAGAAACCATGTAATTTTTAAGCTTTTATTTAAAAACTGCCTAAAATGCAAACTAGGTTATTTCTTGGTATGAGATTCTGGAGTGCAACTCTCCCTCATATTTTGTTCAATGCTATTGGTCTTATCTCTAATATGCATATATTTTTGTATATATATCCATTTATACATACATATATATAAACATATACAGTTTTGTGTTTATTACCTGATCACACTTGAATTCAATTAAAATGTGCAAAGTAGTAAATCGACTGGTAGGAAATATATTAGAGTCTTAATATAGCTTACTTTCTGCTAGTGGAACAAAAGTGTCCTGTTCCCTTTGCTTTTCAGCATTTCTCACATTTTTGTAAATAGTCATTATTTTTCTATTAAAAAGCAAAAATTTATTTTTTTAATATTATTATGAAAACTGGGGATATAGATAAATAGAAAGTGCTCACCACCTAAGCTTGCAGTTTAGGTGTGGGGCCCACAAGGGCAAGATTAGGAATCTAGTCCTTGGCCACAGTCTTGCTAGCCCTACTATGATGTCTTCCAGTGTGTGCTGCTGACAGTGGAGGGCAGTGGGGAAAAATCATCACAGATCTACTCTGCCAGCCCCACCACCCATCTCCCACCCCATAGTGAGTGTTAACAAGGGAAGGTAAGCCAAAGATAGGGTCATGAGCACACTCGGGTATTCAATGCAAGCTTCCTGAAGTAGAGGACACCTAAGTTGTCTTGAAACATGAGTTGAGATATCTGGATAGAGAGGACACGAGCCAGAAGTAGGAATTCACTGGACCAATACAAATTTAAAATTAGATTTGGGGGCCTCCCTGGCGGTGCAAGGGATTAAGTCTGAGCACTATGAAGCTATCAGCCTCCACTGCAGCATGAGTTCGATCCCTGGCCAGAAAAATGGACTAACAAAAAGACACCCACATGGCGCAGCAGACCTCTCTTTTCTCACTTGTTCTTCCTTTCAGCAGCGTATTTCAGTAGATCTGCCTTTTCTGCTCCCAACTGTCTTTGGTGAATCCTCTCAAACCCCCCATCCCGAACCTCTGGCCTACACCCCAGCTTTTATGTGGTTAATTTTTTTTTAATTCTTTAAAAAATAAAATTAGATTTGGTTACTCTTGATCCTGGGAAAGAGACACTAATAGACTTTTTCAAACTTCCAGAAATCATGGCAGAGTGCAAGACTTCAAGGTCCTCAAAAGCATCTGATTCATGTACAGAAGGATTCAGAAGAATAGTTCAATGAGATTGTCTGCCACATAGACTGAGGAAGTACGAGGTGTAGCCATATGACATTCAGGGGAAGGTGTATTTATGGTTTACACTCCATCATATAAGACAATGGAAAAAACTATTACCTGGAACTCCCAAAGGTGTTGATGCTTGTGAGAAAAGCTTCAATATGTATGTGAACATGGTGAAATATATTTCCCAGGGAATAGCGTGCAGCCAAAAAAAAAAAAAAGTCACAAGTCTGGAGGGGGAGTGTGTGTATTTGCGTCTGTGTTTGAGTACAAGTGTGTGCATGTGTGTGTGTGTGTGTGTGTGTGTGATCAAGTGAGGGGGAAACTACAGAAATAAGATTCCAAGAAGGGTAGAAAAGGACACAGGAAAACCCGGTAGATGGGAAGAGTGTGGGGAAGGAAAGAGAAGAGGAAAGGAAATTGTTCTAGACCTTCTACCTGGCAAAGCAGGGACTGAAGTTGCTGGGTATCTAAGAGGACTCCCTGTAAGAATATCTGCCTCCTTGTCGAACATTTAAAATGCTTTCGGGAAGTTGTGCGCTGGCTCCTGTTGGGCTTACTGGATGCTGTTTACTACTCTTACCTGGGCAGTGATCAGGTACTTGGGCTATTCAAGACTCCCATGCCACTGAGCAGGGAGGGATCAAGGACCGGCTTGAATGGAAAGGAAGAGATCTACAAACTGAAGCTGCAGCCAAGGGTGGTCTGAGTAAGTTAGCACCATGCCACTTCAATGCCTTATTTATTTTGACTCAGTTTCCTCATCTGCAAAATGCCCAGTCTTGTAAAGTGAGTGTAAATAACATTACACAGATAGTGCTCAGTAAATGTCCATGGAAAATAAATAAATAAGCTTTCAATTGAAATTTCATGCCAGACTATTTCTTTAAAAGTAATATGATCCAGGGCCTCCCTGCTGGCTCAGGGATTAAAGTCTCAGTGCTATCAAGCTATCGCCAGCCACTGTGCCATGAGTTCAATCCCCAGCCAGGGAGCTGACCCACATGGCACAGCAGACCTCTCCTGTCTCACCCTCTGCTCCCCTCAGCAGTGTATCTCAGTAGAACTGCCTGCTCTGCTTCACACTCTGTCTCTGATGAATTCTCTTACCCCCAGCACCTCTGGCCTACACTCCAGCTCTTGTATGCATAAATAAAATACATCTTTAAAAAAAAAAGTGACCCGATCCAGAGATTGACTTAAATATTAATTTTCTGGTCAACTTTGTGTAGTTAATGTCTCCCTTCTTCCCTAAGGATTTATACCTTAGGCCAAGAGAATCCCTCATGAACTCTTGACCCATGATCATGTCAGATGTTGAGGACCAAATTAAATAACAGTATGATCTATCTGACTGTTCCTGTACTGCCTGCTATTTTACAAGGATGGTTAACATGATTGGGGTAAATAGACATTTATTTAGCACCTGCTAAATGTTAGGCACTGGGTGCTCAAATCCATGTGTGTTACTTAGGAAACATCCTTCACAGAAATTTATATGTCCTTATTCATACAGAAAGGGGTTTCTGGAAAAAATGTTCTAAGGGGTTATCACCAGGATGGCAATACAGGAGGTTCCCTGTTTCACTGCCAACAGGATCATCTAACAGTTGACCAGAGAGATACTACATCAAGAGATACTATATTAAGATGAAGCACTACTTGAAACTCAGAGATAAGAACAGACTACACCAGAGGATTCACAGGGAAGATTCATGCTTCATTGAACAGAAAGTGGGTAGAGAGAAACACCAGGATGCTGCAATCTAGGGCATAGGACACAGACAACAGGGATAAAGAAAACAACAGAAGCCGTTTTAGGCTGCACTCCGCTTCCATACCCCTCAGGACTAATGCTAATACTAATAATAATACTGTGAAGTGCACTGACAATGGACAGACTGCCAAATCTCAAATCTAGGACCTGAGAATGAAGAGACATCTGTGGTGTCACAAACACAAGCCAGACCCCCTTAGCACATGCACACCAGCAGCTGGACCCTTTCAGTCCTATCCCCCAGCCTGCTGACTCAACAAGACTGTAAAAACAGGTCTCAGTACCTATAGATGCCAGCAAAGGCCAAAACTAAAATAAATAAAACAAAATCAAAGCTAGTCACAGTTCCACCTATAAGAAAAGTAAAGGCAGTTTAATTTTCTAAATTACTGGTAATTTTTTTTAAATAGGGAAATTTTAAGTAGAAAAATGGACTGACAAAACTATATAACACATGGCAACTTGAGACCACAAGGCAATAAGACATCACAAAGATAGAAAAACTGTCCAAAATTCAAAGACTAAAAGACATGGACAATTGTATCTCCCTATTAAATAGAGGGTCCAAAATCACTGTAATAAATAACCGAAAGAGACAAAAAGTCAGAAAGATAAATCAAAGTGATACAAAAGAATTTAGAAAAGCTATGAAAGAGAGACAACAAAATTCAGAAAATCAAATTAACTCAGAAATAAAAGTAATAAATGGAAGGTATTCACTGAATCTTAAATAAGGAAATAACAGAAATTCATTTTGTAAAGAACATAATAAATAAGGTAAAGAGCTTCAGAGAAAGTGATGGAAGCAGACTTAATCAAATGGCAGATTAAATCAGTGACCTAAAAGATAGTAATATACAAAGAACCCTGGTAAGAAAAGAGTAAGAAATAACACATGAAAAAAAAAAATTGAAGTACTTCAACAACTAGCTGACTCCATTAGGAAAGACAAGATAATGGGTATCCCAGAAGTAAAATGGAAAACAAAAAAGCATAGAGAGCTTATTCAAAGAAATAGTAGCAGAAAATTCCCAAACCTGGGGAAGGAACTAAAGATACAGGTCCATGATACTAATAAAGCATCTGGTTATCTAAATGCAGTGAGGCCTATACCACAGCACATAATAGCAAAAATATAAAGAGTTCAAGACAATGAAAGAATATTAAAAGCAGATGGGTAAAAAATCAGAAAACTTATCAAGATACTCCCTTTTGGACTTTCATCAGACTTCTCAGTAGAAACTCAACCCACCTGGAGAAAATGCAATGACAAAACCAAAATACTCAGGGCTTCCCCTGGTGGCTCAGGCGGTTGAGCGCAGTGCTGTAAAGCTGCCCGCAGCCTCTGCAGTGCCGGTTCGATCCCCGCCAGCCTCGGAGCAACCCACATGGCGAGCAGACCTCTCCTGTCTCGCCCACTGCTCCCCTCAGCAGTATATTTCCTCAGTCTGCCTGTTCTGTTCCCCACTCTGTCTCTGGTGAGTCCTTTCACACTCCCGCGAATCTGGCCTGTACTCCTGTTCTTGTATAAATAAGTTTAAAAAAAACAACAACAACAACAAAATACTCAAAAATAAAAACTACGAACAATGAATATGATATCCTGCAAGACTCTCTTTTAGATATGAGCAAGAAGCAAAGGACTTCCCAGACTAATAAAAGCTGAAGGAATGTGCAAACTCCAAACCTCCCCTACAAGAAATGTTGAAAGAAGCTTTCCTATCTTTAGTCTGCCTATCTTTATCTTTCATTTATTTAAGAAAATAAAGTTAACAAGGAAATAGAGGCAAAAAAAAAATGACAAAATGTCAGTAGCATATATTGATAATTACCTTTAATGTAAATGGACTGAAATCACCTATCAAAAGATATAGCATGGCAAATGGATTAAAAAACAAACCCCATTATACTGCTTACAAAAGTATTGCCTAAAGTATAAAGATAATCATAGGCTTAAAGTTAAGGGATGGAAATTGGTACTCAAAGTCAATGGAAATTTTTTAAAAGTAGGAACTGCTATACTGACAACAGCTAAAATAGACTTCCAGTCAAAAACAATAGCAAGTGACAATTGCACTGTAATAATGCTAAAGTGATCAATAAACAGGAAGTCATGGCAATTATCAATATATATGCACGCAATATAGCAACGAATGTTAACAAACCTAGAGAGAGTCACTGAGGCAACACAATAAAAGCACTTACAGCAATGGATATGACATCCAGACAGAAAAATCACCAAGGAAACAATGGCCTTAAATGACCTAATTGCACAGATGGACTTAACAGTTATTTACAGTCATCTATTTTTGGGCATTGGGTTGTTTCCATAGCTTACCTATTGTAAATAGTGCTGCAATAAACATAGAGGTGCAGGTGCCCTTTTGAATTAATGTTTTTGTGTCCTTTGGGTAGATTCCCTAGGAGTGGAATTGCCAGGTCATATGGAAGTTCCATCTTTAGCAGTTTGAGGAACCTCCAGACAGCTTTCCACAGTGGTTGGACTGGATGGTCTCATTCATAGCAAGAATTTAGAAAAACCAAATAGGGATCAGGAAAAAGACTAATCATAATAAAGTAAAAGTCAAAATTAACAGGCAACTATAAACCAGAGACACTCTTCAGGGAGGGAGAAGGGAGTAAGATCAAAACAAGGGTGGTGGGAATTTTATGGGGACTATAACCAAGATGAAAATGCGTACATTGGGCCGCCCCTGGTGGCGCAGGCGGTTGAGGGCTGCACTGTGAAGCTGTCCGCAGCCTCTGCAGCGCCCGGTTCTATCCCAGCCCAACGGCGAGGGTCCCACATGGTGCAGCAGACCTCTCCTGTCTCGCCCACTGCTCCCCTCAGCAGTGTATTTACTCAGTCTGCCTGTTCTGTTCCCCACTCTGTCTCTGGTGAATCCTCTCACCCTCCCACACTCTGGACTGTACCCAGGTTCTTGTATAAATAAATAAATAAATAAATAAATAAATAAATAAATAAACAAACAAACAAACAAACAAACAAATAAATATGCATACATTGTACAAAAATGAAAAATGATGTCAAATATATATAAAATAAAAAATAATTATTTTAAAAATTATTTACAGACCATTCTCCCCCAAATCACCAGAATAAACATTCATTTCATGGGCTTACAGAACATTTCAAGGATAAATATGCTGGTACAAAAAAACAAATGTCAAAAAATTTATGAAAATTGAAATCATATCAAACATTTTTTCAGATCAAAGTGATATGAAGCTAGAAATGAACTAAAAGAAGAAAGAGGGGGAAACCACAAATTTGTGGAGAATAAACAATGTGCTATTGGACAACTACTGGGTCACTGAAAAATATCAAAGTTGAAATTAAAAAAATACGTAGAGATGAATGAAAATGAAGACACACAAAGATGCAACAAAAGCAGTACTCAGAGGTAAGTTTATAGCAATACAGGTCTATCTGAGGAAGCAAGACGAATCATAAGTAAGAAATATAAGTTCACACCTAAAGGAACTAGAAAGAAAGAAAAATCAAAACCAAAAGTCAACAGACAGGGCCTCCCCAGTGGCGCAGCGGTTGAGCGCTGGGTTGCGAAGCTGCCCGCAGCCTCTGCAGTGCCGGTTCAATCCCTGGCTGCTCCCCGGCCACCGAAGGAGGGTCCCACATGGCACGCAGAGCTCTTCTGACGCCCGCTGCTCCCCTCAGCAGTGTACTTCGGTCCTTCTGCCTGCTCTGCTCCCCGCTCTGGCTCTGGTGAATTCTCTCACCCTCCCGCGCTTCTGACTGTACCCAGTGCTTGTATAAATAAATAAATAAACAAATCTTTAAAAAAAAATTTAAAAAAAAGTCAATAGACAGCAGAAAATTTTAAAAAACTAGAGCAGATAGTAACAAACTATAGATCAAAAAGTCAATTAAACCAAGAACTGGTTTTTCAAAAAATTAACAAAAAGAGACAAACCTTAACCAGACTCACAAAGAAAAAGCACACAAAGAAAATAAGAATCAATAGAGAAGTTACAACATATACTATATAAAGTAAAAGATCATTACAGTATTACAATTACATGACAACAAATTCAACAAACTAGAAGAAATGAATTTTTAGAAACATACAGCATTCCAGAAGTGAATCAGGAAGAAACAGGAAACAGAAAACCTGAATAGACTCATCATAAGTAAGTAAATTGAAACTAATCAAAAATCTTCCAAAAACAAAAGCCCAGGACCAAATGACTTCACTAGTAAGTTCGACCAAACTTTCAAAGAATTAATACCTATCCTATTCAAATTTTTTTAATCCCATGAATTGAAAAGAAAATTTTCCAAATACCTTCTATGAAGCCAATGACCTTGATTCCAAACCCAGAAAAGGACTGCACACCAAAAAAGGAAACTACATACCAATATTGCTCATGACTACAGATACAAAATTCCTCAGAAAGGGCCTCCCTGGTGGCGCAAGGGGTTGAGTCACAGCACTATGAAGCTATCCGCAGCCACTGCAGCACAAGTTCAATCCAGCCAGGGAGCTGACCCATATGGTGCAGCAAACCTCTCCTGACTCACCTGCTACTCCCCTCAGCAGTGTATTTCAGTCAATCTGCCTGTTCTGTTCCCCACTCTGTTAGTGGTGAATTCTCTCACCCACCCCCACCACCACACCTCTGGCCTGTACCCTAGTTCTTGTATGGATAAATAAGTAAACCTTTTTAAAAACATCCTCAGAAAATCTTGGGAAATGAATCCATCAATACATTTAAAAAACATACATCATGATCAAGTGGGATTTATTCTAGACATGCATATCAAAACACATGCAAATCATAAACATGATATACCACATCAATAAAAGAAAAGACAAAAGGGGCTTCCCTGTTGTTGCAAGGGGTTGAGACGCAACGTATGGAGCCGTTTGCAACTACTGCAGCACAAGTTCAATCCCCAGCCAGGAAGCTACCCTCATGGTGCAGCAGACCTCTCCTGACTCACCCGCTGCTCCCCTCAGCAATGTATTTCAGTCAATCTGTGTGTTCTGTTCCCCACTCTCTCTGGTGATTCCTCTCACTCCCCACACCTCTGGCCTGTACCCCAGTTCTTGTATGCATAAATAAATAAAATCTTAAAAAAAAAAAAACCTCAGGGAATTATTTTAAAAATAAATAAATAATGGAAAAGACAAAAATCATGTGATCATCTCAACAGACAGAGGAAAAGTATTTGACAAGATTTAGCATACTTTTATGATAAAAAAAAACCTCAACAAGAAGGAAAATATCTCAACACAATAAAGGCCTTATACAACAAATTCACAGTCAACATCATACTCCATGGCAAAAACCTGAAAGTTTTTCCTCTAAGGTCAGAAACAAGACAAGGATGTCTATTCTCACCACTACTATTCAAAATAGTGTTGGAAATACTAGCAAGGGCAATTAGGTAAGAAAAAGATAACAAAAGTGTCTAAATTGGAGGCCTCCCTGGTGGCGCAAGGGTTAAGAGGCAACCTATGAGGCTGTCCGCAGCCATTGCAGCACAAGTTCGATTCCCAGCCTGCCAGGGAGTGACCCACATGGCGCAGCAGACCTCTCCTGACTTTCCCACTGCGCCCCTCAGCAGTGTACTTTGGTCAATCTGCCTGTTCTGTTCCTCACTCTGTCTCTGGTGAATCCTCTCTCTCTCTCTCTCTCTCTCTCTCTCTCTCTCTCTCTCTCTCTCTCTCTCTCTATCTCTCTCTCACACACACACACACACACACACACACACTGCACCTCTGGCTTGTACTCCAGCTCTTGTATGCATAAATAAATAAATCTTTTTTTTTTAAAAAAAGTGTCTAAATTGGAATAGCTAAAGTAAAAATATTTGCAGAGCACATAATATATATTGAAAAATCCCAAAAACTCCAGTAAAAAGCTATTAGAGATAAATGATACAGTGGCAAGATACAAAAATTAACACACAAAATTCTGTTGCTTTTCTATATACAAATAATGAACTAACAGAAAGAGTGATTAGAATAATTCCATTTATAATTGTATCAAGAGAATCAAGTACCTTGAAATAAATTTAACAGAAGACGTGAAAGGCCTGTAAATAGAAAACTACAAGATGTTGTTGAAAGGTATACAAGACAAAGAGAAGAAAAGATACTCCTTGATCATGGATTGGAAGAATTAACATCACTAAAATGAATGTATATTACCTAAAACAATATATAGATTCAATGCAATCCCTCTCAAAATTCCCTTTGCATTCTTCCCAGGAATAGAAAAAAAAATGTATTCGAAACAACAAAAGACCCCAAACAGCAAAAACACTCCTGAGGGGGAATAAAAACAGAAATGGAGGTATCATGCAACCTAACTTCAAACTATACTACAAACGGTATTTGAATAAAATCAGAACACAGATAAAGCAGCAGAGTTGAGGGCCCAGAAATAAAATCACACACAGACGACTTATTTACCATAGAAAAGCCAAGAACATACTATCAAAGCAATGGAGCAAGGAAAGTTTCTAGAAGAAATGGTGTTGGGAAAACTAGACAACCACACAAAAAAGAATGAAACTAGGTCACTATTTCACACCATACCCAAAAATTAACTCAAAAATGCATTAAAGATTTAGATGTAACACCTGAAACTATAAAATACATAGGAAAAAAAAACATAGGCCATTTGCTCTTTGATATCAACTTTGGAGATGTATTTGGGGACTCAACTCCAATGGCAAGGAAATCAAGGTAAAAATAAGCAAGCTGAAAAAAATGAGGAAACTAAAAAGCTTCTGCACAGTGAAAGAAACTTATGCCAAAATGAAAAGATATCTTATTGGACATCATACATCTGATTAAGGGTTACTATCCAAAATGTACAAACAGGAACCTCTCTGGTGGCATAAGGGGTTAAGTCTCAACACTATGAAGCTATCAGCAGCCACTACACTATGAGTTCAATCCCCAGCCAGGGAGTCAACACACATGGTGCAGCAGACCTCTCCTGTCTCGCCCACTGCTCCCCTTAGCAGTGTATTTCAGTAGGTCTGCCTGTTCTGCTCCCTGCTCTGTCTCTGGTGAATTCTCTCAGCCCCCTACCTCTGGCCTGTACCCCAGTTCTTCTATGTAAAAAATAAAATCTTTTTTTAAAATGTACCAACAATAAAACACTTAACAATAAAAAAACCAAATAACTCTATTTAAAAAAAATAGGCAGAGGGTCTGAATGACACTACTCCAAAGAAGACATACGATGACCAACAAGCAGATGTAAAGATGTGCATCATATGTTATTATTAGAGAAATGCAAATCAAAACAATGACATATCACCTCACACCTGTGATAATGGTTATTCTCCAGGTGACAAGAAACAAGGGTTGGAGAAGATGTGGAAAAAAGGGATCCTTTATACAAAGGAATATAAATTGTTACAGTCATTAGAGGAAGAGCATGAAGAGTCCTCAAAAGATTAAAAATAGAAATTTCATATTATTCAGTTATTCCACTTCCGGGTATTTACCAAAAAATACAAAATTATGAATTTGAAGGATATATGCACCCTCAGCACTATTTACAATAATCAAGGGATAAAGATGATACATATACAGAATAGAATACCATTCAACTATTAAAAATGATGAAACCTATGTTGTTGCTAGTTTTTTTAATATGTGCCATTCTCACTGGTGTAAGATGGTATCTCATGGTAGTTTTGATTTGCATTTCCCTGATTATAAGTGATGTTGAACATTTTTTCATATGCCTGTTGGCCATTTGCATTTCCTCTTCAGAGAAGTTTCTTTTTAGCTCTTCTGCCCATTTTTTGACTGGATTATTTTCTTTGTTTTTGTTGAGTCTCATCAGCTCTTTGTAGATTTTTGTGATCAGTCCTTTATCATTAGTGTTGTGTGCAAAAATTTTCTCCCAGTCGGTGGGGTTTCTCTTTGTTTTGGTTATTGTCCCTTTTGCTGTGCAGAAGCTTTTTAATTTGATGCAGTCCCAGCTGTTTATCTTTGCCTTCACTATGACTGCTTTGGGTGATGTGTCTGTAAAGATGTCTTTGAGGTGCATGTCATGTAGTGTTTCGCCTATATTTCCTTCTATATATTTTATGGTTTCAGGTCCGCGAGGATGTGGAGAAAAATGAACTCTCCTGCACTGCTGGTGGGAGTGCAAACTGGTCCAATCACTATGGAAAGCTGTGTGGAGATTCCTCAACTTACTAAAGATAGAGCTTCCATATGATCCAGCAATTCCACTCCTAGGTATTTACCCAAAGGACACAGAAACAGTCATTTAAAAGGGCACCTGCACCCCTATGTTTATAGCAGCACTATTTACAATAGCTAAGCTTTGGAAACAACCCAAATGCCCAAAAATAGATGACTGGATCAAGAAGATGTGGTACATGTACACAATGGAATATCACTCAGCAATCAAAAAAGATAAACTCATGCAACTTGCAGCAACATGGATGGAGCTAGAAAAGATCATGCTCAGCGAAATAAGCCAGAAAGAAAAAGAAAATACCAGATGGTCTCACTCATAGCAGGAATCTAGAAAACCTAAATAAGGGACCAGGAAAAGGAATAACTATAAGAAAGAAAAAATCAAAATCAACAAACAACTATAAACCAGAGACACACTATGGGTGGGGGGGAAGGAGAGATTGGGGCCAAAATTGGGTGCAATTGTATGGGGAATATAAAAATTTTTTTGAAATGAAAAAAAAAAAAGAAAACCAAAACAAAAAAAATAAATAAATAAAAATAAAAATGATGAAACCCTGCCATTTGCAAAAATATGGATGAACCTAGAGGGAATTCTGTTTAGTGAAATAAGTAAGACAAAAAAAAAGACAAACACCACCTGATTTCCCTCGTCTGTGGTATATAAAGAAAGTAAGTAGATCCAAATAAAACAAAATAAATTTGGACAAAAATAAGTTTTAAAGGGCCTCCTTTATTTAAAAAAAAAATTATTTATTTATACATACAAGATCCGGGGTACAGGTCAGAGGTGGGGAGGGTGAAAGGATTTACCAGAGACAGAGTGGGGAACAGAACAAGGGCCTCCTTTAACCCCTGGTGGTGCAAGGGGTTAAGCACCTCACTATGAAGCAATCCGCAGACTCTGCAGCACCGTTTCATCCCTGGCAGGGAAAAACCCACATGGCGAAGCAAACCTCTCTTGCCTCGCCAGCTGCTCCCCTCAGCAGTGTACTTCAATGCATCTGCCTGTTCTGTTCCCCACTCTGTCTCTGGTGAATCCTCTCACTCCCCTGCATCTCTGTCCTATACCCCAGCTCTTGTATGCATAAATAAATAAATCTTTTTTTAAAAAGTTTTAAAAGAAAGGATCTCATTTTATAACATTTTGCTTACTTAAAACCAGCAAGTTAGTGCAAAAGAATACAAAATAGATAATTGCTCCATGGAACATTGTCAAAATGAAAAGACATCTTATTGGTCATACATCTGATGAAGGTAACAAGGAAGAACTGAAAACAGTTAAATGTCCCCAATAGGGGACTGGTTAAATTTATCATCATATACCAAAACAATGAAATATTAAATAATATCTAAAGATTTGTGCTTTGGGGTAAAGAAGTTTAAACCATTTATTCTTTGTGAAAGAAAAGCTACATTTCAAGTTCTCCAATCTTTCATAAGACTGACAATAACAATGAGGATATGCAAAACCTCAAGAAGAAGAAGTATTGTTTGCTGGACTAGGCAATTCTGAAAATCCTTGCATATGAAATGGGCTCACACACAAGAGAAGAAAAAGGAGAGATGTGTGAGAAAAAAAATAAAATGCATTTTAAAAATTAGACATGCATGTAATGACAAAGAAATATGCCTAAGATACAGTATTTTGCTCAGGAGAAAGAGCAAATGTTAGAACAATATGTGTAGAATAACCCCATTTGCTAAATAAAAGCATGTGTCGTCTTTAAATTTCTTTTTAAGATTTTTGGGGTACAGGCCAGAGGTGGGGGGGAGATTCACCAGAGACAGAATGGGGAGCAGAATGGGCAGAAGGACCGAAAGCACTGCTGAGGGGAGCAGCGGGCGTGACAGGAGAGTTCCACCGAGCCATGTGGGAATCTCCCTGGCCAGCTGGGAATCGAACCCATGCTGCAGAGGCTGCGGACAACTTCACAGCGCTGTGCTCAACCCGCTGCGCCAACGGGGAGGCCCAGCCTTTAAATTTCAACTCAAGTTCCAGAGCTGTAAGCAATAGGTAATAAAGATCCCTATGATCTTTGTTTTAAAAGATTTATTTAACATATGTATGCATACAAGAACTGGGGTACAGGCCAGAGATGTAGGGGGTGAGAGGATTTGCCAGAGCCAGAGTAGGGAACAGAACAGGCAGACTGACTGAAATACACTGCTGAGGGGAGGTGCAGGTCAGGCAGATCCCTATATTCTAAAGGGAAGAACCAACACAACTTGCTGAACTTATGAAAAAAATAGCAAAAGCTGTCCTGCAGCCTCACTCAGTCACCACACCCTCCACACATGTGCCTTATAGAGGAGCAGAATCTAAAGAAAAGCCTCAGTCACTCATGAGTAGAGTACTATATGCTTTATTTTCCCTCCAAGGAGGAGAAATAGGGTGCTGCCCCTCAAAACAAGCCAACAGAAGAAAGTCCCAGGAGGATAATTCACAAAAATGGGGGCCACCTACAGTGGTGGGAGACTGGCCATCCACATCCGGGCTGACCTCTTGTTGAGCTGGAGCATCTCACAGGTTTACCTAGGTGCACCTCAGCATAACACAGACAGAGTTCTGGGCAAATGACTGCTGCCTGTTGGCTGGAGCTGGACATGACGAAGGACAAGAAGATAATGGTCAGCAGTTGGGCATTCAGTAGAACAAAGATGTTTCCTACAAATCCAGTGGATCCTATGAAAAGCAGCCACACTAGAGCCATTTGGATCAAATCCCATCAAAAAGGCTGCCTGCTGAGGTGAAAAGACTCCACCAGTAAGAAGTTATGAATTGAACCTGGAGGGGCAGACCTTGAGGTCACAGGAAACAGGGCTGTGCAGGGTCCCCGATGATGGGCTCCCCAGGAGCATGCAGCCATGCTATAGGCTGTGTCCTCAACACATCATCCAAGAAGAAATACAAAAGGCAGCCACTAAATAAAAATAACAGTGTCTACCTTCCTCTGTCCCTACAGCAAGGAGTTGAAGGAGAGTGAATGACATCCTTCCCAGCACAGGTTTTTCTGAGTTACAGGTCAGGTCTATGATTAGGAGATTAGAGAAGCTTAGAACTGGATGTGACATTTACGTTTTAAATTGAACTGGACTAGACAATTTTTTCAATGCCTAGAAGTAACTGGAAAGAATAGTAGCAGAGGTAAGAGAAAAATGAAGCAGTTCTGCCAAATATATATATAGTGATTCTTCTATATCCACACAAGAGTTCTAGAGAGACACGAAAGACAAAGAGTGAATATTTCTACAACTAGAAGGGATAAATGGCGAGATCTTCACTTTTCAGCTATTTCTTATGGTATCCTAATGTTTCTTAGCAAGTATTACTTTTATAAAGAATTAAATTTCTAAAAATATGAGCGTTTTGGCCAAAATGTCAAGCCCAGAATCTTACCATCTTTCCCTCAGCTAGTGAGTTTGGGGAGGATTTGTTTTGTGATGCTTTGGAATAACAGAGGCTGCAGGAGAAAATATTGCCCTGATTTTCCTAGTGTAAGTATTCCAACTACATTTTATTTCAAATCACCAAAAAATTCCAGGATATATGATGGTTTAACACGTGGTTCACCAAATTCCTGGCTACTTAACAATCAGTTTATACTGGCATGAGAAAAGCACATTGAAGGAGGCAGTGGTGGTGTCTTTTCTGGCAGTTCCTCTCCCAACTCTGCTAATTACCTGCTGACTGGCAGCCCAGCCTCTGCCAGGAATAATGACAGCTCACCAGTGTCAAGAATAACGTCAGGGCATTCCAACAGCCAGCTCTATGACCCCAAAGAGCTGCTCTCTAAGCCAAGTGGAAGGTTCTTGGAGGACTGGGAGGGCAGAAGGAGACAGAGGGCGTGTCCAAGAGACAGGGGGGCATGTAAAACCAATTTCAGATATCAGTGACCTTTGACAACTGTCGAGCTTCGGCAGGGCAAGGAGGAGGGAAATGTTGGAAAGTTACAAAGCTGAATATGCTCCTCAGGGCCATTTTCTAATTATCATGGTTCTATAACTGTAATATGACAGTCGGTTGAGCGCTCACTTGTGTTCTGTACTTGGTATGTGCTCGAACACTGTAGGTGGCACCCCTTGTTTACTCTTCACAGCAGGTATACAAGATAAGAACATGAATGACTTCCACTTTCCAAAAAAAGCAACTGACTGAGGTGGTTCAAGATCCTCAGGTCAGTTAATAGTAAAACCAAGATTCAAACTTTGCTTTGTTCCCAAAGGAAAGCTAGATTTCTTGACAACTGCACTAAACCCCATCCCAGAGTGACAGAGTCTCTGACAGTGAAGCAGAATCTGAGGGATTAAGTTGCAATCTGACCTGTAAAGGTGCAGTTCCAGCTGCCAGTCCCTGTCTACCAGGTGAGGAGCATCAAAGCCCCTTAGCTCTGTGAGCTCTAGACACGTCGTTTCACCTCTCCTAGTCCTGTTCACCTATAAAAATAAATGATTAAATCAAATAAACCGAAAATGACAGAGCAATCTATTGATAGACCCTTTTCCTCTATCAGTTCAGATACCAGAAAGCCTGGTGGAAATGAGCATCTTCGTTATTTAACATCACTGGGCAAGCACACACCAGTGTGCCAGGCATCCTTCTAAAAAGTCTTGAGGATACCATCTTTTCTTATAAAAAGTTGAGGTCTTGAAAAATCAGTAAAGGTAGATGAATTGGTGGAGAAAATGAGCATCTCCACACATATATTATGCCTGCAGCATACCAGATGTTGCAATAGTGCACGATCTGGGAAAAGCACTCAAAGTCAGGCTTTTGCAAGAAAGGTTAAACCACTGGGGTCGGGCTGGCAGCTGAGCCCTCAGCTCTCTTGCTGAGGCAGGTCATCTCCAAACCTCTGTTTCCTTGTACTGAAGTCAAAGATAGTATCAAATTCCCTTCCCGGAATAAAAGTGAGGTACCGTATGTGAAGAGCTCAGGCAGTCTCACTGAGTCCCCTCTTTATGAGAGGTGCAAGTAGCCCCTCAACCAATGAGTACTTAATGTGAAGAAGAGGCCATCCTACTTAATTGAGATTCTACCACACAGCTGTTCAGTACTGGGAAGAACCCAAGAGAGCTACTTGAGTGGGGTCAGGAAGCAGCAGAACTGCTGGCAGGAG
This sequence comes from Talpa occidentalis, assembly GCF_014898055.3. NCBI lineage: Eukaryota > Metazoa > Chordata > Mammalia > Eulipotyphla > Talpidae > Talpa > Talpa occidentalis. The sequence goes on along the minus strand of NW_023605305.1, from coordinate 74,378,914 downwards.
GTACGTGCTGTCTCTGACCAGGACTCAGCAACACCTACGCTGCATACAGCTGGGCCCTAGGGACCCCAGACCTCAGGGAGGATGCAAAAAGAAGGGGGTGTCTCCAGCAGGCTTCCCTGAGCCCTGAGGGACATATGTCCATGATGAATCCCTGATGCTCCAGCTATGAAGAACAGGGGGATCTCCCCTGCAGGAATTGCAAGTTCTGATGATAGCAAAGTAAAGAATGACATGCGCTCTCCTCGGAGCCTTTCCACACTTCTGTTCAGCAATTCTGACCTCAGGCTCTGAGCTTCCGGACATCCAAGTCTTCACATTATACCTGCCTACCTGTAACCTCCAAGGGGAGAGGTTAAGGCTCTGCAGGCCCCTACCTCCCCTCTGTATCAAAAGTTATTCACTGGCAGCTTACCCCTACTCTCAGAAAAGCAACACTAAGCAGGACAGGGTGGCACACTCTGGACTCTTCCTTGCTGCCTCCAACTTACAGAGGTTAAACACCTTCTCTTGCAGTTGGATGTGGCCACATGATCAGGTTCTTGACAGTAAAATTGAAAGAGACATCCACCAGCGGTTTTCCAGAAAAATCTTCTTTTTTCCTGATGAAAGTAACAGAAGTAATTGGAGTCACTCCATATCTACCCTACTTGGAATAGCTGTATAATACCTACAGTATCTTGTGCCCTCGGGATGACCGTCATAAGAATGAAAAACTAAGATGCTAAAGATGATGGACCTCAGGTCCTCCAAGATGCTGATGAGATGACTTATCAGTATAAAAACTGCCAGGACCCAGAACCCTTGTTCACAATCAATGATCTTTTTTTTTTTAAAGATTTATTTATACATACAAGAACTAGGCTACAGGCCAGAGGTGCGGGAGGTGAGAGGATTCACCAGAGACACAGTGGGGAACAGAACAGGCAGATTGACTGAAAGACACTGCTGAGGGGAGCAGCGGGTGAGTCAGGAGAGGTCTGCTGCACCATTTGGGTAGCTCCCTGGCCAGGGATCGAACTTGTGCTGCAGTGGCTGTGAAGAGCTTCATAGTGCTGCGTCTTAACCCCTTGTGCTGCCAGGGAGGCCCTTTATAACAATGTTATATTGAAAGCCAATGTTAGTTGGGTAATCTATTTTTTGCAAACAAAAGCATTTCCAACAGGTAAAATCAAGTGGTTGAAACAAGGAGTATTAGGGGCAGGGTGACCAACATGCCCTGGCCCATTCAGAACTTCCCTGGTTTTACCACTGAGATCCCCACACCTGAAGAGCTAGCACTATCTCAGTGTCAGGGAACCAGGAAAGTTTAGAGATAGCCTCAGGTCATTGATCACAATGCTAAGACTTGAGGAAGGAGGAGGTCTGTCCAGGATGACACAGGGAGTGATCAAGCCTGGACTATAATCCATTTCTGACTCAAAATTCAGGGCTTTTTAGATGTTGCATATTCTTGTAAATGTGTTGTCCTTCCCAAGAAATAAAATTACCTTCTTCCCAGTTAAAAGCCTGAGACTCCCTGTGACTCGTAATTAGGACCTACTTCAGTCTAGTGTAAAAGTCATAGCTTCTGTGAATGCTGATGAGTTCAGGGCAATGAGACAAAACCTGCTCCTGAGAAGTGACTAAAGCAAAGCTGGGGGAGTGTGATGACCCCCTGGCTTCTGGAATGGACTGGGACAGACACAGTCTCCTGTTCTGGGGGGCTGTGCTTCTTGGTGATGAGATACTACGGGAAAATTGATAATAGTCACAGGAGATTAAGAGCAATGAATCACCCCTCCTATTTTTCATACTTTTAGATTTAACAACCACTAATCCAGGATTGACTGTGGTGTGAACTCTGAGGATAGTGATTTCCCCATTGTTTCACCTAGTTTTCAAAATAGTCCTGTGAGATAGGTACAACTGTATCATCTCCACCCTATAGATTAAAAAGTTCCCTGAAGACACACAGATTGGTGATTGCTGACTCTGTCTACCTGTCTTGTATTCCACCTCAGTTCTTTCCTCCTCTGCGACTTCAGCCGCATCCCTCCTCCCTGGCTCCTTCTCCCTTTCACACCCTCTCGCCCCGTCTATCCCTCCTCTCCAGCCCCTTCTCCTAGCTTACATTTGCTCATCAGCTTCTCTTGCCAGGAGCCTTGGCAGCACCAGTAACCAGCTGTCATGTGCCCTCTTGTGCATAGAGACCAGATTCTGGACAGCCTCACAGACAGATGCTCAGTGGGGGGCTCGGGTGTGGAGGAGACAGGGAGCCCCTCTAAGCACTGGCATTAATCATCTCTCTGATTTGGCTCAGCTCTTTCAGATACCCTGTCACCCTACATGCCAAGCCAGGGTGACTAAGTGGTAGCTTTATACCATAAACCTCTCTGAGCCTCCATTTCTTCATCCGTCAAATGAGGATGGGACTTTGTATGACACAGGTCACTACACGAGGACAGAAACCAGCCAACAGGAACACTGGCACTCCTGAGACCGTCTTCCTACAGGCTTCGCAAAGCACCCGCCCAACCACCCACTCCGGGCACACCCGGAGTTCCCCAGTGCTCCTGTCTAGGACCAGAAGCCCCAGCTCTGAGGTCCCCCAGCCCCTGCCTGGACTTGGAGGGGCTGGCTTGATCTTCTGTGAGGACCTCAACTCTGGGGAATCTCGCCTTTTCCTTTTTGTGGCCAGTTTTCTCCCTGGCCTGAGAGCAGTTCTCTGTACCTGCCTTCTGTTTGTTTTTTTTCATTTTCTGACCAGAGACCTGTCATACCAGCTACTCACCTGCAGGAGGGCGTGAGAGAGACTGGACTTAGGAGGGAGCAGTGGTTGTGCTCTGGAGAGAGAAGTAAGGAAAGTTTCAATTGTGTAAGAGGAGTATGTTCTAGAATCCTCAATAGGACATGGAGCCATAGTTAACAATACTGTGCTGTGCAGACAGATTCTTCCTGAAGTCAGTAGATGGCATGTTGTGTTCTTACCACAATAAAAATAAATAAAAACAGAGGGCAAAGAGGCCCTGGAGGCTGGGGTGTCAGGTGGTGCCGGCCAGCAGATGGCAGCACGGCACTGCAGAATCTGTGTGCGCCTGGGAAGTGGTCACCACAGGCTGGGGAGGAGAGCAGGAAGTGGGAGCTGGAGCCTGAGAGCGGGGAGCCGCGGTGCCCCAGCGCACAGCAGGAGCGTCGCGAGAGCGCCCACTAGCTGCGAAACCTGGGCCCTGAGCGCCATTCCCAGGGCAGTCAGCAGGGCCCCATGCGTTCAGTCCTAATTTCAAGTCCTCACTTTGTCACCTACTCTTTGGATGACTTTGGGCAAACTATTTCATGTCTAGAGCCTTAATTTCCTCATGTCAAAAGGAGGCTGTATTACTCCATTCAGCAATAACAGAAAACCACAGATTGGTTGGTTTAAATGCAGACATTTAATTTCTCGGTTCTGAGGCTGGAGGGCCAGGGTGACATCAGTTTCTACTGAGGCCTCTTCCTGGCAGCGTGTTCTTAGCTTGTCCTCATGTGTTGTCTGTGCACCCACAGTGGAGGGGGCGTGGGGGAGAGACCTCCAGTGTCTCTTCCCCTTCTTATTAGGACACCGGTGGGTGACAGACACTACCAAGGATACTTCCTTGACATGGTTATGAGGATGACATAAAAATGGGTATAATAATAAACCAGAGCCTCGCTTCACTGTAAGTGGTGACTAGAGAACTGTTTAAAGTTCCCTAAGGCCCAGAGGAGTTTCAGGAGGGAAACAGAGCGCTATATTTATGATGCTGGTGTTTTCATCTCCCAACTCATCTCAGGAAGGCCCAGACTTTCCTTCCCTGTACCACATGCTTTTCACCTTCCTTGAACAAAACAGCAAGACTGCCTAAGACCAGAATTTAGAAAGCACTTCCTGGTGAGTAACAGGCATTAGGCAGAAGGTGGGAGAGAGTAAATTGCCTCTTTCCTCTTCCCATTGGAGATCTAAAAGTGGGAAAAACCTTGCTTTGGTCTTTGGTGTCTATCTATGCAATATGAGTACTGATACAAAGGAAGACCTCATTTAGATGCCTCAATGCAAGAAGAGCACTAATCTTTACCAGGCTGGGACACTGGGAAGCACATTAGAAATCATAGGGTCTTCCTGGGCAGTTGTGTGTAGGTGATTGGGTGTGGTTTGGGAAGGACCTTCAAGAGGGAATGAAGTGTGGTTCCCCACCCCCTCCGCTAGCTCCCTTTCCCAGAATCAGTCCACACTCTCCTCCCAGCAGGATTTCCTCCACCCACTTAGGTGCCATTTAGACTCTCAAAGAGTCTTAAAGATTTGGCCATGAGCCTCTACTATTTCTGGGGACTGGGGAAGATGTGAGCGATATGGGAAACAGAGGGAAGATACTGAGAAGTCGACGTCACAACTGTCTTCATCATCTCCATCACCATCAGCTCACTGGGTCACTGGGGTGGGACCATGACCACTTGGCTTGGCTGAATGCTGCCCCTGAGGGGACACCTCGTCCAGGGAGGGTTAAGCCAGTCACTGATGTATGTCCTCTGTGCACTTTGTAGGTTCTTAGGAACTTCAGAGAGAGGGCAAACATGGCTCAAATAGTCCGGTAGGCTTCATTCAGAAGGTGGGCCCTGAGCTGAAAACTAGTTGAAAAGTAGCAATTAGACAAGAGAACAGAACAATGTAGGCAGGCAATTCTGTGAACAAATGCATGGGGAGATCCAAGGCATGCCTTGTTTGGAGAGTCCAACCCCAAAGTTGAGAGGGAAGGAAGGGAGGGAGTGATAAGTCTGGGGAGCACCTGAAGAGAGTCCTTGAAGGTACTGAATGTCAGGTAGGGGCATTTGGGTTTCCCCATTATACTCTGGAGAGCTGCTGAAGCTGGGGTTCATCCCACCCTGACTGGAGCTAAGTTCTGGCATCCGTAAACCAACCTATAAACACTTCCTCCCTTTGCTGTCCTCCCAAAGGTTAGGGACCAGGGACAATACCCTCTGTATCCTAACATCAATCTGACTTAGAGAAGACGAGCCTTCTGCTGGAGTCTGGCCACCCTCCTCCTGCATCCAGAAGGCCCAGCCTGGGTCTGAAGCAGGTCCGTCAGCTCCCGCCCTCCCCGGCCTTCACATTCCAGTTGCCGGCTGTGTAATCATGTGAGATCATAAGTCACACAACCATAAACCACTCCAGAGTGTGTAATAAGTGAATTATTTACCAATGACCCTGGCTAAATGTTCAGAGGGATAAATGATTAAGCCACAGATCTGTCAAAAAGTTCCCATAAATAAGTAATTCTGTGCTGCCTTAATGGGCTTTGTAAATTACTCATCGTGCCATTGCCAGATCACTCTCTGGGGTGAATTTCTCACACCTGCTGACTTATTGCCGCAGCCTGGACAGTGTAGGATGAATTCTCCTGGCCAACTGGGAAGACTCCTCAGGTGCTCAGCCACCTGGCAGAATCCCAGGTGATGGGGCCCCTGGAAATAGCTCACCCTCCTGAATCACTAACCTGGGGTAAGAAGATGGGGTCAGAGGTGGACAGGCTTCCCAGCCACCTGGTCCCGTGGGGTGACTGTGATGTCCAAGACCCTTGTGTAAGGATGTTGACTCAGTGAGCATGTTCTTAGCATCTCCTGTGTCCCAGGCTGTGTGCAACGCTGGCCTGTATCCCTGTGAGCTCTAAGTGCTGGAAACAGGATGGGTACACAGTGCCGTCGGTGACCACCTAGAGTGCTGCTCCAGCTATTTGGGGCAACATCTAACTTAGCTGGAGAAACTGGGATGCCAAGTGTGGAGTTCCAGAGTGTTCACTGTGTAGAGAGGTCTGATCCCCACCCAGTCAACATGGCCTGGGTGGTGTTGCTGTGAGAGTGAACAGCCTATGACCTCAGTGGCTGACACTCACAAAGGCCTAGTGTGGCTCCATGGAGAGCTCTGCTCTGCCCACTGGCACCACCCCCAGGGCCCAAGCTGATGACACAGCACTAGCAGGGACACTGGCCATCGTTGTCACTGAAGGAGGAGAGTGCGGCAAAGCACATTCTGGTTCCCAGAGTTGCTGGTTGAAGTGACACTTCCACTCCCAGCTCCTTGGCCACAGCTAGTCTTAGAGTTGTGCTCAACCAAGACAACCTGGGGTAAGAGGGAGCACAAAAGATTTCTGAATAACTCTAAAGCTTATTCCAAGTACAAATTCTGGTTCCATGAACTTACCAGCTCTGCAGTCATGGCCAGGTTCCAAAACTTCATTTTTCAATTTCTTCAGTTATGAAATGGAGGTAATCACAATGACTACTGTTTTTTGGAGGACTGACATCACCCATGCTATGCACACAGCACCATGCCTGGCACATGGTAGGGTTCAGTGGTTTCGGTTAATCATTGTTCCTATAGCTCCCCCTGTCCCTAGCAGGAGCAGGAGCAGGAACAGCAGTAGCAGTAGCACAGCAGAACTGGACATCTGAAGCTAAATACTAGAGAGTGGATCGCACCCGGACACACATACACAGACACACATGCACACTGACTTCACTGCTCATCCTGCATGATGACAACCTCCCAACATCATCATCACCAACCCCACATTCAGTAGGGAGCAGACGGTGGTGACAGCAGGGCAGCAGGCCTGCCCACCTATCCTCTTCACACATAGGCCAAGCTTGGCCTCTTATGGGTCACTCACCCACTCAGGCTTCCCATACCCTCTTCACAGCAAAACAACCAGCAATAACACCCAAAGACCCAAAGGCCAGCTCATCTCCTGAGTCCCCCTCCAGGATCAGGGCTTTGATTCTCCTCTCCAAATGCTATCCCCCCTAACCCTGCAGCTCCCAGACTCCCAATGGACCACTCCTGCAGGTTTGGGGCTGAGTTGGGTCTGGGAGGAGCATTGCAAAGGGCATGGGCCTCCCCTGCTTCCCAGAGGCCAGACATCTCTTCGTATCACTCTCGTGTCAGTACAAAGGAAGTCTGCAAAGGAAGAGGAAGACCTTGGAAATTGGCTTGTTTTCTTGTTTCAAGGTAAGCTGAACAGAAAGGCCCAAATATGTTGTGGGGAGCAGGGCCCCAAAATGTTGTTGACCACTGAGCCTCCCTGCCTCCTTTCATTATCTTTCCCAAGACCATGAAGCTTAACGAGCTGATTGTTGTTTCCATTATCAAGGGCACAATTGCGGGCGCGCAGGTCACAGCCCTGTCAGCTCTGCCTGAGCAAGCCCGAGGCAACGGAGAGGCTTTATGTTCTTCTCTGAAAAAGAAGACATGATTTCCCATCTTTCATAATCGAACCAACTCACACTTATTCACAGCTTGGCAGGTTTTCAGCGTCACATGAGCATCCGTCAACTCCTCGCTCAGTTCATTCCCCAGGAGTGAGTGAGGGGCTGTGCGTGGAGAGGCAGGTGCAGCTTGTGCCTTGGGAAATGTGTGGAATATCAGGGGAAATAATACATAGGTGTTATGAAAATGATAATTAAAGTGAAAGGTCTGGCTGAGTCAAAGACCAGTATAAGAACAATGGTGCTCGGATGAGCCAGATGACAGAGGCCAGCTGTGACATCGGAGCCACCCTCGCCACTCTCTGGCCTGGATGAGAAGGCCCCAGCCTTGGAGGTGGCACTGTGGAGGGTGCTGGGGTCTGACTGCTGGGTAGAGGTGAAGCAGAGAGTATGAAGGGAGAAGTGTGGGGCAGGAGGGAACAAGAAGGTCCCCACAGCCTGTGTAGCCCTAGCATGCTTCTAGAGCTGCAAGATCTGGGCTGGTGGACAGGGTGCAAAGATGGGGACTGCTCCATGTGATGCTTCTCAGTTTAAAATCAAAACAAATGTTTGTGCATTTCTGCCATGTGTCCTGCAGTAGGTCAACACTGTCTCTAGCCATTTTCTTTACTCCTCACAGCAGCACTTGGAGTGTCTGGTAAACCCTACTTCTCAGGGCCTCCCCAGTGGCGCAGCAGGTTGAGTGCCGCACTGTGAAGCTGTCTGCAGCCTCTGCAGCATGGGTTTGATTCCCACATGGCATGGCAGAACTCTCCTGCCTCGCCCGCTGCTCCCCTCAGCAGTGTCCTTGGTACATCTGCCTGTTCTGCACCCTGCTCTGTCTCTGGTGGATTCTCTCACCCTCCCGCACCTCTGACCTGTACTCCAGTTCTTATATAAATAAATAAATCGTAAAAAAAAAAAAAATACCCTACTTCCCCGATGAACAAAACAAGGCTTGGTAAGGAAGTGATTCACATATGAGAAGTGTGGAGCTAGAACCTACAGTCAGGTCTTCTGAAGCCCCTTCCAGGACTAGCGGGTTCCCTTCCAAACATCCTCTGTGGGCAGCCACGGTGAACCTCTTAGAACACTTTCAGATCCTGTAGATCTGCCGCCCCAAATCCTTCAGTGACTTCCAGTGCCCAGAATAAAGTCAAAAACCATAGAATGGCACGCAAATCCCTCAGTGTCTAGCTAAGCACGTCTTCAGCCTTTTAGCCCATCAACCTCTGCCTCCCTGTCTACCCCCACCCCCACCCCCAGTGACGAGCAGCCCTCACATTTATTGAACATCTACTGTGCAGGCCCTGTTCCAGCATTTCTCACGTGTGCATCTGTGCCATCCTCATGACAGCCCTGCGAATCAGATGCTCTCAGACCCCTACCTTACGGTTGATTCAGAGTGGCTTAGCAGCTTGCCCAAGCTCACAAGTTTTGCAGAGCCTGGAAGTCATACCCAGTCAGTCCAATTCTAAAACAGAAATGCCGAGTTCTTTGTGATTCCCCATTTCAGGTTTCTAAGATTTGACTTCTTCCTTCTATCTTAAATACCAATCCCTTCTCTCTTTCCTTGGATAAAAATCACTTTTCTTCAAGACCTGGCTTAGCACTTACCTTTTCAAAGTACTTTGTTTTCCTAAAATAAGTTAGAGTTTTTAAATTTTTCTGAAGTCTGTTGCTGTGGGAACTGATAAACATCTGTTATGACTTCCACTTATGCATCTGTCAGCTCTCCTAGATTGAAAACAACCTGAGGACAGACAATACTATATCCATCTTTATTTCTCCAATTTTTTTTTAAAGATTTATTTATTTATTTATACAAGCACTGGGTACAGTCAGAAGCGCGGGAGGGTGAGAGAATTCACCAGAGCCAGAGCAGGGAGCAGAGCAGGCAGAAGGACCGAAGTACACTGCTGAGGGGAGCAGCGGGCGGCAGGAGAGGTCTGCGCGCCATGTGGGACCCTCCTCCAGTGGCCCAGGAGCAGCCGGAGATCGAACCGGTGCTGCAGAGGCTGCGGGCAGCCTCGCAACCCAGCGCTCAACCACTGCGCCACCAGGGAGGTCCTATTTCTCCAATTTTAAAGAGGAAAGGTTAACCCTGCTTCCCCTTTTGGCCACCACTCACCACTTTCTTTCCATCTTTTTACAACATACGTTCTCTTTTCATAATCTTTCTTGAACCCACTTCAGCCAAGCCTCGGGCCTCATCACTCCAAGACGGGGCATGTCAATGTCACTTTTGACGTCCATATTCCAGTTCTCATCTAACTTCCCAGCAGCATTGGTCACAGTTGCCCAAACCTTCGCCCTAGAAGTCTTTCTTCCTTGGGTTTCTCTGCATTCTCCTTCAAAGTCCCATTTGCTGGTCCCCTCTCATGTCCCTGGCCTTTACATATTCACGTGTCCCTGATTTCAATCCTTGGATCTCTTCTCTCTATTTCTCTGCGCTCACTCCTGACTTAGGTGACCTCATCCAATCTGACTTTAAATACCATCTGCAGGCTACTGACTCCCAAATATCCTGACTGCTCAGAATATTCTCTCCTGAATTCCAGATTCCATTAACCAACTATTTACTGCTGTCTCCACTTGGATGTCTAATACTCACCTCCCAATTAACCTGTCCAAAACCAGCTCTAGATCTTCCCTCGTTGCCTCCACCCTCACCCATCAAGATCTGTTCCTTCTGCAGTATTTGCTCCCTTAGTAAACAATAGCACCTCATCTTTCCAGCTGCTTAGGTTGTAATCCTGAGAGAGTCCTCAACTGCAGTTTCTCTCACACCTAGCCTGTCAATGAGTCCGATTATTTCTACCTTCAGAGTAAATCCCAAGTCCCTCCCTTCTCAACACTCACAGCTCTCACCTGATCCAAATCACTCCTCTTGAGGCCTGCCTCTGCCTATTTATTTCCCACGGCATCCAAAATGTTCCTGCTATAACACGCAGCCATGTCATTATCATTCTTCGGCTCAAAACCTCCCATCAGCAGCACATCTTTGTGACATTAAAAGTTTAGAGTCTTCATAATATCTTTAAGCCCCACAGTTACCTTTCTGACCTCTACCTTTCTAATCTTTTATGCTCTTCTCACCATTCTGCTCCAGTTTCTCTTCTTCAAGCATCTCAAATATGCACCCACCTTCTACCCTCTCTAGAGCATCCCCCAATTCTGTATGTCTCATTCCCTCACCTCCTCTGTTAAACGTCACATTTTCAAGGAATTGTTCCCTGGAAGACCCATCCCCTCTCCTAATGCTTTCTATTCCTTCTTTGTTCGTCATTTATCTCCTGGGTACTTATCAGTACCTAACTATAAATACATACACACGTAGCTTATGTATATATAACATATATACACATATATATGTATATATAATATATATTACATATATATATATAAAATAATGTCTATTTCCTCTCCCTAATGGCAGGGGAAAAAAATGTGTTTACTTTTATTACTGTTGTTTCTCCAATACCTTGTGTAATATTTAGCACATAGTAGGTACTCAATAAATATTGGCTGAATGAATGAATGATCTTTGAACTCTAGCAACTGGATATGAGGAACTTGGCATGTATTTGCTGAGCTGAACAAGTCCTGCAAAGTCCACTACACAAGGGTGATTCCCCTCTGGCGACAAGCACTGCAAATTTCCAAAGCCTCAGATGCCACTCCATTCACATGTAAATACAGAAACATAGCCCCGAGTCAAGGAGAAATTACTTTTGTGTTTTCCTATATGTGTGGATTGCCTATGCCTCCATCCCATCTATCAGAGAGAACAGACATTGACTGGAATGTAGTTCACTTACAAATAGAAGAAACGACTTGAAAACCAGCTACTTGATGAACAAAGTTCTGGAAAATGCTCTCTTCAGAAGGAGAGAGGCAGTTTCTGGCTCACCTGGGAGGAAATTTCTGGTTTATTGTGTTTCTCTCCAAAGTTATGGCTTTCCAATCCTGCCAGAAGCCACCAAGGGAGCACTGCCTTTCAGAGTGGGGCTTCCAATTCTGAAAAATTAATTTTAAATAGAGACACATTACACCTCCCCACAGAGCACTTAGCAGGAAAGTGCTACTTAGACTCAACTTGGCTGCCAAGTCTGTTCAGGCTGGGGTACTGATGGTGGGTGGCTCTGTTCCCACCGGCACAGCCCCCTGCGGCCCAGCCATCCCCCTCCCCTCCAGAATCTCCACACACAGCCCTAGCTTCTCTTTTGCTCCTCATCGGCCATTTAAATTCCACAAATATTTCTGAATGCCGGGTTTTTAGCCTATTTCATGTAGATTCTGGGAATGAGTATGAAGGCAGAATGAACAATCCATTTCATTCATTAGAATTGGAGGAGATAGATGATTATAGGATCCCTCAGAGACCACAGTCTTCATTAAGTCACACAGACACTGAACCAGGCACTGTACACAGGTAAGCAAACAAAATGTAAATGTATATTTTCAACAGATTGAATACTTCGAAAAGGCTTAAGATGCAAAGCAAGCCAAAAGACATTTTGCTGTCGTGGCAATAACACTGTGACTGACAATCTGCGCTCAAGGCCCATCACTATCACTTATATGCTAGAAATAAGTTTCCTTGGTTTCCTCACCTATTAAGCAAGAATAGTAAGAACTCTCCTGCTACTTCACAGGGCCATCAGTTATAATGCACATGTCATTATTTAAATTGCTGCTGCTTCTGGTACAACTGCTGCTGCTAGACACAGTATTGTTCTGGGCAGGAAGGCCAGGGTGAGCACTCCTGGAAGGTTGCAAGGAGGAGGCTGAATTTGGGTCCTGGGAAGCTGCAATCTCCCTACAAAGATTCCTGACTGCTACCCGGACCACTACAACCAGTGAAGTCTGCTGTTGAATATCCTCATTGCAAAACAGATCACTCCTCACTCCATGTTTCAAACTCCCCTCTGCCTTCAAGCTAAAATGCAAACAGTTCTAAATCCATTGTGATTCTGGGAGACCCTACCCAACCTCAGTTCCTGCCTAGGCCCTCCTCACACCTGACAAGTCTCTTTCTTTGTTTCTTTCTTTCTTTCTTTTTAAAGATTTATTTATCGGGGCCTCCCTGGTAGCGCAAGGGTTAAGACACAACCTATGAAGCTATCCACAGCCACCGCAGCTGGATTCAGGCCAGCTAGGGAGCTGCCCACATAGTGCAGCAGACCTCTCCTGACTGCCTGCTACTCCCCTCAGCAGTGTACTTTGGTCTGCCTGTTCTGTTCCCCACTCTGATCCGCTAGCCTGAAAACTTCTCAAGGACCTGGAAAGTGCTCTCCATTGCTATCTCCTGTGCACACAGCAGTTTCTCAAAAAAATAATTCCTGAATGGCAACCTAAGTCACAGAAGAGAGCAGAAATGGGGAGAGAAATGAAGACATTCCAGGCAGTGTGGCCAGCAGAAATAAAAGCATAGAAGCTGATATGGTCATGCTGTGTGTGGAGACAGGGGTTAAAGGGTAATAGGCAGTGAGTCCAAGCCCTAGTTGTAGGAAATGGGACTGAGAGCTGGTGAGGGCTGTGGTGTGCAGCTTGTGAATGCTAGACCTGGCCTCATAGGAGATGGTGTGATGTGGGTCTGACCAGGGACCTAAAGCACCCCAGGGAGGGACGGATGGGACCTGGGTGTCTGGAGAAAAAGAATCTGGACAAGCAACTCAGCAGGCCTTGGGTAGAAAGTCATTTTTACCCAAGTCATTGGTAAGGGTATTAGGTCAGATACAAGCTAGGGAAGGGATTTTTGGAGATGTAATTAAGGCCCCATCCATTGATTTTAAGTTAATTAAAAGGTGATTATACTGAGTGTTCATGCTTAATCAGAAGAAATGTAACAGGGTGGTCCCAAGGAAAGGGGGAGGTTCCCTGCCCCACCCAAGCGAGGGTGGAGCTGAGCCCCTCTCCCTGTCCTATAACAGAAAGCCTTTAAAGAGGAACTAAGCTCTACCTGAAGGAAGCAACTCAAAGTTGCAAAAAACTTAGTCCTGTTGGCTCTGAAGTGAAAGGCCTAAGAAGGTTGGTCTTTAGGAATGCAGAGATTGCAACCACAGGACCAGAGAAGAGAACATTTCCATAACAAAGAAAGCCAGGCCACAGCCCCACTGACTTCCAGGGCCACAGCTCTTTCCCCCACACTTTGGGCTAAATCCACTGGGCTGGTTATTACCTGGCTCCCCACCTTCACCCTTAACCCGTTACCATAGTCCAGCTTCCATGCTGTTCTTTCTATCCAGACTTATGACCTGCAGAACTATGGACAAATCAGTGCGTGCTGTATACAACCGCTGAACATGCGGTGTCTTACTACACAGCAATAGGTAACTCTGGCAGCGAAAACAAACAACCTGCAAGCTTTACTTCTAATCATCAAGTCTTTCTCACTCAGGGACATCACTAATCTAATAGGTCTTGATCCAGCAAAGCAGCATCAAGCAATGTGTGTAGTACGAGCCTCTTTTGGGTCTTTTTCACATAGATGCCACAGAGCACAACAGACACTCCCCTGTTAATTTGAAATATCCCCAAGGCCAGAGGCCACACCTCCTACCTTCACATCTTTTCCACCCACCCTCCCGCCTTTCCTTCAGCCCTTACATGTCCCTGGTGTTAGAAAACCTTTGTTGATTCAGGTTTTCAAGGAACTCCTCTCAAGAGAAAGGTTTTGGAAATAAGCCAAGCATCCCTCTGTAGGGGGTTTGGTAAATAAATCACTTTACATCCAAGTAATGAAGTACTATGCTTCTGTTAAAAGGTGGGAATAAGACTTCTCAATATTCTTTTTTGTATCATTGAACCTATTTGAAATAAATTATTTAAAGGTAGTGAAACATTCTAAAGGGAAGAGATTCCTAAGGGACCAAAGGAACTGAGAGCTGTACATCTGCAACAGGCAGCACCCTTGCATCCAAGAGGCTGGTGTTCTTGGGTGCTAGGTGGTGTTGGCAGCCCACTGGGCCTGTGGGACTGTTATAGGACAGGGAGAGGGGCAGCCCAAACCCCGCAAACCTGCCTATTCTAAATGGGTTCTACCATCCGCCGCATCAACACAAAACATATGAGACTTTTTAATGGGAAGGAACTTTAATACAACTAGGAAAACAATACAGGAAAGGAAAAGAATCTAGTTTCTAAATGAAGCACCCAAAGTTACCCGTCCCCTCGTGGGTAAAACTCCATCCATATGGGATCGGCCCAGAACAAGGCCCCAAAGCCTGCCACAAGACTAAAGCATCTTCCAGTGGGGACCCACAGAAAAGGGTCAGAAACAACCAGACAAGCCCGGAAGGAAAAGAGCAAAATCAACATCAAGATAAAAGCTGCCATTGTCACCTCCCCACGGGTCTCACCCACATCTGTGTCACCCAGTCCACGACCAAAAAGACAAGCTGTTTCTTCACGTGTCTCTAGGCTCCATGCGCGTCCTCCAGGTCTCCTGGCTCCATCCTGCTCCTTCCTTCCTCAGTCTCTTCTGCAGCTTCTCCTCTTCCTGCTCAGCTCCACCCTCCCTTGGGAGGGGCAGGGAACCTCCCCCTTTCCTGGGGACCACCCTGTTACAGGACCAGGTGCTCAGGTGCTTCTGAGAGGTCCTGAATGTGTGAGAAAAAAGTGGAGGCGTTAGAATGGTGGGGAAGGGGTGGGTACTGCAGGTCTATGGGGGCAGAGGTGGTCACAGTGACCAGTCAAGGGCAACCCTGTTACTGGAAAGGTTTGGTGGCAGACTCTCTGGAGATGGAAGGTGTCATGGGCTGCATTCTGTTCCCCCAAATTCATGTACTACAGTCCTAACCCTCAGGACCTCAGAATGTGACTGTATTTGGAATTAGGGTCCTTAAAAATGTAATTGAGTTAAAATGAGGTCATGAAGGTGGGTCCCTGATCCAACCTGACTGGTGTCCTTATAAGAAGAGATTAGGACACATTGCACAGAGGGAAGCCAGGGAGGACACCAGGAGGAAGACATCATATGCAAGTCAAGAAGGTGTTATAGAGTAGCCTTGCAAAGCACATTGGGCGCCAAGCTGTTATAGAGCAGCCCCGATATTGAACGGGTTCCTGGCTGTGGGTCCTCACCCACGCGCTTAAAAGGGACTTATGAATACTCCACTACAGGCACACACACAAGGTTAATAAAAGGTTTATTTGCAAGGGAAAAGGAAATAAGGAAAATGTACAACTCAGGGAGAAAATAGGGAAATAAAATCTTTAATGCGTCCTACCCGATCTGACGACCCGGAAACCCAAAGTCACTCTCAGAGCTGGCCGGACGCTGCAAGCTGGCGGAGAGCCAAAATGGGGGACCCCCAAAGCCCACGTGTCTGCCTTTTATATTAACCTGGCTACTTAACCCCACCCTCAGGTCCCGGCCACCTTCCCTTTGGTGGGGATGGGATTTGGAGTTCCCAGTGTCTTTGGCTTTGGCCTGGGGTGGGGGTGGAGTCCACAAAGCCTGTATGGAATTAGCTTTAGGACATCCTTTTCCCCCTAACAATTAGAGGCCAGAAGAAGCCAGTCTTGCTGACACTCTGATCTGGACTTTCAGCCTCCAGAACTGAGAAATAAATTTCTGTGGTGTAAGCCACCCAATCTGTGGTACTTTGTTATGGCAGCCCCAGCAAACTAAAACGAGTGACTGGAGAGGCCTACAGTTGTGCTACGAAACAACCGCGCAGGGGATTAGGGGGAGGCAGAGCTTTGCGGGATCCTGCTGGAGGACAGGAAAAGAGGAAGAGCATTGAAAAGAGGAGGTAAGAGCAGCAGTGTAAGTAGGAAAGGGTGGGGCGGGGCAACCTGCTGCCACCTCTCATTTGTCTCTCTTAAAATCCCATTTCCCCTGGGCCATCATGCCCCGGGGCCCACTCTCAGAGTCTCTCTGTTCAGCGGGGAGCAGAAGGTTGGCTCTGTGCAGCCTCCGCCCCTCCCCACCATCTGACGGCCCATTGTGCCCACAGAGCTTGGTGGGGTGATTCCGAAGGGAATTCCCCAGCTCTTACCCCCCCACCCCCACCCCACCCTCACACCCCTCCTCCCTCTGGGAAGTTCACAGGCCCTGAGGGCTCGGCACCAGCGACGGGAGGCTGCTCCCCCACGAGGAAGGTCTGCAAGCGCCAGGATTTACGGTGGCTCAGCCGGCAGGGCCTCCTCCTGTCACCTCCCCCCCAGCAACCTCGCCACCCCCCACCCCCGCCCCGTGGCAGCTGGACCCGCCCCCCCCCCAAGTCCTTTGTGGCTCCAGTTTATTTTCCAGTTAATGAAACCGGGGAGGCCGCCGCACGGCCGCTACCCCTGGAGACGCGGGGATTCCGAAGGCATCTCCCACCCGCGGCTCCAGCTTGCGCTCGGGTCCCCTTCCCTCTGCCCTCTCCCCTCCCCCTTACCCCCCACTCGGCTGCCTTTGGGTTTCTCTGGCCCAGAGTTCCCCGCCCTTCAGCCCCACCTCGAGGCCTCGCCTGGGCCAGGGTTGGAGTTTTAGGGGTGTGGGCAGAGAAGAAAACTCCTGTAGCCTGATGCGGCTTCTGTCATCCTCCAGCTGTGTGTTTCCCTGCAAGTCCCTCAGCCTTCCGCGTCCTTGCCGAGCCCTCCGGAGGACGAGCTCTTGACCAGACCTTTGCTCTTCCCTCTGGAAGCAGGGGACGCCAGGGAGTCGGAAGCGCAAAGGAAGCAGTTCCCAGTGACACCCCGCTGCTGGGCGGGTACCCTCACAGCTCTGGAGCTGGCGTTCCTCCTCCGCTGTGGAATGGAGGAAACTAGTCGTCTTTGAGAGGGTGAATGAGGTCATTCACAGTCAAGGACTCGGAATAACGTGGGCACATAGTGAATTTCACGAAAAATGATGGAGTTATTATTTAGCCTTATCTTAATAAAACACCAATGCTGTGGAGAGTGAGCCAGTTTGATTCGATCTGAGTTTTCATTGTTTTGAGTTGTTTTTTTTTTTGAGGTGGTACTCCTTTAAAGGACAGTAATACGAAGTTATAAGTGCAAAATTATAAGTATCAGCTTTAAAAGACAGTAATACAAAGTTATGTAGGTACAGAAGTGAAAACTGAATTTTAAAAAACCAAAAAAAGAATCATAGCAAATTCCGAATTTTAAAAAGCTGGCAAGGGCCTCCCTGGTGGCGCAAGGGGTTAACCACCGCACTATGAAGCAATCAGCAGCCTCTGCAGAGCCAGTTCCATCCCCGGCCAGGGAAAAACCCACATGGTACAGCAGACCTTTCCTGTCTCGCCTTCTGCTCCCCTCAGCAGTGTACTTCGGTCAATCTGCCTGTTCTGTTCCCCGCTCTGTCTCTTGTGAAACTTCTCACCCCCTGCATCTCTGCCCTGAACCCCAGCTCTTGTATGCATGAATAAATAAATATTTTTAAAAATAAAAAAAATAAATAAATAAAAAGCTGGCAAGTGAAATTCAGAAAAAAAATATTTTTATTACTCAACTGCCTGACACACCCATATGATATTAACTACCTTTTAGGCTGCATACCTGTTGATTCTTCATAATGATTTTGTAATTTTTTATGGAGAGAGCTGACAGATAATTCAATTTTTCTCTAGTATGATTAGGCAAAATTTATTTTCTCATTACTGATAGGCTTTTAAAATATCTTTCAACTTTAAAATTGCTATGTCATATGGACTTTTAAGATTATTGTCAAATTTGAAAAAATGTTCAAGTTTTTCATAATTGAGCTGGAAGACTTCAGAATAATTTAAGTTTTCCTTTGTTGTAATTAGCCTTAAATATTTGTTAGGAAGAACACTAGTAATTACTAATCAGTTTGCCCTTGTTGTAGTGACCTATTGTGAGGTTTAGGTTATCTTTATCAAATCACCAAGAAATTTTATATTTTTTTAATGTAATCATATGGGTTACTCCTTTTCATTAATTAGATTATTAAACAATTCAAAAGCCTATTAGAAATCTATCTCTTCCTCTTAATGCAGTATCTCTTTAGGAATAATCAAAGTTTTGTGTTAACAATTTACTTCTTAACATCAGAATAATTTTTTTTAATAATTTAATATAAAAATACATGGCTTTGGGGCCTCCCTGGTGGTGCAAGGGGTTAAGCACAGCACCGTGAAGCTACTGCAGCCACTGGCAGGACAATTTCGATCCCTGGCCCTCCAGGGAGGTGACCCACATGGCACAGCAGACTTCTCCTGACTCCCCGCTGCTCCCCTCAGCAGTGTATTTCAGTCAATCCTCCTGTTCTGTTCCCCACTCTGTCTTTGGTGAACTCTCTCTCTGTCTCTCTCTCTCTCTCTCTCTCTCTCACACACACACACACACACACACAAACACACACACACCCCTGCACCTCAGTTCTTGTATGCATAAATAAATAAATCTTTAAAAAAAATACATGGTTTCCATTTTGTATGGTGTATTTATAATTCACAGACTGCATCATCAGGCATATTCCTAACAGGAAAGAAGTTCCATTTTGACAAAGCACCAGTGAGATCCAAACCCACCACTTGCAGTGTCTGGTGATTAAAACAGTTTTCCATGGATTATGGTGGGGCTCAGTCATATATTTCATACACTGCTTGAAGCCTGGGTGCCAGGGGACACGTGCATCCCCCGTGGCCTCAGGTCCCGTGTCTGTGTGTGCCACCACCTGAGTGAGCCAGGGGCCTTGAGGGCACACATGGAAGCCGGTCCTGATCCAGGAGACTCAGTTTGACCGGACATGCCAGGGACCATGAGCCACTCAGTCAAATGGTCTCTCAGTAATGACCTGCAAATACTTCTTTATCAAGAATGTTGATGTCTATATTTACACTGTCAGAAAGCTCTCTTTAGAATACATCCAAGGGCCTCCCTGGAGGTGCAAGGGGTTAAGCACCGCACTATGAAGCAATCCGCAGCCTCTGCAGCATGAATTCGATCCCCGGCTGGCCAGGGAGAAACCCACATGGTGCAGCAGACCTCTCCTTCCTGGCCCGCTGCTCCCCTCAGCAGTGTACTTCAGTCAATCCACCTGTTCTGTTCCTCACTCTGTCTCTGGTGGATCCTCACCACCACCCCCACACACACCTCTGGCCTGTACCCCAGTTCTTGCATGCATAAATAAATAAATCTTTAAAAAAAAATACATACAAGGATGGTAGGGGATAGAGGGAAGGATGTGGAGTCCTTTACATTTTAGTATGAACTCACCAGGGGAGTTTAGAGCAACAGGAGAACTCTCAGGATTACAAAGTAAAGATTCAAGAAAGAGAGGCTATGTTATCACAGGCAAACTTCCTTCATTTCACACTGCGAAGGGAGTGGATGTGTGGCAGCCAAATTTGGGGTTGCAAATGTGGGAAGGCAGAGTGTGTGAGAACCCCTCAAGCCTCTCAGCCTCAGTTTTAGTCACTTCAATTTTGAGCAATAATAAAGGAGACAAGAATTATTAATGACATTAATAGCAATTTTTTTACAAAATCATTTTGCTTGGTAAATATTTTGGATTTGCTTTAGTGCTTTAAACCACATGTTGAGGATGACTTAGCTGAGTATGAATTTGGAAAGACATCCTTCTCCATTGCTCTGGCTCTCACCCCCACTGTCACCTGCTCCCACCTCCCAACCTTCCTTGAAGGAGACATGACTCAAGTTCTAGCCTGGCTACATTGCCCCCTGCACCCTACCTCCTCCCGCCTGGGGAAATTGCTAGTTCTTACTTTGGGAGAGGGAGAATCTCAGCTCACCTTCACTTTTCTTTCCATTTACATTCTAAAGATGGTAAAATCTTCGAAGAAAATGCAGAAGCCAAGGAGGGAGAATGGAGAGGAGAGCCAGTGTTGTGAGGCGTGGGCACTGCCAGGTGACTTCATCTCCTTCTCTCTCACTGGCTCTGAGCTTTGTGCCCTAGGTGGATGGGGCAGGGAGGGAATGTCAAGCACACAGTCTGGGCCTGTGGCTTCTTCTTTCACAACAGGGATCTCTGACGAGCATCCTCAGAAAATTCCAGTTTGGGACTTCCCTGGTTACACAAGGGGTTAAGACACAACCTATGAAGGTATCCGCAGCCACTGCAGCACAAGATCAATCCCCAGCCACGGAGCAATCCACATGGCACAGCAGACCTCTCCTGACTCCCCGCTGCTCCCCTCAGCAGTGTATTTCAGTCAGTTTGCCTGTTCTGTTCCCCACTCTGTCTCCAGTGAATCCTCTCACCCTCCATACCTCCCGCCTGTACCCCAGTTCTTGTATGCATAAATAAATAAATCTTTAAAAAAAAAAAAGAAAAGAAAATTCCAGTTTGACAACCCCAGAACCTGAGCAAGCCACTCTGCAGCCCATTGTGGAGAGAAGGTATCAGCTGCTCTCTGGTGTGTGGCAGCTTCCAAAAAAAGAACAAAAACCCTGGGCTATTGGATAGAAACCAGACTGTGGCACTCACAGTGCAGGCATCCAGCAATAGGAGACACCTGGTGGCTGGACACATGGGGTGGCCTCCCATGTCACCGTCACTCAGGGTGTGCCCATCTGCAGGGCCCAGTAGACCTTGGAGGGGGAACCTAGATGTGCTGGAAAGGGACCCACAGCTTGAGGCAGAGGCCAGCCGTGTCCATATATGTGCCTGTCATAGCAGACAATGAGGTGAGAGTGGAAACTCAGCAACACTGGAACCAAAGAGCTGTCATCTCTGCAGGTGGCTCAGTGAATCTGTGGTGTCTGAAGTGGACCTTGAAGGAGGAGTTTTAACTGGAGATTTATGGCTTAAAAAAAAATACACCATGTGATAGAAGGAATAAGCAGGGTCATGGGGTTAGAAACCTGGGGCCTATTTGGGGAACTACTAATGGGTTGGAAGGTTGGGAAGCATGTGCTATATGTGAATCAGCTGGAAGGCAGTAAAGCTGTCCACGGAGCCCTAAGGGGAGTTAATACTTTGCATGTTTTGAGCATCCGGCTTTGGTGTTTGTAATTCACTAGGAAATGGGAAACCCTAGCAGATTTTTGAAGAGATGGCTCTACCCTGGGGCCTGACCCAGTTGTCCTGTGTCATCAGAAGATCAAGAAATGAGGCCACCATGGAACAGCAGAGTGAGGGAGGGCAGGTGGGCAGGGAGGAGTACTAGTGAGTTACACCGTTATAAATACAAGGCAGGCCCTGTGACTTGGCCATAAATCCCTGCTCTGTGCTCAGGTGATCTCACCCGGCGCTCAGCGGTATTTATAGCTTTGTTCACTGTTCTCTGGGATTTTTTTTTTTTTTACACGTTTGAGGTAATATGTGTCTCCCCCACACGCATTTACTCTGAGCAAGAGAAGATAAACTTTATTTCTTTTCTTTTCTGGTTCTGAGATCCGTGAAATGACACCTATCCCCTCTCTGCTCCTGGAAATCCTTTCTAGAATTCAGAGTAAGAAGGTCTCTCTTGTTCGCAGTCCTAAGCACCTACTATGTGCAGGCAAGACAGTGACAGCAGTGAATGACAGAGGCTGCACTCTCTCCGCATGGGGCTGCCACCAAGCAGGGAAGCAGACACTGATTAACTAATTACTAGCGTGATGAACATTCGCAGTGGAAATAGAGGGGCCTGAGGACATTTGTAAGGCCAGCAAACCCATTTGGGGGAATCAGAGAGGCTCCGTGTGGAGTCTGAGGGATGAGTGGGACTCAGTCTGGGCGAGGCCCAGGGTAGAAAAGAACATTGTGGGCAAGAGAAGAGCATGTGCGGAGGTCATGGTGAGGTGAGGAGGTCCAAGGCCATGTCCACAAGTCCTCTGGGAGAAGACAGAGATTGCTGGAGGACAAGGAGCAGAAGGGAACATGCGGAAAGTGAGGCTAGGAGGCAGGGCAGGTCAATCCAGGCAGATGATGGTAGCCAGGGCAGTCTTTGTCCAGGTCTTAGAGCACTGGGAGTTACCAGGGAATTTTAAGCAAATGAGGTGGTCAAATTAGAGCTGAGAAAGAACATACATGTGCCTGTCATAGCAGACAGGACTGAGGGACCCGAGCAGAGACCACGAGACTACTACTGGTGGTCAGCAGGAGAGGGGACAGTGAAGACAGGAGAAAATATCTTGAAAATAGCAGCTTACAGGATTTAGAAAGTGATCAGATGCAAAGGGGGAGGAAGAGGGAATAGTCTCATATACACAGGCAAGTCTCTGGTTGAACTGGCCAGAGGGAAGCTGGTGCTATTCTACTTTTTGACCACATTATTGAGGTGTGACTGACAGTCAAAGGCTGCTTACATTGAATGTAATAACTCAGAGATAAGTCCACACTCGACATCATCACCACAATCTAAATGATAAACATATCCATCTCCTCCAAAAGTTTTCTCCTGTCTTTTTTTTTAAGATTTATTTATTTATGCATACAAGAACCGGGGTACAGGTCAGAGGTGCAGGGGGTGAGAGGATTCACCAGAGACAGAGTGGGGAGCAGAACAGGCAGATGTACTGAAATACACTGCTGAGGGGAGCAGCAGGTGAGACAGGAGAGGTCTGCTGTGCCATGTGGGCCCGCTCCCTGGCTGTGGATCGAACTCATGCTGCAGATAGCTTCATAGTGCTGAGACGTAACCTCTTAAGCCACCAGGGAGGGCTTCCTCCTGCCTTTATTATTATTGTAATATTATTTTGTGAACAGTCAACATAAGAGCTACTCTCTTAGCCAACTGCCAAGTAAGTAATGTGGTATTGTAAACTGTAGGCATTATATCTCTAAGGCTTAGGATAATTGAAATTTTGTACCTTTGGACTAATACCCCACCGCATCCCCACCCCCCTCCCACCTCCCACGGGCAGTCCTCATCCTGCACTCTGGTGGTGACATTCTTGAAAGAGGCGCACTGAAGGATTTGGCCAGGTTTTTGTTGTTTTGCTTCTTTTCACAAAGGGCAACTTTTCCCTCTAGACTTGCTTTCCTCTTGATGGATTCCTAAAGCCTAGATTCTGGCTCCATGTAGGGTGGGGTTGGCCAGGGGAGCAGGGGTGACTTAGGGATGGGGCTGGAGGGAGACTGAGGCTCAGGACTGAGGGCTAATGGAGGAGGGAAACTGCATGGCCTGGAAGCGGAGCACCTGGTGCCAGGCCTTTATTGCTGGCTGTGTCTCGGAGGCTGGAATGGAGGCACTGGAGGGACATTAAATCAACATTCTCCATCTGTCCATTTAGGAAATGCCGCCGAAGCCAGCAACCAGACCCTGCCTGGCAGGCACTGTGAGGCCTCTTTCCTGGCACAGAAACTGGGAAGCCAGTGGGTGCAGGGAGGAGGACCTCAGCCTGGAGTGTGGCTGTCACAGGTAGGAAAGCCCTCCTCATCACGTGCAGGAGGTGAGAGTTTAGAAGTAGGACCCTGACCCCAGAACTCAGGAGGAACCATGACTAGAATCAGACCTCAAGCCTTTCAAGAAGTTCTTAAACAGGGAGCATTTCTGGAACAAACTATCACTATGTGTTTCATTGCAAGCCCCCAGTTGGTGTCTCCAAAGAATGGTCCCTGACTCCTCCTTAGAGGCTAACGTGTCACAGTGCCATGTGGGGTATCAGAGATGGCAGAAAACTGGCCCAGAAAGAACTGTCTTACCTAAGACCAAAATTTGAGACCTTGACTAAAGATCCTAGATCTCAATCCTCTACTCAAGGAACCTTTGATGCCTCCAAGTGGGCGTTATTCTATCTCTGCCGCTCCCAAGTCTGCTATGATGACCTACCAGTCTTTCCCACCAGCCTGTGAGCTCCTGGAGAACAAAGGGGGTGTTCTATTCATCCTTGTGTCTTTATTACTTAGCCTAGGCCCTGGCCTAGAGTAGATTTTTAAGACATGTTTATGAGATGAATGAATGGGTAAATGGACTAATTAACTAATGAATCTTAACCCAGCCCTTAGCAAGTTTCTGTTGAGATTATATGGGTTGGTGTGCCATTGTTTTTTTTCTTTTCTTTTCTTTTTTTTTAGAGATTTATTTATTTATGCATACAAGAACTGGGGTACAGGCCAGAGGTGGAGGGGCGGTGAGAGGATTCACCAGAGACAGAGTGCGGAGCAGAACAGGCAGATTGACTGAAATACACTGCTGAAGGGAACAGCACGTGAGACAGGAGAGGTCTGCTGTGCTATGTGGATAGCTTCCTGATCAGCCAGGAATTGAACTTGTGTTGCAGTGGCTGCAGATAGCTTCACAGTGCTGTGTTTAACTCCTTGTGCCACCAGGGAGGCCCCTGGTGTACAAGTGGTAAGGGTTGTGCTTTACATTATTGGTCCATTTTACAATCAGGGTTAAGTAAACCTAACTCTTGTATTTCCATTCGTGTGAACCTTATTCACCTTCATCCTTAAACCCATCTTGATGTCTAGGGACTTGACCTAACTTTAGGCCATATCCAGGCTGACAGTTTGATTTCATCTCCATCTTAGATGCAAAGAGAAAGCATCCCCCTATCACCCAGTCCTTATCCCAAAGGAATAGAATGGGGGATGGGATGGGACTAAAGCTTAAAGAAAGCCCTGGAGGTGCTAAAGATCAGGAGACTGTAGTTCCAATTGGGAGTAGGAGCCAAGAAAATTAAGACCAAGGGTCAAAGGAAGATGAAAGCTGTCCCCTTCTCTTTAGTACCTCCCCTTCTGTTCATGTGACTTCCTGATTTTCAGGTGCTCATGGGAGACCAGAACTGCTGATAAAAGCATTTGGAATGGGTCTGGGATACAAGGGCAGGAAAGCTGGAGTCAGTGAGATATGTGGGTGCTTCCTGGCCTGAAGGGTGTGAGGCCTGGGTGCTGGTTCTGGCCCCACTGCAATTTTCCTAGAGCCTTTTGACTTACCGCTTCACCCTCTCAAAGGGAATGTTGTCTGAGCCTCATCTAGTTCTGAAGTTTGACATTTGAGTCATCACTTCACATCACTTTCCCCTACTGAAGTCTGTTCCCCAGCCTCCCTCCTCCACACACCCACTCCCCACCTCTGTGGCCCAGCCAGTACCAGTGCCCTAGCCCTCTTTTCTTTCTCTGAGTTGGTCTCCTCAACTGGGCTGCTCATTTGAAGCAGGAATCTTCCAGTCCCCGTGAGCTCAGGCAATGAAATCCTCATTAAGCCTAATAAGAGATAACTGGTCCATTTAGCACAAATTGTCTCCCCAAGTTGGAGTTGGAATATGAAGCACTGAAAAGGGAAGGTGGAAATGGGTGGGAAGGAATAGCTTGCTCGCAGGCTGCACTGGAACTCGGGAATGTGTCTTTGCCAAGGTCATTGCTTCTGAGCCCCTGCCTCAAGCGACTTCAACCTGACCAAACCATCTCTCCCTAAATACTTTGGCCATTCCTCCTCAGAAGACAGTTTCGTGCCCCCACTCCTTCCCTTAGAGTGCGGATTCTGAGGCTCCCCTTTGCCATGAAGGCTGTTCTCTGTCCCGTTCTTGTTCTTGTGCATCTCAAAAGCTGGGTATCTTCAGGAAAAGAAGAACAGGAGGAAAGTAACTGAAGAGCCTAAAGCCGGGTATCTGGGCATACCTGCCACTTCCTGAGCTGTAAGACACAAAAGTAGAAAAGGAATTAGGGAAAGGCCCCTTGCTGGGAGGGGTGCATCTCTCAGGCCACAGGCTTTGCTGCGGGGGAAGGGCAAGGTGACCTCTGGTGGTCCTCACCCTGGGGGACCCAGCGTTTCCGTTGTGGTCTTGGCCTTTCTCTTTTGTGTCTCGAGTAAGCAGCAGGATCACAATCCTACGCCCCCTCTAGGGGGAAAGAGGACAATTTATAGAATAGTTCTGCTGTTCTCAGCCCTCATTGAGACAAAGAATTCATTTCCGTCTCTCAGGGTGGCTTCTCCTGCTGATGGCCATAAATTGCCTTCCTGCTTACTCTCTGACCTCTTGCTCTTTTTGCTTTTTTACTCAAAAAATTATTAATACTTCTCTTAGCACCATATATAACATTTGGCTGTTTCTCTCCTTTTTTTCTGGGTGAAGTCAAGTCCTTTGGGATTGCTGCCTCTGCCCCCGCGTCAGCAGGCCTCTTAGACATGCAGACAGCCCTGAGTACAGAGATGGAGACCCATCCAGCAGGAGGAGGATTCCAAAGGCCCCTGCTTTGGGGAGCTCCCACACCCAGATTAATCATATTTAGTATTTACTATCTGCTGTGTGCATAGCACTGTTCTAAGGGCTGTGTGGCTATTGACCCATTTAATCCTTACCACCACCCCAGAAAGTACGTACTACATCATTCTTGATTTCAGATGAAGAAACCCAGGATTCAAGAGGCTGAGTAAAGAAACTGGCAAGGTAGCACAGAAGGTAAGAGGCAGACCTGGATTAGCATCTCCTCTTGCTGGTCTCTGCCCCTGTGCTTTGCTTCCAACTGTTACAAGGCAGGGAGAGGGGCAGCCCAAACCCTGCAAACCTGCCTATTCTAAATGGGTTCTGCCATCCGCCGCATCAACACAAAACATATGAGACTTTAATGGGAAGGAACTTTAATACAACTAGGAAACAATACAGGAAAGGCAAAGAATCTAGTTTCTAAATCAAGAACCCAAAGTTACCCATCCCCTCGTGGGTAAAACTCCATCCAAATGGGATTGGCCTAGAGCAAGGCCCCAAAGCCTGCCACAAGTCTAAAGCGTCTTCCAGTGGGGACCCACAGAAAAGGGCCAGAAACAACCACACAAGCCCGGAAGGAAAAGAGCAAAATCAAAATCAAGATAAAAGCTGCCATTGCCACCTCCCCATGGGTCTCACCCACATCTGTGTCACCCAGTCCACGACCAAAAGACAAGCGCAGTTTCTTCACGTGTCTCTAGGCTCCATGAGCCTCCTCCAGGGCTCCTTCTGGCTCCATCCTGCTTCCTTCCTTCCTCAGTCTCCTCTGCAGCCTCTTCTCTCCCTGCTCAGCTCCACCCTCCATTTGGGTGTGGCAGGGAACCTGGAACCTCCCCCTTTTCTGGGGACCACCCTGTTATACAACTACTCTGTTGCTGCTCTGGTGGTGAGAGGGGCTACTCAGCTCCTTCCCTGTCCTCAGAGAGCCCCAGACTGAGGGAACATGTATAGCCCTTGCCCCCAAGGAGCTCCAAGACTCCAAGTTTGATAAGGGAAGTGAATATATCCTGGAGGCGGGTGAGGGGAGGAGGGATGTCTAGTCTAATGGAAAGACACAGGCTCTTCCTTCTGGAACATCCCTCTGAAACTAGGGACTCAGCCTCTGATACCCCCAGTTAAATGAGTTATGTAATTACACCCCAGTAGACTCTGTTAATCCAACTAGATGGAACATTAGCACTATAAAGATGATAAAAAAAAAAAGGAGGGTGTTTAATTGGAGTTCTCCCCAGAAGCAGAGGAAGGGGATGCAGGTTAGCAATGAGCAGAGCTGATGGTAGAGGCAAGAGACAAGTGCTCTTGTACTGTGTGGGCCAACAGAGGGACATGCCTAAATACAGGGGCTGAGAGCCACTGCGGCAGTGGCTCTCAGCCCTATAGCCCACTAGAGTCACATTGGGGAGATGTTTAAAAATAGTGATCCTTGAGGGGCCTCCCTAGTGGTGCAAGGGGTTAAGTCTCAGCCCTATGGAGTTATCTGCAGCAGCTGCAGCATGAGTTCCATCAATGACCAGGGAGCTAACCCACATGGTGCAGCAGAACTCTCCTGTCTCGCCTGCTGCTCCCTTCAGCAGTGTATTTCAGTACATCCGATCATTCTGCTCCCCATTATCTCTAGTGAATCCTCTCACCCCCTGCACCTCTGGCCTGTACCCCAGCTCTTGTATGCATAAAATAAATCTTTAAAAAATAGTGTTCTTTGAGACTGCACCCCAGAACCGTTACATTTGGGAATGGGGTCAAGGCACTAGCATTGTTTGAGAGTCACTAATCGGACTAGGGGTCTTAATTACTGGGGTCTGGGTTGTTGAGTGGCTGTGTAGAGGGAAAGCTGAATTGTGCTTGCTGTGAACCGAGCTGATCATGATTTGAGATTAAAGGGAGTGGAGAGGAAAGTTAAAGGATGGTTGAAAGAGGTAAGATTACTACCATGACTGTTAAAGAGCTGGAGAAATTTGGCCCCTCAATGCTAAGGTTTCCAGGTGTGATAAGAGGCCTATAGGGAAACCTGGACAGGAAAGGCTTTGATAGCCCAATCCCTCCTCACACTGAGAATCACCATCAAACCAGTAGCTGGAAGGTGGGAAAGAAACACCAAATTAAGTATATTCTCTTCATTTACTTCTGGGCCTTTTCTTCTTAACATTTTCCTAAATTCTTGTCACCATGGCCTTCTCTCCCATGATCTGTCACACAGAATAAAAAAAGAAAGGCTATTTTACTGATATTCCAACAGCACCCTTACCTCAGGGCCTTTGCACATGCTGTTACCACCTACCTGCTACATGCATCCCCCAGGTGCCTGAATACCTGAAAACCTCAGTTCCTTCAGTTTTCTGCTTAAATATTGCTTTAGCAGAGCAGTTTTCCCTGACTACCTATAGAATAGCAATTCCTCCCTCACTTCAATTCCCTATTCATTCTATCCTTTTTCATGTGTCTCCCAGAGCATTTACTATAACCTGGTGTATTTTATATTTTTCTCCTGCCTCTTTTTCCTCTCCACAATGGAACACTACAAGGGAGGGACTTTGTCAATATTCTTTTCACTGCTATATCTCCAAGGCCTAGAATTGTTATTGAAACATAAGCAGGCACTGAAGAAATATCTGTAGAATGCTTGATCAATGACTGAGAAAGTGAAAAGAGCTTGTGTGTGTACACATTGGTGTGTGGCTGTATGTATTTGTGCTTATATTCCTCTTTCTCAGGGTTTGGTATGGCATTTTATTTTTAAATGGTGTTTGCCTGCACATATGTATTCTTGAACATATGAAGGATTCTCGGGGTCTGTGCATAATGTGCTTCTGATGTTGAGCTTGTGTATTTTTCTGTCTGTGCTTCTGTGTCCTGATGTGTGTGTGTGTGTGGCTCTATCTGCACCATTCAGCCTGTGGTCAGAATGGATGAAGAGAAAGGAGTTGTGGCCACCTCTCATCAGCAGAGGGCACCCAAGAGTCATGTGCCTCTGCTGAGGGGCCGAAATGAAGAAATCTTGGCGGGTAGTGTTTAGGAACCCAGGAGAAGTAGAATCCAAGAAAGAAAGAGGTGGAGATCTTTATAGACCAACAGTACTATAAAGTTGTGCAATTCCTGCACAGTTTCTGCAATTTCTTCTCAACTCATCACCTAGATCCAGACGTCCAGACACCCTCCCCGCAAACCTGTGAGCAGAAGCGTCACTGGTTAGGGGTTGAGAGGAGCTGGTTGCCAACTGAGCTCTTTAGAGGTACCCCCTACCGACTGCCCTTGCTGCGATCACCAAGACTTCCCTTCCTTCTCTGTTCCTACATCTCTCCACTCCAGAGAATCTCAAACTCCTGGATGCTTAGAGATCCCTCTGTGCTGCCCTTTCCGTGGCCCTTCAAAGCCAGTGGTGAATTGCTACTTTCTCCATCCGGAAGGAAGGATGCCCAAGATGGAAACCAAAAGGAGTCAGGGGTGCCTCTTCTGTGCCCGGTGAGGACTCCACTGCAGGGCCTGCCCCCACTGTGTGCCGGGTGAAGCCCCCTGTAGGGACGCTCTTTCTCCAGCTCTGGGTTTGTGGGCATTGGGAGGAATGGACCCCTCTCCACCCCCAAAATTCATGAGTCAATTGAGAATTTCGAATTTAGGGAACCTCGGGGTTAGATTCTACGTATGGGTTGTTTTTTGTTTGTTTGTGTTTGTGTTTAACTCTATGAACCGCCGCGCCAGCACCCTCTCCAGCCCGACACGCACTCACACTCATCATAGCCGCGCGCCAGGCTAGAGGCTTGATTTCAACCCAGGCTCCCCCGGCCGCCCCCCTCCCCAATTCCGTAGCGGGGGACTAGGTTACGATCGTGTTGGTCTTGGAGGGGGTGCGAGAGGACGGGGGTCCAGCCGTCTCTGCCGCAGCAACCGCGATTGTCACGTTCTTTACCCCTTTTGCCTTTGCCCTTTCTTTCCACCTCAGCTCGGGCGAGGGTGTGAGTGTGCGCGCGCGTCGGGGCCGAGGGCGGGCGTGGGGGAGGCGCCGTCGGGAGAGTAGACGTCAGGGGGGCGGGAGAGGGAAGGAGGGGAGAGAAAGGGAGCGCAGAGACCCGGAGAGATAAAGCTTGAGACAAGAAATAATAAAAAGGAGGGGGAGGAGAGCGAGGAGAGCGGGGTCGGGAGGGAGGGGGGAGGGGGAGAGACAGGGAGGGAGAGAGGGAGAGAGAGGGAGAGAGAGGGAGAGAGGGACGGGACGCCCGGGAGGGGGACCGAGAGATAAAGCGCTGAAGGAAGGGAAGTGAGTTGTGCGCCGAGTGTGCGCGCGCGTGTGTGCAGGCGGGGGGCGGGCGGGGGCGGGCTCGGCGCCCCTCCTCCCCAGCCCGCGGCTCTGCTCCCTCGCCAACTCCGGGCCCCAGCCGCGGGCGGGCGCACGGCGGGCGGACAGCATGCTGAGCCTCCTCGTCTGGATCCTCACTCTCTCCGATACTTTCTCCCAAGGTAAGGGCCCCCGCCCGCCCCGGACTCGCGCCCACCGCGGGGGCCCGGGGACTGTACCCCGACGGGGGCGCCTTGGGGTGCCCGCGGCCCGCGGCCACCCCCGGGTCCAGACGCCACGAGGCTGGGCTTGGGTCCCGGCGCGGAGCCCGGGGAAGGGGGCGCAGAGTGGCGGGGGTGGCGAAGATGAGTTTTCCGTTGATTTGCCCAAGTTGTTTCCTCTGGCTGCGCGGGAGAACGGAGGGCTGGGGCCGGGAGAGCCGGGGGTCGGAGTGAAAACGGGACCCGAACGCTCCGAGTCTTTTCCGGATCCTCCGGCTGCCGGGGCTACCTCCTCCCTCGGAGGCCGGGAGTCCGGACGCCAGGGTCTTGGAGCTGGGGAGAGCTAGGAAGAGGGTGGGATCTCAGATTTGGGGGTTGGGAGGCGCGCGGAAAACTGGGGACCCAGCCTACGGAAGACATTGCTAAGGGAATCCCCTTACTCCAGCCCAGCTCTTTGGGGCGCTGAATCTGAGCCAGGGCTCCTGACCGCCTACCCCCCCCCCATTAAGGGAGGGGCGCCTCCGGGACCCTGGTGAGGAATTGGAACCCCTACCCTAGGAGGCTCCAGGTGGGTAATGGAGTTCCAAAGGCAGCTTCAGACATGCTTGATGTGTAAGGGAGCACTTGGGGGTAACACCCCATTGGGTTCTGAAAAGTGTTGCTATCTGGGGCTTATTTGAAACTGACAGAGAGAGGCAGAGACCTATGATATTAAGTGTGCCCTGAGGTAAACCTGGGGGTGGGGGCGGAGTGTGTGGAGGGGGACTGTGAAAATCGGGGGCTCAGACTCCAGCTAGGACTGGAGTCTGTGGAAGTGGACTCTTGCCTCCTGGGTTTGACTCTAAGGAAGAATTAATCTTGCTGAGCTAGCCCCTCCCCCCACCCCCCAAATGGAGCTGACACACAGATATTGACACACAAACACCAGAGGTAGACACAGAGGCAGAGGTAGACACAGAGACAGACTACTCACCTACTGAGACAGACATCCCCACAAGCATCCCTGCAGAGATAAGACACATGTACACAAAGACATTGACACATCTGAGGAAGACCGATTCCTTCCCCATATCAGCACAATCAGCCTCCAAACACATCAAAACTCATAGACACAGGACATGCATGCAGGCGGGCATTACAAGGACACCACACACACACACACACACACACACACACACTGAAATCCTTCCACAGATACCAACCCTCCAGTGAACAAAGAAACTTAAACAGACATTCATATAGGCAGATACCTATGGAGATGTACAGAAGACAAAATGGAGGAGGTGGTCTCATTTTGGGGTGGGGGGAAAATATGGGAAGAGGACAGTCAGTTTGGATAGAACACCCTCAGGTATCACCTGATTGAGTTCCCTTCCTAGGTTTGTGGGTGTGCGCTTAGGAGGTGAGGTGCTATGCCTATGCCGGAGCCCTCCTCTCCTGACCAGGCCCCTCCCCAGTTCTTAAGGTAAAGTCTGGCTGAGTTAGTGGAAGTGGGTCTTGATCCACCTTTATCCATGGGGTGCCCATGCCCCCGGCCCCTTCACCTCCATATCTGGGAATGGCACCTACCGGTAGTGTAAGTGGGACGTGGGATTGGGGGAAAGGAAGACTGGCACTGGTTGGGAGGCCAAGCCAGCCACTCTTGGCAGAAAGTTGGGAAGACAACTTCAGTTCTGACTTTGTTCAGCCAGGCTGCTGGAGAGAGGGGGAGAGGAGGAGGCCCCAGCAGGGGTGGGGGGGAGGAGGCAGCTGGGTGGGTGCTGGTATGTGTGGAGAGCAAGCTGAAGTCTGCCCCTTTCCCACAGCCCTACATGTTAGCAACATGGATACCAATGAGCTTCTAGGAACAAAAGCTGCAGTTAGCAAACAGGGGAGACATGTGGATTGAATGGGACAGAAAAGGGCAGAAAGAACAAAGTGTGTTGTCTGCCTTTCTCTCTTTGGAAATGGGGAGGAGTTGGGGATTAACTGAGCCCCCATCTCTCTGCCTCCAGCAGGGGTGAATGCAAGACCTGAAGTTAGTGTACAAAAGTATGGGGGCGGGGCCTCCCCGGTGGCGCAGCGGTTGAGAACTGGATTGCGAAGCTGCCCGCGGCCTCTGTGGCGCCGGTTCGATCCCCGGCTGCTCCCCGGCCACCGGAGGAGGGTCCCACATGGCGCGCAGACCTCTCCTGCCTCCCGCTGCTCCCCTCAGCAGTGTGCTTCGTCAGTCTGCCTGCTCTACTCTCCGCTCTGACTCTGGTGAATTCTCTCACCCTCCCGCGCTTCTGACTGTACCCAGTGCTTGTATCAAATAGATAAATAAATATTAAAAAAAATTTTAAAAAAAAAAAAAAAAAAAAAAAAACAAAAGTATGGGGGCGTGGGGATACCAAAGAAAGGAAAAGTAGGCAGCAGGTAGAGGAGGTCACATTCGAGTGTTCCTGGGAAGCTTAGCCAGGACCAGGCAGGGAGGGGAGGAGTGGGGTCTGAGGGGTCATGGATACTCTTGGGGTGTGGGCCTGGCATAAGATCACCTCTCCTTAGGCTCCTCCCTTAGGAAGAAAGAAGTCTAAGTCAGAGCCTGGGGCAGGGAGAGAGGGAAGGGTGGGGGGGATTGCCAGGGACTTGAGGGGCAGTGGGGGGAAGTCAGGAGAAGGTAGGAGGAAAAGGCAGTTGAATTGAGGGGAGCAGTGAGGAGAGGGAAAAGGGAGATTCAGCCTAGGCAGAGAAATAAAAATCGCATTTTAAAGAATTTCAATGGGCTTCATCAATCTTCATTTTTCACTAAATAATTTTCTGTATCTTATCTAAATGAAAACCATTATCCTTCCCCCCGTTTCCATCATGCGCCGGCTCCTCAGACTGATTGCGCCGAAAATTGAAATATTTATTCATTTTCTGGGAGATTTTCTCGCTCCCCAGTCTCAGGGAGGAGAAATTGAAAAAGAAAGATTATAGCTAATCAGAGCAATGTGGGATGACAGGCCAGCCTGGGCAAGAGCTGCCTGGGGTGGGGAGGGGGTAGAGATGTGGGGGCAGAAAACAGCCCTGCAGCCCCCAGAGGTCCCACGCCTCCCCCCACGCCCCCCCCTCCCCCCCCCAGCATCCTTGCCACTGCTTGGCGAGGCAGAGAAGAGTAAAGGCAAGAGGCCCAAGAGCCTCCTAAATTCCCAGCATTCAGCTTTCTGACACAGCTACACCCTGCCAGGGAACATGAGTCTGGTAAGAAGAGTAGTTGGGAACCACTCTCCCCTAGCTGAGCACCACACACTTCAGTTGCCACACTTCTGCCACTGGCCCAGAGTGGGCCTTCAGGCTGGGGAAGAGGCAGAGGGAGACAAGGCAGAAATCAGGTCTTCTCCTTGACCTTGATTGGACTCCACCTTCTACTCAAAAAGGAGGGGTGAACCCAGTACTAGGTACACCTACAGTACCTCTTGCTAAGCCCTGGACCCTAGAGAACCCCAGGTCAGCAGAAGGGGCATCCAGGCCTTCCTGCCTTGTGCTGGTTTCCTCCGCAGCACACTGGCTGCCTGGCTCTGCCTTTGGCTCTCTGGTGAGTTGAGGACAGGGGAGCCCCGCCAGCGTCATCCAGGCTCTCACTCTCTTGAGAACTGCAGGGTCTCTGGAAGCCCTTCTAGGTTCTTTATATCCATGGGGACCACATCTCAATTTCTATATTGTCCTTTCAGTTTCTGAGAGCGCTAAGCACATAGTAAGTACCCTTAAATATCTGAACACTGATTGATTTGATAAGAATGCTATCATGTTGAAAAGAGGAGGCAGGATTAAATTGGTGATTAACTCACAGCCTCACATCCTGGTGGGACCCCACCCCAGCCTCTTGGTAGTCCTGTCTGCCTAAATAAGGTATGTGCCTTCTCTGTGCCTCAATTTGCTCATCTGTAAAATGAGGCTAGAAATAATACCGCCCAGGGGCCTTCCTGGTGACACAAGGAGTTAAGACGGAACCTATGAAGCTATCAACAGCCACTGCAGCGCGAGTTCAATCCCCCCACCACCAGGGAGCTACCCACATGGTGCAGCAGACGGCTCCTGACCGCTGCTCCGCTCGTACTTCGGTCCATCTGCCTGTTCTGTTTCCCACTCTGTCTCTGGTGAATCCTCTCACCCCCCCACCTCTGTCCTGTACCCCAGTTCTTGTATGCATAAATAAATAAATCTTTAAAAAAAAAGGAAATAATACCTCCCAGGGCTGCACCACCAATTCGATATGTTAATCCATGCAAAGCACACGGGACAGTGACTGGCACAGAGAGAAGCACTCTGTAAATGCTTGTTCCTTTGACTTTGAGGCTGGACATCAGTGCGCAGGCAGCTGTGGTCAGTTCAGCTCCCCCTTGTGACCCTCTGTGTCCTCACTCCAGCTGCCCAGATTCCTAGTCCTGCTGTGGGTTATGGCAGACCCCAAAGAGGGAAGTGAGATGAGAGAGAGCAGAGAGGAAGAGGTGGAGCTCTAGGGGAGAGCCAGCTCTCTGGTGAGAAGTAAGGAGGGGCACCAGCCCTGGGTAGCAACATTTCAGA
Source organism: Talpa occidentalis (assembly GCF_014898055.3). Taxonomy (NCBI): domain Eukaryota; kingdom Metazoa; phylum Chordata; class Mammalia; order Eulipotyphla; family Talpidae; genus Talpa; species Talpa occidentalis. The sequence continues at coordinate 74,343,595 of NW_023605305.1, read as the reverse complement.
GACTGGAAATACATGGATCATTTACTGAGCCCTTTTGCTAATTACTCTATATGCATGATCTAATTCAATCTATTCAACAACTCCCCTGGGATTAGCTCAGTAATAATTCCCATCTCATGGATGAGAAGTTGAGTCTTGGACAGGTTAAGTATCTTGTTGGTAGATTTAGGAACCAACCGACCTCCAAGCCTGTCCCTTTTGCCTGAGAGCCCACGTTCCAGCAGGGACCAGTGCTGGGCTAGGACAGGGTTCTTCCTGGCCCACAGTGGAGTGAAAACCAGAAGAAAGGGAGTGAGTGTCTCACAAAGGGAAGTTTGTTCATGTTTAAAATCCATCTTTTACTCTGAAATTTTGCCTTACTTTTTTTGGTGTTGAATGGTTTTTCTTTGATGATGACTGTGTAAGTAAATGACTTTTTTTTTTTTAAATAGAGGCATGTTTTATTTATTTGTTTGTTTGTTTGTTTATTTATTTATACAAGCACTGGGTACAGTCAGAAGCACGGGAGGGTGAGAGAATTCACCAGAGCCAGAGCGGGGAGCAGAGCAGGCAGAAGGACCGAAGTACACTGCTGAGGGGAGCAGCGGGCGGCAGGAGAGGTCTGCGCGCCATGCGGGACCCTCCTCCGGTGGCCGGGGAACAGCCGGGGATGGAACCGGCTACGCAGAGGCCGCGGGCAGCTTCGCAACCCAGTGCTCAACCGCTGCGCCACCGGGGAGGCCCATGACTTTTTTTTTTTTAAGGACTAACTTGGCAAGTAAAAAGTTTTGCAATTTTGTGTTTGTTTCTAATGTTAAACATAGCCTTATAGGTTCGTGAACCGCAGATTTGAGAACTACCTGTGTTGCGTGTCAGGTTGACTCCTGGAGAGGTCTAGAGTTACACAGAGTCAAGGGTGCAGCCTAATGAGGCCCTGGAGAGAACCCTAGGTTTCCAAACCAGCTCTGTCCTGCAGATGCACAGGCTGGGGTCTTTGATGGCCTGCTCCAGTTTGGCCCAGATAGGGTGAAAAATGATTATAGGAGGTGGCTCTGTGCCAAAGCATCAGAATTACTTTGTATTGAATTCCTACTGTGTGCGTTTCATATTCCTTATGACAACCTTGTGAAGTTAGTGGAGGAAATCAAAGCTGAGTTGAATGAATTTGCTCAAGGTCATACATGCAGTGTTAGATTTTGACTCTTTGTCTCACTGCAAGGCCCACACTGCCTGGGCAACCTCTGCTGCCAAGTCTCTCATGCAGTCCCCCACCCCTTCAGAATGGATGTGGCCCCTATAGGGGCACGGGCCATCTTCCTTCTATTCCCCACAGTGGCTCAGCCTTCTTCCCCAGGGCTCAGCCCCATACCCAGCCCTCATCCATCTGCTTTGTTGATCCTCCGCTTTGTTCGGTGGGGGTGGGAACCAGAAATTGGCCCCTTATCCATCAGCAGGAAGATACTTGTAATGCCTCAGCCTCCCTTTTCCCCTTTGTCCCACATTTAGCTCTTTTCTTTAAAAAAATTATTTATGCATTCAAGAACTGGGGTGTAAGTCAGAGGTGCAAGGGGTGAGAGGATTCACCAGGACAGAGTGGGGGGCAGAACAGGCGGATGTACTGAAATACACTGCTGAGGGGAGCAGCAGGCAAGGCAGGGGATCAAACTCGTGCTGAAGTGGCTGACGATAGCTTGATAGTGCCGTCTTTAACCCTTGTGCCACCAGGGAAGCCTCTACATTTAGCTCTTTTAACTTTGTATAGTGCTTTTCACTTGTAGCAACTTTTTCCAACTGTGCCATCTCATTTAACATAGACCATTACCTTATGATGAGGCAGGTCGTTACTGTTTCTCCATTTAATAGATGAGAAAACAGAGACCCAGAGAGTGTAGATGACTTGCTAAGAGGAGGAAGTTATACTGGAAGGAAGGGATGGGGCATATTCCTTAATCCCCCGCAATTTCTGGGAGCCATTTCAGCTAAGAGTGGAGAACTTCCTCTCCATGCACCCAGAGCTGAGAAAGCCTTGTTGTCCCCACCTAATAGCCTGTGTGGATTCTCCCCCGGGCCTCAGGCAGTGTCACTTGGCATTGTCCCAGAGGAGGCTGTAACACTGAAAGAGCAGGGCTGCGGGGATGGGTGATCAGTGCTGGAGGAGACAGGTCCCCCAACTCTGGATCCTGCATTGTGACACCAAGGAGAGATGGTGTCTGGAGGGCTCGCTTGAAATGAGGGAGAAGGCGATTTGCCTTTGTGGGGCACCCACTCGGTGTTTTGTAAGTATTAGTAGCTGATTATTGACAGTAATCTTTTTGAGGTTAAAGTTATTCTTCCCATTTCATTGGTTGACAGAGAGACCCAAAGAAATAGTGAGTGACAGGGCCAGGTCTGGAACTTAAGCAGGGAAATTGGGGTAGGGTAGGGATGATTCCTAGAGGAAGCCCTCGCAGACCAGCATGTCCGCCCGTTCTGCTGAGGCGGACCTGCCAGTGCAGCTGGCCATCGTGCATGCCCTGCGCATGTGCCCACACAGGCTCCCATTTGCACTCCCATACACATGCGGGCAGATCTGTCTCTATACCCCAGGCCCTCCACTCACCAGGACACTGGGGCAGCATTGCCAGGCGGTGGTGCACCACTCCCTTCTAGCTGTGGCAGCCATCCTGAGCCTTGAAAGCACTCCTTAGCCTCGTCATGCAGACTCTGTACTTCCTCTGACAGAGGCACACAATGCAAGGTTAAGAAAATCAGGACCCTTGGGTGCCCCATTCTGTAACTCTTTCTTCTCTATCTCACCTGGTCCCAGCTCCCACACCTCACACTCGATTCATAGATGCTGCGAACTTGATTGAGTTCTTCGAGGGCTTGAGGTGAAACCAGCGCTAGCTCTGAGTCATGGCCAAGCTCATGGTGCTCCTTTCCTTTCCCATCCCACTTACTCTCCCTCCATCAGCTCTCTCCAAGCTCCCAATTTCCCCCTCTTCCCACATTTAAGTTCTCTGGCAACTTTTATTAACCTCTGTAGTCTCCAGGGACTGAAGCCTCGTTCCTCTCTGCCCTCCTTGAGCCCATTTAACAAAATTGGGATCGTATTGAAATAAATGGGCCTTGCAGCCAGCCAACTTCCTCAGGATTAAGGGTCTTAAATGTAGGGGTGGAAATCTCTAGCACTCTCTGGCAAATTCCATTAGTTTCCCAGGAGATAATACTGCTGCTTCATTCCTCTAGGGGCCTGGCTCTTGGAAGGTGATGGGAGAATTTTCTAGAAGATGGTAGGACTTGGGTTTTGAGGTGGGGAAGGGACCATAGGAATCTGAGTTTCTGATGCTCTGTGCCCACAGAACTGTTCCACCTCAGACCAGTTAGGAATCAGAGAGCCTTCTGGGCTGGGCCATCTGATGCTTTTCTTCTCTGTACCTTGCCGTCTACTAAAGCAGTGGGAAAGGCCCATCCTCACTGGAGAAATGGGAAAAGCAAGGACTTGGTTCCTTCATCCTGCAGAGACATGCCATGTGTTCATTATGTGCCATCCACGGGCATTGCAAAACAAATGAAATGCCATCCCTGTCTTCAAGGGTCGCACTTTGGAATTTTAGTGCATATAACTTAATGTTAGTAGACATTAGTTTCTTCTCCCATATAATAGGGAGATTTAATTTATTTTCAAATCAGTAAATACATAGTACTATATATACAAACATAGTGGTGGATATTATAGGGAATAAAAAAAAAAAAACAAAACATTATACAGTTCCTCTTCTCCGAGAGGCTAAGATGTACATGTGCAAAGATTCCCAGCAATGCCAGGCAAGTTGTAATTGGTTCCAAGATATTGGTGTACATATCTGGGCTGGAGAGTTCAGGACGGGGGACATTGCTGCGGGCCCAGGAGGCCAGGAAAGACTCCAAGGAGGAAGTGGGTCGAAGGATGGACAGGATGTGGATGTGGCAGGAAGAGAGAATATTACCCGACTGACCCAACTTCCTGAGCCAAGGTGTGGCTGCAGAATGCACACAAGCCACTAGGGCTGGTTGGTGCTGAGGATTTGGGTTGGGGGAAAATACATGAAGTGACTCAGACTAGTAGACTGGGCCCAGACCCCAGAAGGCCTTGAAAAGCCAGGCCAGACACTGTCCTGTCTGGAATAAGTGGGGAGTCAGGGATTTCTGGGTTTTCTTTTGAGTAAAGACTGTGTTAAATAATGGTATGATCCCTACCTCATTCCTCATCAAACCCTCCCCTCTTAAACACGTCATCTGCTAGAGCTGCTGTAGAGATTTCCAACCACTTCAATTAAGGAAGGAGGTGAGGTGGAAGGTAGGGGATAAACAGATAATCAGGGTTTGAGCAGGCAGCAATGAGTAGAAAACCTTAGAGAAATATCCTTGGGAAGTCTCAGACCTGAGACCCTATTTGGGAGGCTTTAGAATGATGAGAAATCTTTTTTGTCTGTGAACCCTCAAGTATAAGATAAAGATGCCTGGAGGCAGAGTTGAATGTTGATGACCCAGAGGAGAGTCCTATAGCCTTGTGGACACCTGAGCAGGGTCTAAGCTTTTGTCACCTGTTCCCATGGGACTCAAGCCAGGACCTCATGGCCCAGAATCTAGGGGGAGCAGCTGGCTGCAGCGGAGGGCCAGTCCAGAGTAGGTCCCTGCGGGGTCAGTGGCATTAGATGTATGAACACTTGGGGGCTTAGCTAGAGATTTTTAAAACCCCTGTAAGGAAGTAAGTTCTGGTTTTTCTAATGGAAACCTTTGAAGAGCATTCCCAGCAGCAGGGAGAGCCTGTGTCCAACTAGACAAGTGTGTTTTTAATGGTGGACATGGGCTGGACACTCCACTGGGGACCCGGAGTGAAAATGTAGGTGAAATCAAGTCCCTGTCCTTGAGCTCTCTCAGCTGGTGTGGGAGATGGTTTTATAAACACATATTGACAATACTATAAGATAAAGGTTGTGAGAGAGGTATGTGAAAAATGCTCACATCTAACTGTCGGAGAGGGGGAGGGGCCGCCACAGATGCGAGGCTCTGGGCTGCCTCTGGAGCCTCTGGAATGCAGGCAGCTCAAGATCTCCAGACTCTGGACAATCCCTGATTGTGCCCCCTGCTCCGGATGGAAGGAGCTGAGGAATCCGAAGGAGCAGAAGGAGCAAGCTGATGTCCCTCCCAAGGATTATGATTTCCAGGAACAAAGGCAGTTTATATAAAGCACACTTTCCCCAAATCTCCCAAACTCTTGTGTCCAGTTCCCTCCTTGCCTCCCCTACTTCCACCCCACGGAGCTGATTTCTAAATTAACTTTGTCCTTGTAATCAGCTTAGCTGAGGTTTTCTTTTTTTCTTTTCCCCTCCTTCCTGAATTCTCCCAGGAACAGCCTGGGGCCCTGCTCGCTCCATTACCCAGCATTGTCAAGCCAGGAGGTGCTTTTAACTGCTTCTTCCCATTGGATTCACTTAACTGGGAGGTTATTAAAAGGAAAAGGAGCTGAGATGGGGGGATTTGGGGGGTGGGGGAGAGAAAGAGAGAGAGGGATAGAGAAAGACAACTGGAGAGGGAGAAGAACTTTCAAAGGAGCAGAAACCCAGGGATGGGCAGGCTGGCTAGGTGAAGCCCCTGAGAAAAGTTGGGATTTTCTTCATCTTGACACCCTAGTCATCAGAACTTTCATTTGGACAATGGGATTCCTGGATTTTAATCCCAAATCCTGAGAGGTTGACTTGCTGCTCTGTGCCTCAGCCCTGGAAATATACCAGCTGGACCTCACTGTGGAGAGAGATGGGGTGTGGTGGGGGGTTCCCAAGGGTGCTGTCTGCATCTCTTTGCCCACCTCTCCCACACACACTCTGGGTGACTGCTGCCACTGGTGCCATTAGTTTTCCATCAGGCACTGGGGTCAGCTGTGTGTGGATGTTTGATTCAAGACCGATGTTCCTGACGCCCTGCACACTCCTGGGAAGTCTCTTCTCACCTGCTAGCAGGTGAAGTGAGAATGCAAACTCATTTTAATGTCAGTTTGAGCCAAACACAATTAGAAAGGAAAATCTGACTTTGCAAAAAAAAAAGAAAAAAGATTGAATGCATTGCAAAGCCAAGTTGAAATGACTTCCGGATTATCTACACTACTGCTGCTCTTCATCTATGCAGAAAATTAAGAGGGGAGCCTGTGAAGCTTGTGTCTCAGGGATTTTGTTTGTGCACATTGCCTTTGGTTTCATACCAGGGTCATGTCATAAGACTGACCTCTTTTAATCCAACTCCAGCATTGGGTGAGCCCACACGTGCTCTAGGACCTCCTTACCATAGGGCCTGTGGCAAAATCAGCCCCTTGCCCAGAAGGACTGCTGCCTGTGTGTTCTTGACCAAGTCATTTCAATCGACCATCAGTTTTCTCATCTGTAAAATGGAGACAGTAATCCCTACCTCAGAGAGTTTGCTAAGAGGACTGAATGAAGGAACCTGAAGTCTGGAACAGAATCTGGGGCACAATCAGTATTCAATAAATCATAGATATTACTAATATTGCTCAGAGCCTGCTTTTTACAGCTCAGGCGAACAGAGGTCTGAGAAGGCAGACAGTAGGATGAGTGAAGAACAAATAATCATCTAAAGATATAAGTCTCTTCACTACTCAGAGGGAGGTGACCGGTGGCTTTGGAGACCCTGAATTTATGGTCTCTGGAGTGGCAGCACAGCATAACGGGAAGCACGTGGTTTGGCATTAGGTTTGAGTCCTGAATGTGCGAGTTGAGGGGCCTCACCATCTTTGTGAGTCTTGGCTTCCTCCTCTGTCAACTGCAGTGAGAGTGACCACTCACCTGGACTTTAAATCCTGGAAAAGCAATTCCAGGACAGCGCACAGAAGATTGGCTATTTTAACCCCCATCTCCAGAAGCCTCAAGTCAGAGCATTAGAACACGGATTTCCACATGTTAACCTGCTCATAGTACATGGGGATCTTGTTCAAGCACAGATTTGGACTCAGAAGGTCTGGGGTTGGGTGAAGCTCCCCAGTAATGTTGCTGCTGCTGCTCCTCAAACCACACTTTGAAGTGTTGAAGGTACTTTCCTCCATGGAAGTAAATCTTCGACATACTAATGGAAAGCAAGAGAAAACAGAATTCATTGAACTCTTTAGCTAGCTTAGTTGTGTAACAGAGACCATTGGATCACTGATTTGGAGCACTGATGAGCTGGTTTTAGGCGAGCGGGCTGTGGAACGGGAGAGGGTGCCATGCTTGCCAGCCTGCTGATCTTCTACCCAAGACCTGCCCAGCCTCCTTCCTGCCACCTCACAAGCTCCCAACCACCCACTCCACCTCACCAAGTCTCCACTCATGCCAACAGCTGCCAGCTGCAAAGTTGAAAAGCAACCAGCTAATATGTTGGTGGAAACTCCCCCATGCCTGAGTCAGTCGGTCATTTCCACTCTTTTTTTTTTTTTTTTTAAATGAATAAGGTCTTCATAACCCACCTCTTATTTGATGGAAATTTAGGGGGAAATATTTTGACCTAGCACCTAATCAGGGCCTGACCCTGTTAGCTTTGACATGAAATTTTGGCCATGAGCAAATTGTGTGATCTTGGAAGGAAGGTGGGACGTAGGCTTGGCAGGAGGATTGATTTGGAGCAAGAGGGCCATCTGTGGACAGATCAGTTTCTCACACTCCCATGGACATAATGGTTTTTCAGCCACACACACCTAACTCACTCTCTCCTCCCTTCTTGATCTGAAGCAGAGCCCCAGGCTGTAGAGAAAGAGGCACTGCCAGAAAGAACCTGGGTTTTCCGAGTTCTCCTGAGTCAGTCCTTCAGATTCAGTCCTTCAGATCCCTTCAATCTAGAGGGATCTAACCTCTAGGAGAAACAAGATGGGTCTCCTATGAATTTCCCTCATCCTTTCCTCTCCCCAGACAGCTGACATGGTCAGCCACCTGCATGCGCATATGGGGATGAATGCAAACCCCACACATAACTCCTCAGGGATTTCAGGGTAATTAAAGAAGGAGGTGGATTCACCAGACTGGGCTTCCTAGGACCTGGAACCTGGGGTCAAGGATGAAAATGGAGAGATAATTCTGTAAGAAACCCAACAACTGTGCACTCTCAAAATACCTCTCTGATCAAACACATTAGAGTTTGTTCTTTTTCTGAAGAGAAAGGAGTTTTCCTCCTTCTCTCTGGTCACTCTCTTTAATGTTTAAAAATCCCTGGCAATCAGGAAGTTCTACTTTGTGTCTGACAGGAAACTTTCCCCTTCCCACATGAAATAAGGTCTTATGAGGGACTGAAACTCTGGTATTCTGTATGTATAAATAACATTTTCTCTCACTTCAAGGCTAGTCTTCTTGTAACAGAGAATCAAGTCCAATGAGGCCATAGGGGAGACTTCTCTGAAGCCCCAGGTGAACCAGAGCAGATTGTCTCTTCAGGGATCAGACTTGTTTCCCAGCAAACCACCAGGGCCGCTCTCCTGATGTCTCTGGTCAGGCAGAAGGATAGTGACCCAGGAACCTGCTGGGACCCTACATCCTACCCGGTTCCTCTTTCCAGGGTGCTGGAGGGCTGGAGTGTACTTCCCTCCATCTCGGCTGATGGCTGAGGACCCTACTTCCCCACCCCTGCCACTGGAAGACTGAGAGGCTGAACCAGATATCCCTAGGAAGCAGGGTGGAAAAAGGGGGTGGCAGAAGTGGGCCTACTCCAAGTCAGGGTCTGTTCTAGCACTGGAGGAGAATGTTCCTTTTGGGACCCCACGGATGACCTCCGTGCAGCCTTGCCTCGGTGGACAGGGAAGTCCACCAGTAGCATCAATGTGCCAGAAAAAGAAGGGGTGGGGCATTGCCTTTGGAGAGTTCCTGACTGAGGAAGGCATGTGTGCACTTCCCATGGACATTGGCCCATGGATAATAAGTGCCAGCTCTGGACTCTAAAGAGAGGAAACCCAGTTTGTGCTATAGGATGGCTAATTTTAAGGGGGACATCGGGTCCTATTTTCCTCAGTCTCAACACTCACAAAGATCATCTAAATAAAGGGGATTTCTGCACCTTGCTCGTGTGCACAGGAGAAAATGGAATGAAATACCAAAGCGGGCGCATCAGTTAAGGAGGGCTCCTTGGAAAGGACAGGAGGGACTATGGAACTGGGCTGGGAGGACTGAGATTGTAAGAGCCAGTGAAAAAGAAAACAGAAGAGAACACCCTTGGGGGATGTTGGGAAGAAGAGTGGGGGCCTGTGGAGGTGGGCTGCCCGCAGCTGTGTGGGCTGGAGCCCTAGGAGCCCAGAGCTGTGGTATCACCGTGTCAAGTTGTGGTCCCTGCAGCATTCACACCGGCCGCGTGACACCCTCCCACGCGCACAGGCAGCCATGCACCTCGGGAGAGGCTGGGTGTTAAAGCAGATCCTGTTCCCAGGAGTCCAGGGGGAATGCAAGTCGATTCTGGGGGGATGAGGAAAATAAAAATGGCTTCTGTCTTGGAGGAGATGGTTAGTGAGGGTGTTTCGAGTTGCCTCCTATGTGGAGCCTGCCTGCAGGGCAGCTTTCATTTGGGGGGGGGGTGCCGCTGGCAGCTACCTGTTTTCACTGGCAGCCACAGTCTGGGGTCCTGCTGCCTGATGGACTCTTGCAGGTCAATCTGCAGCCCTCACCACAGAACCAGGACCCTGATGCTCCCTGCCCCCAGCCAGTGCTCCCTGGCTGCTTCTTCCTCCTGTCCTTCCCTGTCTGTCGCTCTGTCCCTCCACGGGAGTGAGATGCGCCCTGCTCCAGAGCATTTGGTGCTTGATAATTTGTGGATTATAGCTAACTCTCGATAAAGATTCCCCTAATTGCCTGGCTCACCTCAGGTTCTATCATCAAAGCAAAGCCGTGAGGCCCCCCTCTCGCCCTCCTTTTCTTTTTATTATCTCTTAATTAATCACTCTGGCTTTCACACTTAGCAGATAATTACAGTCTCCTGGGCACGCAGCTCATTTTCATAACCTCCTGCTCCAAGCCCGCAGCAGAGGGGGCAGGGAGGAAGAAGGAGAGAGGGGAGAGTGGGAAGGGAGATGCTGGGGGAGGGGGGCAATGGGCAGTGGGTGGGTGAGACCCAGGAGGCAAGAAAGGACACAGTGGCAACGCCAATGGCGGATATAGGGAGTCTTGAGTGGAGCACAGGAACCAGAACCCCTAGTCTGCCAGCAGACACAAGGGCCCTGCCAGGGACGAGGAGGCCTGCCTGGGTACCAAGACTGAGCTCACATCTCCAGCTCCCCGGGGTGCCTAGGACTGGGATGGGCTACAACAAGGTCTATGTGGCAGAGAACTTGGTGATGAGCAAGAGCTGGTCCAAGTGAAGTTCATTCGAACATGTAAGGGAAGTGAGGTGGCTGGGGTGGGAAAGGCAGGATCGGGAAGGAAGGGCGGGGCTCCTATCTAACTGGGACCTAGCTCTTGACATGTGAATTTTTCCATTTAAGCGAGAGCAGGGCTTAAACCCATGGAAATGAACTAGGGGAATGATCGGTCATTGACAGGACGATGGAGAGGGAAGGCGTGACATTTATTCATATGTACACTGTGGCACAGGCAAGGTGCCCCATGTTTCATAATTTGCTCATCACCCTCCATTATTTAATTGTGTATTTATTTTAATTTTTTATTGCTATACCATTGGTTTACAATAGTATCTAAGTTTCAGGAGTCCAGCTTCACACCTCGATAAATACACAAACCACAGCCCACCCGCCACCGAAGGTCTGGTTACCCTTCACCACTGTCCAACCGACCTCCTCTCCTGGTTCCTCACTCCCATTTTAGAGATGAGAAAAACTGTGCCTCTAGGAGATTAGGTAATTTGCTTAAGCCACACCAATGAAATCTGGGTCTGTCTAGTTGGTGGTAAAGCTTGTGACCACTGAGCAAAGGCCAGCACCAAAGGGGGAAAGTGAGGGAGGGCATGAGAGCAGGCACAGGAACCAGGACTCCTAGCCTATACTCACTAGAAGCCATAAAAAGAGTCAGTTTTTTACAAAGCTGGTGCAGGAGGGGGGTCCGTCCCTTTGTTCAGCTTCCTCAGTAAGGGCGGGCACCAAATTTCTACCTGTGCTACTGCTGGGCCATGTGGTTGAGTGAAGCCTGGACAGCCTCAGCCACTCTGTCCTGTGCCATCTTTCTTTTCACAAGCTGTTTTTTCCAGCCCAGGCTTCTTCCAGCTCAGGCCTTATTGTCATCCAGCTCCAGGCAGGGCTGATCTACAGACCTCAGACTGTCCACTGCGCATGCCAAAGGGTTAAATGTGTCAAGTCTCACGTGGCGAGCAATTTCTGACTCAGCTTCTGGTTTCCTGGGCATTACAATAGAAAAGTCTGTGTTCACAAGGTAATATGGCAAGAGCACTGGACTGCGAGCTGGCTGTAGACTTCAGTCCCACATGCGCCTCTAATGGAGTGGCCTTTTGTAGTGACCAGAGTCTGTTTCCTTGTTTTAAAATGAGAAGGCTAATCCCCAAAATTCTCTCTGGCTGCAGTTTTCTGCCTCAGTCCTCAGGAAAAGGACTGGTTCCTCTTGAATGTGTCTCTGGCTCTCTCCATTTGGTTTACTGAGTTCAGAGGCCAGCGGCAGGGTGCCCGGGACAACATTATGTGCTCAGAAGCTATGGGGGCGGGGTGTGTGTGTGTGTGTGGGGTGCTGTGTGTGTGTAAATGTTTATACATTTTCAGATCTGGTCTGACTTGCGGTGATGAGGGCAGAAATGTCCCGTTCCCCACCTCCATCCCCCATAGCCTGCTGTCCTGGGGAGGGTCCAGCTTGCTCTAGGAAGGTAGGGAGCCCGGACCAAGGGTGTGGGGTTTGTGTGCATGTGTTGATAGCATTTCTCCCTGAAAAAACATGGCTTTACCCTGAACTTTAGCTCTGGTCTATGAAAAGGTTTTGTGGAGTCTTGTGGGAACATAAACATTTGGCAGATCTTTTTTCCCTGAAAGCTATTTCTTCTTTCTTTTTCTGGGAACTTTCACCAGCAAGATCAAGGTCCCTCCACCCTTCCCTCCTCCCTCCCTTTAGCCTGAGACACCCCCTCCCCCCCTCCCCCAAATGAAAACAAAGTGGACTGGTGGGTACTGGGAATCATCTCAGAGCAAACTGGGCCAGAAGAGAGAAGTGAAGCAAATGCAGAGCTGTCCCTAGAGGAGAAATCATAAGAAGGGAGGGGGGAGAGAGAGAGAGAAAATAAGCAAAAGCATCAGTGGTGAAAAGTGAATTCCAGACATTTAAAATTCTTTTGGTTTTAATCATCTCAGAGGCCAACCAGAGCTGTACTGTGGGGGAAGGGAAAAAATGCAAACCAGGGCCCTGCACCAGGAGCCTGGCTCAGGAATCCAGTCTGCACAGATAGAGCCTGGCTGTGTGAGCCGTGAGCCCTCTCCATCCTCCCTCACCTCCCAGCTTCCCTCACCTCCCAGCCAGTGCTCTGGGGCTTCCCTCCTCCCAGGCCCTTCCTGGACAACCCTCCCCTTTATCTCACCTCACAGGCTCAGTTTACACTCCATTTTAAAGCACTGACCTTTTGGTTTTCTACCAGATTGCAAGTTCCCCAAGGCCCTGAGTTCTGTTTTGTTAAAAACAAAACAAAAATAACAAAACAAACCCCAGCCTCTTTCACAAGTCATGCCTGGGCCTCCTTAGTGAGGGTCGGGCCCTCAGAGAGGTTTCTGAGCCTGTTTTCCTCATTGTAAAATGGATTTAAAGAGATGGTCTCAGCCTGGAAGAGCCTCCAGGAGGAACTGGGCAGCCTGGAAGGATCCACAGGTCCAGGGCCCACTCTGCAGGGTGTTCTGTGTTGGGTAGTTGAAGACTGTCCCTCCAGGGCCTGGAGGACGGACATGGGTGGTCTTCCTGCCCCTCCCTCAGGGCTGAGGCTGGTTGTCAAGAAAAGCATCTGGAGATGCCCCCAGAAACTGGTTCCTGTGAGTGAGGGACCTGGTGAGAGGGCTCCCGCCTTTTCCCTTTTCTCCTCCTGGGTGACAGGGTGGGTTCTGATGTGAGGGAATGAATCAGGAGTGCCCACCTGGGAGAGGTGATTAACTATGAGGTGGAGGAGGTGAAGTGGAGAAAGCAGGAAGGACCTGAAAGACAGTGTGAGGACATGACCGGGAGCCATTCTCAGGAGCCACCTCAGAAGCCTCCTCTTTACCTAGCTGGGGCTTCTCCACACCTATACATTTTCTTTCAGAGCCCCCACATCAGTGTGCCCCCAACCTTGAGTTCTCTATTTCTCTTTCTCCATCTGGAGGCTGTTCTCTTCATTCTCATGACCACCAGCTGTTTCTCTACTGCCCCTCCCTTTCTCCCTCCAACTTTAATTTTTGGACCTACAGACTTTGTTTCTTATAACTCCCTGTCCCCGGCAAGATAACAAACATTTAGACCTCGGTTTATTCAGCTGTCAAACAAGGAGCTCAGTAGTGATGACTGAACCCCAAAGTGCTCTTCAGTTATTGGGTAAAAGAGCAAGATCTGGAGTCAGACTGCTCAGGTATGAATCCAGACCACATCGAAGTCACTTTACCTGCTTATGGACGAACAGTGGCATTTGCTTCATAAGGTGATGGTAAAGATGGCACTAAATAATCTGTGAAGAATGCTTGGCAAGGCATCTGAGTTGCTTCAAGCCCTTACTATTAAATTGAATCCTGTGTTTTGTGGTGTGGAGTAATGAATCGATCCTGGGGTTTGTAGTCAGAAGTAGTTGGGGTCCAGATTCCAGTTTCCTTCCTGACTTCGTATGTGATTTTCTGCAAGTTTGTTTTACTAATTATGATATAACATGGAATTCATAAATCCTGGTCTGTCCCCCCCAAATTTTCCCTTTCCCAAATATTCCCCCTTTCCCTGGGAGTTGTGAATATAAGTTAATATAAAGTTCTTGGAGGTAAGGAATTCTCTACATCTACCTCCCTCCCGCCTACCCCATGCCTACAGCAGTGCCTAGCTGAGGACTCAGGAAATGTGCATTATATGAATGACTTGGCCATAATATGTGAATGAGGAAATTGGACTCAGAATGTGATCAACTCAAGACAGACACAGCTAACCCTTCACTGTGGATGCTATTCTTCACACTGTAGGATGTTTAGCAGCTTCCTCAGCCTCTACTCACTAGAAGCAAGTGTGATGATGAGAACCACTGAGCTAGCCAGAGGAAGAAGTGGACCTAGAAATCAAGTCTATATCTCCCAATCCATAGTTATTTCTAAAATGTCACTGTATTGTCGATTTCTCCCTTTTTTCAACAGTGACCCATTTCCCATGAAACTAAGAAGGGTTTATGTTGTTGAGTTGAGTTAGGGGACATAAAGTATTTCATTCTCTAGCCCGTTTCAGAAATGATTGAGTTTCCACCTAATCCATGATTTGCCCATGTGTACAAGGTTGGAGCCAGAGCACGAGCTGGCTGGCAACAAGGGGGTGGGGTGGATGAGACTGATTTCCTCTAGAAACATCCACAGTTCATGATAAGAATGGCTGCAAGACCTGCCACAGCTTTCCCTGACACATGAAAGCAGACCCCTGCAGTGCCAGACAGCAGGACTGTCTGTTTGGGGTCTCAGGTGCCTGCTAAGGCCCCCTTTTCTCTTTTCTCCCTCCACCCCCTCCAGCAATAGTACTGAAACTTCTCAAAGGGCTTTAGACTACAATTTGAAAATCACAGATTTAACACAAACTGAAAGTTAACCACTGAAAACCAAACTGTGAAGGGTAGGTAGGCGGTGACTCCCCACCACCCCCCAGCAGACACTAGAACTGAAATTCCACCTAAACCGCTGCGCCCCTATCCCAGCCTCACTGGCCTCCTCAGACCATTCCACTTTGTATGGAGACGGGGTGAGATGAGGAATCGAATGTCTGCTAATCCCTAGAGGGATGGAAGCCCAGAGAGGAAATTGGTGGTCCCCAAAGAGTATTGCGTGAACGGCTCCCATACCTCCAAACATGCCCTTCTCCTCAACCTCTGTCCCCACTCCTCCTAAGGGCCTAGTCCTGCTGTCATGGCAACCAGGGGATTAGGGACAGCTTGGAAGGCCAAAGATATGGAAGAGGGCTTAGAGCGGAGACAGGTGGAAGGAGGAAGGGCGAGGATGAGGTGTTGGTGAGGAGAATGCGCTGGGGGTTGGTGGGGAACTGCAGGGCAGAGGGAGGGAGGAGAGAAGCCTCATCCATCCCTAGTAAAAGAGAAAAAAAGGGGGGGAGAGAAAGAGAGAGAGAGAAAGACCTCAACTTTTATTTAAAATCAGAGAGCAGTTGTACTGCCTGGAGTTGTTGCCATGACAACGGCAAAGAAAAGGAGATAGAGAGCTTGTGAAGCCGTGAAAACCCAATAGGGGTAAATGTTTAAAGCCAGGAACAAAAACCATTCAGAGATAATTAAGTAACAGGCTGCAGGTTCCATACTCCTGCCCATTGTCAGGGACTTGGCCTGAGCTTCCAGCCTGCTCCCACCTCTCCCCTTCTCCCCCTTTTTGCTCCTTGTCCTCACTCACCAAGAGGATTTCAAAGAAGCAGCCTGGGAGCACCAGCCCGCCCTGCAATCTTCTTCCTTTTACAGGACTGCCGTGCTCACTCCAGTCCCAGCTTCCCAGACCACGGCTGGACAAGCTTTCTCTCCTTCCCTATGAGGAAAAATAGTCTTTGTAGGAAACAACCAAAAAAAAAAAAAAAAAAAAAAGACTTTAGTCATATAAGCAGAAGAACTTCTGGACACTGCATTACTAGGTGGTTAATTAGATTGTGGGCTTTTCCCCCTTGCATGATATCAAAAGGTAGATGCCGATGTCACAAGTAGACAGGCCTCTTGTGTGCTGTGGCCTTCCAGGGCCCTGAAATGCTGGGGGACCAGGTCCTTCCTCTAGAGGAGAGGTGCGTTCTGATGTCTGAGGGCTTTGCCTAGGGTCACTTATCTGTATTTAATGTCACCTCTAATTCCTCTCTGAGTGTTCCTGAGGATTTTTCTAGCAGGCTTAATCTTCCCAATCCCCAAAAGCTAAGCTGATGTTTTTTGGGTTAGGTATACTCTGCAGAATTTTTTAATTTTTTAATTTTTATTTTTTAAAAAATATTTATTTATTTATTTATACAAGAACCAGGGTGCAGGACCTCCCTGGTGGTGCAGGCGGTTGACCACCACACTGTGAAGCTGTCCACAGCCTCTGCAGCACTGGTTCAATCCCAGCCGGCCAGCGAGGGTCTCACATGGCGCGGCAGACCTCTCCTGTCTCGCCCGCTGCTCCCCTCAGCAGTGTATTTCGTCAGTCTGCCTGTTCTGTTCCCCGCTCTGTCTCTGGTGAATCCTCTCACCCTCCCACGCATCTGACCTGTGACAGGAGAGGTCTGCCGTGCCTTGTAAGACCCTCGCCGGCCAGCCGGGATTGAACCCTCGCTGCAGAGGCTGCGGACAGCTTCACAGCGCGACGCTCAACCGCCTGCGCCACCAGGGGAGGCCCTGCAGAATTTTTTTAAAGCCAGTTTTTTTTTTTAAATGACTGCTCTCATCACCTCTCTCTCACTTGGGACTTTAGGATGGCCAGCTAGCTGGCCTCTTGCCCCATATCAGGGAAATCATCTTTGAGCCCTGTCCCCCATGTCCCCAATCCCCCACTTCAGATGCCTCCTAAGAAACTGTGAATATCAGAGAATACTTGGTGTTCTTTTCTTCCTCTCATCTCTGGAAGCAGCTCTGAACTGAAGGCTAAAATAGCAAAGTTGCTGGAGTCTTAGTCTATCTCAGGAGCGCCCACACCCCCCTCTCCCCCCAAGGCTGTTATCCCCCACCTCTAGTCCATTTTTCCTCCACTTACTCTGAATTTTATCCTTTGGCTAAACCAGATTGTCGGAGACAGCAATGGTTTCAGCCCCTCAAAGAACTGCTTTGGGAATGTTCTACCCCATGAAACTCCTTAGTGTATTTATGGTAGAGATATCGCCCAGGAACGCGATACTACGCATCTCAGGGTCATTTTATGTGGATCCATGAAGAAAGTTCTGTAGTGCTACTTTTCCTAAACCATGGTTTAAATTATGTCACTAATTTTGAATTTTTCTTCTTTGCACTGGCTGCTTAGAAACTCAAAGCTCACCTTGCATTTCATCCCAGATGAGGCATTCAACAACTTTTAGCATATATTTAGTATATTAACTTTACCTCAACCTCCCTTTATTTCTCCTGTTCTTAATCTCTTTCCCTACTTGCTTAATCATCTTCATCCCCACCGATGGCCTAATTTCTTAATTTATATTTTCTGTCATGACTGAATGTGCCTCTGTATGCTGCCTCTTTTATGTAACAAATAAATTAATTAAATAAGTAGAGATATATAAACCATATACCATGCTGTCTGGTAAATAATAAGTAAGCAGCTACTAAAAATGTCAGTTACTATTTTAAGTAACAAATAATATTAGTTGACTCTAATCTTCCTCTTAGAGGTGCTATAAAGATGGACCAGAGGCTGTAGAGTGCTCTTTAAGGCCCCCAGATGAAAGACTGTCTGCAAATGTAGTTAACTCCCCATTGAACCCAGGAGGCGGGAAACCTGGACATGGATAACACAACCACTGATTTTTTAAAATCTGTTTATTTTAAACTTTGGAATGCATCGTAGTGATAATGATGATGATAGTGATCAGATTTGCTTTGCTTATTAGAGTTGACTTGGACTGCTATTTAAATGAGTTTCTAATTCCCTGCTCACACCAAGACTGACAACCAGAACCTTCTGGGTGGCAAAGGGAACCAACCTGCCTGGGATTAAGATTTTTCCAGGGATAATCTCCAAAGTGAGAAACCTATGTGCTGCGAGTAATGAGAGCTGATAGCTTTGCTGGATGAGTTCTGAGACAAGAAAAGAAGTTGACCAAGTATGACCTCGTTTTGTGAGCCTTGCACAGCCCCACCTAGATCAGGTGAAGTTGGCCTACTCTTGTTTCTTTTCTGTCTATTCCTTTTCACCCAACCTTTTATTTGGTACTAGAGGGAAAAGAAAAAATATGCAACAACTCTAGACAGCCTGTTTTGTTCAGTATTTATTGAGCATTTACTGTGGCTAGGTGCTGTAAGGCACGGTGGATTGCAGAGAGGAGAGCTCTATTGTTTCAAGGCAGGGTTGGGTTCTTTCTCTCATCTCTCAGCTGGAGAAACTGCTTGGTGGGTGCATAGCCTGAGTAATGTGCATCTCCTCTCCATGTGCGCCCTTTTCATTTCCTCTTCTCCCCTTTCCTCCTGCTCCTGCATTTCTCAAGGTCTTTCTCTCAGCACTCCCTTGTTTTCTCTGTCACCTCTCCATCTCTTTCAAGGTCCTTTTTTTGTTGCTTTCATATTTTCAAGGTCTTTCTCTTTTTTTTTTCAAAATTTTTGAGAAAGAAAATCGCTCCATATTGGTTTTTTTTTTCCCTAACTAACATCCTCCAGGATTTTTTAAAAAAAATTCTTCCCCAATTACTTATGGTGGTGGGGGTGCAGCCCTCCCAACCTCTCAGTTCTTTTGCTCAGAAGACAAAAGATCCTTCAGAATCAGAGAGGAAGGGGAAAAAGGGGAAAAAAGGGCTCCAGTTTAAAATCTTCATCAGGGTCAAAAACCTGACAGAAAAGCTTTGTTTGAAGGGAATGTGAAGGGGGAGGAGGAGGGAACTGGCAAATAGCAACTCTCAACCTCAAAAGGCAAGTATCTTGAGAGTTGAAGGAAATCTGGAGATAGTGAACATTCCCATTGAAGTGTTGGAATAGCTTTGATTTCCTTTTTAACCAGAGAATCTTCTCCTTTTGAGGCTTATAGAATATGCTGAGAATGTGGGAAGGAGGAGGGGGAAGGGAAGCGGGAAATGATCAGTTTAATTTTACCCAGGGTCAGAATTATCAAGAGTCAGAGCTGGGTGATGGCATGGAAGGCCTTAGCCTTGAGACCTTGGGCCCCAGGGCACTGCACTGGTCAGGGCTTAAGTTTCCAGAGATTCAAATGCAGACTTGAAGTACATGGGGGGCCTTGGAGGCTTTGGTATGGCTGGTGATGGTAACCCTAGTGACACCCTCTAAAGAGACCAGGTACAAACAGGAGGCCACATAGCGGTATTGCCATGAGACCAGGAAGGAGAAAGATGGGTACTCACCTGGGGTCAGAATGTGAGAGGGTGTATGTTACGCGGTGGAGAAGCGGGTGGGGAGCAAGGTTCCCCTATAGTATCTTCTCAAGGGTTTTGAAATGCCTTTTGATTTGAGGATGAGGGAAAAGCAAAGGGTGATGTGGGGCATTACTGAAGGGGTGTCAAAATGGCATAACTAGAATGAGGAAGGCAGCACAACATTGAACATCAGACACGAAAGGACATGGAATAACAAGGGGACAGGACCCATCTCTCATTAAGTCCCTGTAACTGCCTGCCTTGGGAGGTTGGGCTGCACTGATGGGCAGGGGGTGGGCCAGCTTGAGAACTATTAGTGGAGAGTGTTTAAATCCCTGACTGCTTTTGGCCCAGCACCTGGTATCCAGCCATCGATTGATGTGTGACCAGGGAATATGAACCAATTTTAATATTAGCCTGAACAAAACATAATTAGGAAGAGAAATTTGCTTCTGCTGTTTTGGCTGCTGCTGCAATGAAGTTACATAAGGTTCATTCAGATGGCTTGGGAGCATCTTTCCCCATTCCTGTCTCCACATCTCTGGCCTACACCAAGGAAATAGAGGCCTAGACTGCCAGGCCTGCCTTCTAGCAATCTGTAGGGTAAATGGTTTTCAGGCTTTTCTGCCCTCCTGCCATTAAGATTGCCCTGCCTTATGGGGTACCTGCAGTTGTTATATTGTTATAAGCTGTGTTGTGTGGGCCATGGCAGCAGTGTTGAGATAGTCACCAAGAGAAGCAGAAGCAGAAAAGGCAGGAGAGAGAGAAGGGGACAAAGAAGCCCAGAGTGAAGACTTGCCTGGGACTTGGGGGCTTGGAGGCCTGCTGGCCTCCTGGCTCCCCCACCCCCACCCCGCACCCCTGCCTGCCATATACCTGGTTGCTGCAGTACATGTAAAAGCTCAATAAAAGCCTGAGAAAGCCACGGAAGGGCTCCAAGACTCTCCTTTACCTGGTCTGCTCAGATCATAGAACCAGCACTGTGCCCCTCCTGGCACTACACAGTCCCAGAGAGAGACGTGCTGCCGGGAACAGGTCTAAAACCCTCAGCCTGTAGTCAGACCAGACAAGGCACAGAGCGGGCAAGTCAGTACATAATGAACACGGAAGCAAAGAGTGAGAGCAAGAGAAGCGGGCAGGAGGGAGAGGAAAAGACCAGAGGGACAGGGAATAAAGAGCTGAGAAGCACATTGACTCGTGTGTTGGGGGGAAAACAGACAAAAAACACTGAATTATCCTAGGATAACTGCAGAACAAGATGGATTCAGGAATGAATTCACTGCATGTATGTCCTGTATTAGTAATACTACAATCCGAGGTGGGCAAAGGAAAGGATGTGGAGCGTTCTGGCAGAGGCTCTTTGTGGTTGGGGTGGAGGTGGAGGGTGGGGAGGACTTTTTGGGGATGACTTGGAATGTTAGGGCCACCCTGTCCCCTCAGAGCGAGCAGTTCACTTGGGGCACTGCTCTCCAGTAGGGAGAGGCAGGAGTGGAAACTCCAGGCCTAATTGCTAGGTCTCGCTCAGCTCTTCCAGGGAGCATGGGGCAGGAAATTCCTCAAATTCCAGGCTTGTAGGATCATTGCTGAGCCTAACCGCAGAGCAAGGGAAAGAGGCAGAGAGTCAGCAAGAGAGCAGCCTTCTCTCCATCTTTTCTCCCTTGCTGTTTTAAAGCAGCAGCAAATTAGAAGGATTTAGAGGGACTGCTAGCTGAGAGAGAGACCCCAAGCATAACAGTCCTTTGTGAAAAAGTCCCAGGTCTGGGAATCCCAGGGAAACTGGCTCTGCATGGAGTAAGTTTGAGGTCGAAAATAGACTGCTGAGGACTGGGACAGGAATTTTTCCCAGGGTAAATTTTTTTTTTTTAAGCTCTGAGGAATAACCAGTGGAAAGCAACTCACTTTATGAGAACCTGAGCAAGAAACAGCTTGTTGAAATAAAAGATGTGGAACGGGGAGCACATCTGAAGGGGTCTTGGGGCTTACAGTGGGTTCCTTTTCCTCCAGTGAGAGACTCCAGTGCGACTCCCCCATTCTGCCCTCTCCTCTCAGAGCTGGGTGGGAGCGGAAAGCCCGTGCTCTCGCCCTCTCACCTCAGTCTTTCCTGAAGGCACTTCTCTTCTCCCCCTGGTGAGCCTCCATCCTTTGCCCTCGGAAATCTGGATGTGCCTTCAGGATATGCTTCTCTTACGCAGGAGTCTTCTTTACTCCCCTCCAAAGCAAATTGCTTGAATGTCCCAGTGCCACTTATATTCTGTCTTTTTTTTTTTTTAAAGAATTATTTATTTATGCATACAAGGACTGTGGTGTAGGCCAGAGGAGCCGAACAGGCAGATCTACTGAAATACACTGCTGAGGGGAGCAGCGGGCGGGACAGGAGGGGTCTGCTGCGGGTTGCTCCCTGGAGGGCTGGATCAAACTGGTGCTGCAGTGGCTGGCTACAGCTTGATAGCGCTGTCTTTAACCCCTGCGCCACCAGGGAGGCCCTGATAGTCTGTCTTAATCATAGGTAGCTGTTTGCCTCTGCCTCTCATAGCCTAACACACTTTGAGGTCAGCGGATGTGTCCCTGTCTGACTTCCCTCTCTTACCTCTTTGCCCAGCACATAGCACAATGCTTACCACCACCCCCCCCACACACACACACGCTGTTAAGTGGCTATCCTAGTTATTTCAATGTGGATTGTCCACTTGGCAGGTCCCTATTATGAGTGTTTAATTTGAAGTTTGCCTCCTCTTCCAGTCAACCACGTCTGCTCCTCACACTATTACTTAATATGTACTCAGAGAATGCAAACACTTTTTTAATATTATCTTCAGTAGAACATAATTAGGTGTTGCTAAAAATTCATTATCATGCCTTCCAAAGCCAAAAAGAAATGGCTTGCATTATCCACACCGCTGTTCTCCCTCTGCACTGTGGATAACTGAGCTGTGAGTATGTTCATCATAACTGGGGTGGCCATGGGACCCCTTACAGGGCAGTTGGGTTTATTGGGCTGGAGGAGGGGGCAGGGGTCCCAGCTCTCTAGTTCTCATTGCGGAGCATCCAGGGGAGCTGCACAGAGCACAGGGCACCGGGGTCCTGCCCTCAGCAGCAACCTAAAAATGGCCAGTGTGGGCTGGCTTCCAGGACGTGTGTCCACCAAAACCTCAATTCAGTCAAAGACACTGTATCCTGGCCTTTATTCTGGGGCTGTTAAACTTTTTCTTGGGGTGGGATTTTAAAATCATGTTGGTTCTTCTTCAGACCCAGGTGTCCCTTTTTTTTTTGTCAGAACTCCTTCTGGGTGACCTCAACATGTCTTCACCACACCTGGCAGACTTTCTACCAGTAGAACAGATTTTAGCCAATGCCTGATGCCAGAATGACTCCTTGGTTTCGCTAACTCAGCTGATTGGGGGATTAGGACAAGGGGTGCTGCCCCATCTCTGTCTCCCTGACTGCTGAAGGAGCTGTGTGGCTTCGACGAGTCTGGCTCTCAGTTGCCTCTAGCAGGAAGGGATGGGGTGAGGTAAAAGCCAAGACTTTTTTTTTTAGCTGTAGCTCTTTCTGTTTTATATATAAACTGCTTATATTTTTAACCTTCTTCCCTTACCTGCTGAAGTGAATAGGTCCCCAGAGCTTGTGTGGGTGTGGCTGCTGTGGTGGATTTTATGAAAGGGTTTTCCTTAGTCCCTTCTGTTCTCTTATAAGGTTTCAGGGGTAAATTGTGCCTGTACTTACCAGGATATACATATGTATATATTTAACTGTGGATAAATATAATGCAACCTCAGTTGTTAAATACTGAAGGGACAGGAAATAATACCAGATGTGGTTATAGCCAGTGTTGGTTTGGCCAGACTTCCCTAAAGAGGTAAGTCTGGTACAGGGCTCAGTAGGAGGGGATCTCAGGGGGAGAAAGAAACCACCCCAGGAGTTTGGGTGGGTGCGGTCGGGGGTGGGACTTGGTGGGCAGCTATAAAGCCTTGCACACCTGCTTCTCAAGAGGGCAGTGATTGTGGATTTTGGAGAAGACAGTCAACATAATGAAGTTTGGGAGGCAGCCTTTAGATTTCTGAGCAGGTGGAGGTGGGAAGGGCAAAAAGCAAAGGAGGAAGCAAAAGGGACCATATTATCCAGATGAGACCAGTGGGACATTAGTGGTGTGGTAAACGTAAATATCTGGAGGAAGGGAGTCTGAATTTTATCTGTTCAGTCATTCAGCTGGTACCAGACACACAACTATGTTCTGGAATGTCAGCTGTGGAAGGACCTGAGAGGCCATTATTCCACCAAGAGGTAATCTATTCAGTGAGTTAGGAAACTGAAGACCAGATTAAGGATGAGACCCCCTCCCTTTCCAGTGTTTTTCTACTATTGCTAAGACCACCGGATTCCTCAGCCTCAGTTTCCTTATTGCCTTTGTTTCTAGTGCCTAAGAGGGATTCCTCTGGGTATAAAATGACCTTAACACACACCTGATAGGATTTCTATTGATACAGATGATGTACAGTCCCTACTGGCAGAAATCAGGACTCTCCCCCTATGCTTTGCCAGCTACGGGAAGCCCAGGCCCTGGGGTTTGAACTTCCCACACAGCCTTTGGCGCAGGTGGCATCAGTGACTTAATTGGAAGGAAGGGAGCGTGGGAGTCTCCAGGCAAGTGCTGCTCCCCTAGCTCTTCTCTTGCCCTCCACATCTGTATTCCTCTAAAGATTGAAGGGACTTCTGAGATCCTCTGCTAAAGTGCCCCAGGCTGTTTCCAGCCTGCTCCTTCCTCCCTAGACTCGTATCTGCTTATACCCAGTGTGGGTGCCAAAGGCAAGGCGAGACCTGAGATTTGTTACCTAAGATTTGTTCCTGGAGGAACAGGGAGGAGCCAGGCGTGATCACCCCACCCGGTGTCAAGGCCTGCAGTGGTCTCCCAGAGTTCATTCTGGAGCCCGTGCAGTCTCTACACTGTCCTCTCCACAGGTGGGCCTCCAGCCAGGAAGTGGGCCTAGTAATTGTAAAGTTCCTGGCCTAAAATGCTCAACCTTTCCATTTGGTCTTTTTTTTCCCTTAAGATTGTTTGATTGATTGATTTATCTATTTATCTATTTATCTATTTGTCTATTTATTTATTTATCTATTTATTTATACAAGCACTGGGTATAGTCAGAAGTGCAGGAGGGTGAGAGAATTCACCACTGCCAGAGCGGGGAGCAGAGCAGGCAGAAGGACCAAAGTACACTGCTGAGGGGAGCAGCGGGCGGCAGGAGAGGTCTGCGCGCCATGCGGGACAGCCGGGGATCGAACCGGCACTGAAGAGGCTGCGGGCAGCTTTGTAACCCAGCGCTCAACCGCTGTGCCACCGGGGAGGCCCTCCATTTGGTCTTGAAAAGGACAAAAAGGGTAGGTTGGGGGCCTTGCTGGTGGTGCAAGGAGTTAAGACACAACCTATGAAGCTATCCACAGCCTCTGCAGCACAAGTTTGATCCCCCGGCCAGCCAGGGAGCACCCCACATGGTGCAGCAGGCCTCTCCTGACTCACCTGCTGCTCCCCTCAGCAGTGTATTTCAGTCAATCCACCTGTTCTGTTCCCCACTGTGTCTCTGGTGAATCCTCTCACCCCCCACACCTCTGACCTGTGCCCCAGCTCTTGTATGCATAAAATAAAGTACATCTTTAGAAGAAAATTAAAAAAAAAAAGGATAGGTTGTGCCCCTCAGTGATGATTTTACTGCCCTGTTGTCCTTTGTGGATCTGAGGAGAGAGTTGCATCAAATGGGCCAGATTGTTCTTTATCAATCTGGTCTACAGAACCCTGCATCACCCTCTTATTGATGGTGAGGGCACAGTTTTAGATGGTCAATAGTTTGTTTTCATTCAGTTGGTTTCAATTCAGCAAGCATTTATTGAGCACCAGGCACTGCTAGGCACTAAGGAAACAGATAAATACAACATGGCTACTTCCCTTCCAGGAGTAAATTTTTATGAAGACCAGCAATACCCACCTCAGACATAGCAAAGAGACTAACTACAGGGAAAGGTATTTTGGGATAGAGAACCTGCAGCATAGTTATGGAAATCCCCCGACCTCCAGATCAGACCAGCAACTCTCACTTCTCTGATTTGAAAGAAGTTTGGTTTGTTACTGTGGAAAGAGCACAAGAGGAGGAGTTAGAGGACTTCAGTGTCTTCTTCCATTGTTGCCATTAACACTGTGTAAGTGCCAGGGAAATCATTTAGCTGATGTGGTATTCAGTGTCCTAGGTCTAAATTGAAGTGTGGTTAAATAATTTCTTAGGTCTCTTCCATTCTTTAATATGGAATCAATCAGGAAGTCTTCCTGGAATAAGTATAGTTTCAGTGTTTGAAAAATAGGAAGGAAATATTAAGTTTCTCTGCTGGGAAGGGCATCCCTGTGGTATAGTATCTGGGAAAAGAGAGGTGGAAATCAGTGGAGAGGCAGAGAATGGAGACAAGGGTTTTGAATGGCACTGTGACCAACTAATATAGGAATTGGCAGACAGGGAGGATGAGGGTGCAAAGGCCTTGGAGCCAGCCAGTTATAGATCGTAACTGAAAGCATAACTATTTGCAGGGGGAACTTGGAGCAGAGATCTGGCAGAGACCTGGCAAAGGGATCCCGGATGTTTTCGCTAAGACCAGGCCGGTGTCCCCCACGCTCCATAGGACCCGCCCTGACATGAGTTGAAGGCAGCATTTAACTGCATTTTTAGAAGGAGAGAGGGTGGTGAGGCAAAACCAAGCCAGTAAATCCTCAAAGGTTTTGGAGCTGCTTGTCCTAAGTTGAGGAAAGCAAACCAAAAAAAGAAATCCCACTTCCGATTTGCTCAGCAGCCGCTGTGAGCAGCCCAGGGTGCCTGGCAGGCTCCCTGGACCCAGGCGACCCAGGGCAGCTCCTCACTGAGCGTGGCCCTTTGTGAAGGACTCTCTGTGTGTACGGGCAGTCTCAGGTCTCTTCCCCTCAAGAAACGCTGGGTTTCTTGTTTGGGTTTTGATGGCAGCAGGTACTTAGGGTGAGAAAAGTCAAAAGGATGCTCTCCACCCCCCATCCCCAGGATTCCCCCATTCTTGTCTCCCACCAGGAAAGGGATGGAAAACAGCAAATTCCTCAGAGGATACATTTCTTTTTTTTTTTTTTTTTAACAGCAGAATACACGTTATTCTTTTTTTTTTTTTTATAGAGGCATGTTTTATTTATTTATTTTTTATTTGTTTGTTTATTTGTTTTGTTTATACATGCACTGGGTACAGTCAGAAGCGCGCCATGTGGGACCCTCCTCTGGTGGCCGGGGAGCAGCCGGGGATTGAACCGGTGCAGCAGAGGCCACGGGCAGCTTCGCAACCCAGTGCTCAACCGCTGCGCCACCGGGAGGATACATTTCTTTTCAGTGTGATGGAGGCACCCAGTGGGAGAGGGGGAGCATAAGGGAGGCCAGGAACCAGGATGACGGAATAGGGGAAAGAGACAAAGAAAGGGGAGCTGTGAAGAAACTAAGAGAATAGAAGAAAGAGGTGTCAGGAAGAGCAAAAAAAGTCAGGAAATGAGAGTCCTAGGGCAGGACCAGAGGACAGCAGGGCCAAGGATGGAGGCTGAGAGAGTGTCTGACAAGGAAGTTGAGGAGAGAGATGGGAAGGATAGAGAACAGGTGATGTGGGAGAAAGGAGGAAGGGAGGCTGGAGGGAAAAACCTCCAGAGAGACACCTGGAAGGGAGAGGATAAACGGCCAGAGGAAGGGGGAAGAGATACAGCCAAGAGAGAAAAAGGAGAGAACTAGGGAACAGGAGGGGCCCGCAGGGCGTGGGGGAAGGACAGGAGACAGCAGAGCAGATAGAGGAGAGGGCAGGCAGAAAAGGCCTGTACCAGGGAGGCTGTGGCTGGAGAGGCACGCATGACTGGCTTAATGAGTCTCTTGCCTCTCCCACTCCCCAGCAGAAGCGCTGCTAATTATGCTTCCATCCTCTTGGACAGAAGGAGGTCAGGAGGTCTGCAGAAATGCCCTCACCAAGCAGGATGGCAGGGGGGAGTGAGGTGGGAGCCGTGGGGGTGAGGCTGGGTCAGGTCAGGGTGCTGAGCTGGCGCCCTGGCACATGGGGCCCCTCCCTGCCCCCTCCAGGCTTCCTCACACTGGTGGCCAGCACACTGCCAGGGGGGTGGGGGGGTGGGAGGGGTGGGGTGGTAGGAGGTGGCACACCTATTTCACTTGGCATTCAGCACCACTCCTCTTGAGGAAGTCCCTGGAGCCAGAGGTCTCCTGAGGAGGGGGAGGAGGAGGGAGCTGCAGGCAGCAGGCTCCTCTCCCCAGCTTCTCATGGGCCTTCCCCCACCCAGTATTACTGTCTTGTACTGATGCTTCACCTCCAAATCTCAAAGGCACAGAAAGCAAGCCAGGGGCAAGTGAAACTCGAGGTGCCGAGGGTTTAGCCTCCCCACTATCCCTATTCTGCTGGGTCCTAGGAGCTGATTCTTGTGTCCAAATACCCTGGACCTGCTTATCTGGGCTCACACTGAGGGGACACCCCCTGGGTGTCATGGAGGATGCTGGGTGAATGGGAGACTGTGCTGTCCCTCGAGCAGCTTATGTGGGAGCCATGGGGGCAGTGTACTCGGAGAAATCCCAGCGAGTGAAACACTGGGCAAATGGAAGGAGCATGGACTTTGGAGTCAGACACGCATGGTTATAATCCTAGCGCTGCACAGCAGTTCTTGGGCAGATGCTGAACGTCAGTCTGCACCCGCCATGTGCACCCGCCATGTGCCAGGCACCCTTCGGTGACCCGACTGCGTTTATGCTCTTGCTCATGGTCTTCACAACCATTCTACCAAATGAGTATTTTTTCACCCCATCTCACAGAAGATGAATCTGAAGCACAGGGAAGGTAAGTGACTTGTCAAAGTCTCATGGCCAAGGCGTGGCAGTGGTGAGGACTGGAGTCAGCTAGTCTGGCCTGGGGGTCATGCTGCTCTAAGGCCCTTCTCAGAAATGGGGAAAGTTTATGGAACACAGGCCTTTGGGGAGGGCTATGTCAACAGGAAGTACTTACACATAGTAGGCCTTCACTGTGACTCACTCAGAGCAAGGCAGCAGATGCTAAATTGCCATGTGAGCAGCAGAGCTGGAAAGCTCAGAGCAAGAGCAAATCACTTGTCAGGGTGTTCTGGGAGGCCCTGGCAGTCAGGGGGAATGGATAGGAGTTCAGTCTTAGGGGAGGGCAGGGGCACCCCAGTGAAGGAATGCTAATGCAGGGACCACTTCAAAAAGGACCAACACCCACCTCCCTCTGCCATAGCCCATGCGGTTTTACTCAAGCTGCTACTCTCCCCATTGTCCAACATAGCACCTTGCTGACCACCCCACCCTCATCTGCCAAGTCCTTGTGTAGGGCCTGCTCACTCTTGCCTCCAGGCTTGGAATGTGCTGCTGTCACTGCCTGGAATGTCCTTGACCTCCACCTCCTACAAAACCAGCTCTGGCTCCTGTGGGAACCGTGGGCCATGAGCTGCCTGTGCTGCCAAGGGTCCCCTCCGTATCTGGTCCTGGGGATACTGCTACATAGTCTTTTGCACTATTTTCTCTGTTAGCTGAAGAAACCTTCCCTAGTGTTGGGGCATGTGTAGAGGTGTGTTGTTGCCCACTCAGAATGGCTAGGGATGGGTTAATGCAACAAAAATGAAAGTTAGGGAGAATTTGGGCTACTTTTTTCCTTAACTGTTCCTAAAGGCAGGTGCAAATCCAAGTTTCATTGTGGCACCAGGGTTTTTGCAAGGATCTCTGTAGTACTCATCCCACTTGCCAGCGATGTGTCAGGCCTGCTGCCTGGTCCAGGGGTCCAGGGGACAAGACAGGTCTTATGACTGGGCTAGAAAGCACAGGTGTTTCAGTGTGAAAAACACGACGCTCCGGTTCCTTAGGGCTTTGCTCAGTTGTGAATTTTTTCTTCATTTCTTCCTAAGTTACAGACAGAGCATTTTTCATTTTACTGAAATTTCACACTGTTTAATTTTCATTATAATAACATGAAGCAGACATTATTGCCTCCATCTTGTGGGTGTATAAACTGACACTGAGAGGGGCTAATCCTCTCTTCGAGCCAGGTGAAGCGGCTACAGGTCTTCCTAGGTCTTCGGTGTATTCTACCCCACAGCCCTGTCTGGTAGAAATCACCCTACCCTGAGGCCTCATTTCTCTTTAAGTTGGAATAAATGACCTTTATCTCGTGGTCATCTACTCAAACCTTTATTAAGCACATAATCGCACCTGGCAGATGCAGCATAACGAGACACGTATGGCCCAGCCCCTGCCCTCTGGGGGCTGCAGTCTAAGCCAGGGAGCTGACATGGATAAGCCTGTTCAGGGCATGTAGGCAGCAGAATGAAAACAATAACGTGAATCGACAGCAAAGTATTTACAAGACTGCAAGGCGAGGATAAGTGCCTTCTAGGGTGGGACAAAATGAACAAGTTGCCAAGCTGCCTCGGCAGAGCTCCACTGTGCCAGACCACGGGGTGTGTTTCCAATCGCCATCCCAATTCTCTCTTCTCCCGCTCCAACAAAGCCTATGTGTGTGTATTCTATATTCTCTGACTGCCAGTGCACAATTGGGTTGGCTGAAAAGCAAGTAGCTATGGGAGTCCTATATTTAGATAATGATGGGGAAACTTTTTGTCTTCCTGTAGCAATAACAAGAAACTGACTCTTCTCCAATATACATCAAGTTTATCACCTTACACGGAGCTTTTAGAAGATGGAATGAACACCTATGATATAGGGTGAAGGGGAGAGAGAGATACAAAGACCCGCTAATATTTAGTCACATTCATGACATTGGGCAACTTATCTGAGCTTGCTGAACCCCAGTTGCCTCGTATGCCATTGGGAAAATTACCTCTGCCCTGCAGGGTTGTGGAGAGAACACGTGACATTGTGTGATAAAGCACTCTATAACTTAATGACAGGATTTTTGTTCAATTTAAAATTTCATTTTTAGTAGATAATGCACAGGGTGTAAAATCCAAAAACGTACAGGATAAACAGTAAAAATCTCAATGTAGTTGTGTCTTCTAGCCACCATTTCTCTTCTCTTGTATTCTGGCCTTCAACACAATCTGTGTTGTAAGCGAGACAGGGTTTAATTAGCCCTGTGTTGTTTTTTTTTTGGAATTAAAACTGAAGTCCAGAGAGGTTAAACACTTGACCTATAAAATTGCCCAGATGAAAGAGGTGGGATCTTCTATTAGCAGCCCAGCTTGTCATATTTCATATTTTTTACACTAGAAGACATGGTCAATGAGGGGCCCAAAATTGCTGAATCTTGTGAACTTGGGGCCATAGATGCTTTTGAGAATCTTTTTTTTTTTAAAGATTTATTTATTTATGTATACAAGGACTGGGGTACAGGCCAGAAATGCAGGGGGTGAGAGGATCCACCAAAGACAGTGGGGAACAGAACAGACAGACTGATGGAAATACACTGCTGAGGGGAGCAGCGGGCGGGACAGGAGACGTCTGCTGTGCCATGTGGTTTTCTCGCTGGCCTGGGATCGAACTGCAGAGGCTGGGATCATGCTGCAGAGGCTGCGGATTGCTCCATAGTGCAATGCTTAACCCCTTGCGCCACCAGGGAGTACCCGTGCTTTTGAGAATCTTAAGAAAGCTACTGATCCCTCACCAACTCACACTGTTCAGAATGTCCCAAGGAAGTTTTTATGGTTTCTCCACACTAGAAGCTCAGACATCTGGGTGCCTTCTTTCTGTCCTCAGCAGGATTTTATGGGACGCTCTGGAGGACAACCGCACTTTCCGGTGATGGACAAGCATGCCAAGCCTGCCCCCACAAGTGCAGGGTTTTGGACTCAGAAGATCTGTGTTGTCTGCTCTGGGCCATCACATGTTTAGATTTGTGGCCTTTGCCAAGTCCCTCCATTTCTCTGAGCTTCACTTTGCTCACCTATTAAAGGGAGTTGGTATTGTGTTCCCAAGGAATTGTCAACTAGTACTTATAAAGTCATTTTGCAATCTATGAAACTATAAGCAAATCTAAGAGGCCTGAAGAGGGTGGGAAACCAGAAAGTAGAGTAGGATTGGGGATTTCATCCCACGGAACGCAGAGTCCCGTCGGGTGGAGGTCTGGTCCTGTGCCCCTCTCTGGATTTGGTGCTCAGAATCAAGGTCCCCAGGACCAGGTGTGAGTGCTAGCTCATGTGGCTTTGAGCATTTGTTATTAAATTTCAGCTCCATCTGCTTGTCCCGGTCCAAAGTGAGCGCTAATCCCATTATTAAGACGTGTCTCATTAAGACATCTGTAAGATGGAGCCAGCAAACAGCCTGGTAGGATGGAGGCTGCAGCCTGGGAAAGCTCCCCACACCTCCCCCATTCATTAATGATTATGGAGGTTTTATTCCCCCCAACAAAAGTGTTAATTAGACATCGTTCTGAACAAGGATATTACACAAATGAATTAAGCTCAAACCAATCAACAAGCCAGCTTTGTGCTCCAGGTCCCCCAAACGAGAAGGGAATTGAGGCGGTAATGGGAAACAAACGGTAGGATGTCTTCCCTAATATAGAATAATAAGTAGGAAAGGTCCCTTTGGTTGTAGCACCACTTCTCTGATGTCAGATACCTGTGTCCTCCTACCCTCTCTGCCTTCTATTCCTTTCTCTTTATCCCTCCCGCCCTGGCCCTCTCCATTCTTGTTCTGAAAACTGGTCTGGACTGCCCGATGGGTACTTTGATGCTTTTGGCTCTAGGGCTGAGAGGGGATTATACCTAAGAGACTATGCCTAGTCCCCTCTGTCACTCATTGTGGGTGAGTCAGTGCATCTTTCAGAGCCATCAGTTTCCCCATCAGACAATAGAATATACAGCACTTAAAAGTCCCAGGGGTATGCAGTAGGTACTTAATAAATATCTGTTGTGCCCGAGTGTCTGGGCAACATCTGGAAACACTTTGTTGCATGGTAGTGAATTCCTGGTACTGATCGCCCCCTGTGGGCAGAGTGGTAAGAACCAGAAGGGAAGGAATTAGTTGTTTTTTGAGACTAATTCCTCTGATTGGGGAGAGATTTCAGAAACCTGAAAAGTCTTTTAAAAATAGACAAATGAGAACAAAATAGAGCAAAACTATCACTTGGTGTGTGATGGGAGCTGGGGGACTGGGATCAGCTGGGAAACGAGCAGGATGGAGAAGTCAGGGGCAGGATTTTCTCCCCATGGGAACGGGACTTACACAGAGGCCTGGAGATTCTGGGGCGGGTGGGGTGCAGTCTGCGTCTTTTGGACAAAGCAGGAAGTGTAGGCCATAAGCAGGCAGATGAGGTAGTGTAGCTCGGGACTGGGTACGCGAGGGAAGCTAATAGCCCCTTAGCGCCCCCGCGCCTGGCACATAGTGCCCAAATGAACGTAGAGTTGGATTTGTTGCCATAGGCTTAAGGGAATTGGGAATTCATCTCATTGTCTCTGGGATTAGTAGGTGTCAGAAGGGTGTTGAAGGCAGAATTCAAAAATTATTTTCCCTAGGAACCAGATGCAGACAATGGAATGTGGAAAAGGAAGTCCACTCAAAGTCCTCCCAGTAAGTCTGAGCAGAGCTGAACTCTGGATGACTCTTTAACTTAAGATCAGTCTGTTCTGAGGAGTAAGAGCCCCCAAAAAGCATCCTTACTTCTTGTCCCCGTCTCTTTATAAGTCATCCCCAGTGCAGGGTTGGGGATTCCTGCTCCTTGAGAGGAAGAATCCCATTACTATTCCTGTGACTCCCCTGTATATAGGAGAGAGGCCACTTCTCATGGACCACCTCTCTCTCTCTCTATCTCTCTCTCTCTCTCCCTCTCTCTCTCTCTCTCTCTCTCTCTCTCTCACACACACACACACACACACACACACACATGCACATACACCCCCCCCCACACACACACCCCCACACTTCTCGCCCAGATGGTGAGCTTTTGGTGTCAATGCTCCCTGGCACCTTCTCTTCCCTACTTTACACCTCATTTGATTATTCATCCCCACCATGTCCCCAATCAGAACACTGTTTGATCCTTGTCTCAAAGCCTATTGCTACAGAATGAACCCATTTTCTCTTGTTTGGCCCTTGACAAATGGGGTCACTAGGCACCATGGAGCTAACACTTCAGAGACAGAATATGTTTTTCTTATCCTCTTTGATTTTGATGCCTCAGTTTCCCATAGATCCTCCTTCCCAATGTCCATTCTACTTCCTATCCAAGAACTTGGCATTCTTCATCCCTGACACCCAAGCTCTAACCGTATCCTGGGCAATGCCCGAGATAGAAGTAAGTTGTTGTCGAATCTGTTACTGAGTTACCTGGACATTTTACTTTGTGTATGTCAGCCACAAATACACGATGTTATGTTCCTCTCATGATTTAGTGAAAAGTGCACATATTAGTGTCAAGTCACATGGTTTCTAACAGGGTGGTCCCCAAGAAAAGGGGAGGTTCCAGGTTCCCTGCCCCACCCAAGGGAGGGGAGCTGAGCAGAGAGGACAGGAAGCTAAAAAAATAAAAAAGACAGGGAAAAAAAAAAAAAGAAAACAGGATAGAAAACAAAAAGGGGACCTGGAGGAGGCACGTGAGCAGAGAGACACATAAAAAACCTGCACTTGCTTCTTGATCCTAAACTGGTTAAAACAGATGTGGGTGAGAGATCTGTGGGGCAGTTAACAATGGTAGCTTTTATCTTGATTTTAATTTTTCTCTTTTCCTCCCGGACCTGTCTGACTGTCTTTGACCCTTCTTTATGGTTCCCACCAGAAGGTGCTTTAGGCTTGTGGCAGACTTTCGGGCCTTGCTTTGGGCCAATTCCACTCGGGTGGACTTTTACCCACAAGGAAATGGGTAAAACTTTGGGGGCTTGATTTAAAAACTATATTCTTTGTCTTTTCTGTATTGCACACTAACTGTCTTAAAATTCCTTTCCATTAGAGGTCTATATGTTTTGTCTTAATGCGACAAATGACAAAACCTATTTAGAGCAGACAGGTTGGAGAGTTCTGGGATGCCCCTCTCCCTGCCCTGTAATGGGTTCAAATCCATAGTCTCCTCTGAAGGACTGTAAGACCTTGGGGAAGTCACTGAACCTCTCTCAGACCCAGTTTCCTAGGATTGAGTTCTTATGGTCCAAAAATTAAAACAAATATAAAAATGATTTGTGATTTATAAAACTGTTCATCAAATGCAAGGGGTATTATTTCTTGCTTATTATGTTAGATCTGTTGTCACTTACCCAGCCAGCAGGGATCAAGGATCCTTATGGATGATCCATAAGTTAAGTAGTCAGAGTAGACACATTTTTAGATAATGTGGGGCTACTCAGTTATTACTCCAAATCACACATTTGTTTCTCATCCTGCCAGATATTAGTTTTTCATTAAAGAAATTGAGGTACACTAGGGAAATCCTACATTTGTATCCTTTCTAGTGTGTATTTTCTACCTAACATTCACATTGAACTATATGTATGTGTTTGTCTTTATTTTTGCCATTGTTTTGTTTTTCTTGCATCCTTTTCTTCTTCCTCTTTGGGTGTGTAGTATATCTTAGAATCTGGGAATGAAGCAGTAATTGGTAGGAGCCATCTCCTCTGCCTCCTGGTTGGGCAGCTCTTCAGGCTCCCTCCCTGCTTCTTAAAAGGGATCAATTACTTACCATTGGTCAGTTTCCTTTTTTCTTTTGAAAGGAAACCTGTTTAGGACAGCCCCCTTGGGACTGGGGCCCTGGGCAGTGAGCATCAGAGAGGGAGGTCCAGATGCCCCCTGCATTGCCCATGTGCAGCTGTACTCATGGATACCAACAGCAAGGGCTGCAGAGAGGTCAGCTCTGTCTCTGGCATCCTCCTTCCATCAATGGAGGGTCAAGGGCATCTGGAGGTAGAAAAGAAGACCCTGGCCTTTACACTAGGAGGGTAGACACAAGGAAGGAGGGAAATCAGTGGGGAGAGAATTGATACATACTGAGTGCCTACTCTGCTCTAGACACTGCTAGATACTCTACTTACTGTTGACCCATTTAATTTAATTCTCACAGAGCCGTATTAAATAAGAATTATTAACCCTATTTTCTGGATGAGGTGCTAAGACTCAAAGAGAGGGCTGTGGAGCTGGGAATCAAACCAGAGCTGTTTGACTCCAAAGTTCTGGCTCTTTTTACCAGTCCACAGTCTCTCAAGGCCAATGATGAAGGAGACAGGCCATGTCCCTGCCACTGGAGACTGAAGCCAAGTGGCTAATAACAGTAACTGGGTATTTGGATGATTTTAACTACGGGCTGTGCCCTAGTAGCAGCCGTGCATTAATTTGAGAGGAACATGCCTTTGGCCTTACAAAGACATTTTCCCACCCCAGAGTCCCCCAGAAATCTACAAAGCCTCACATAACTGCACAGAGCCAAGGGAATCTGGTATTTCCCAGAGCAGGCAGGGTTTACTATCAGTCCTCCATCCTCAACAGAGAATGCAGAGAATCAAGGTGTGGAGAGACACTTCCCTAAAACCAACAAGTAAAGCTAAGGGATTCTGGGGGCCATCCACAAGCACTGTGATTGGTTGGTTGGTTTTTGATAGAGAAGGATCTTTTGGCCATGGCACTGAAAGTTCAGAGGGGTGTAGGTAACACACACTGCAATGCAAATGGTGCTCCCTGGAGCACACAATGAGTACGGCATTTCAAAGTGTTTATTTTTTTCATTCATTTGTTCCATACTTTTTGTCTG
This sequence comes from Talpa occidentalis, assembly GCF_014898055.3. NCBI lineage: Eukaryota > Metazoa > Chordata > Mammalia > Eulipotyphla > Talpidae > Talpa > Talpa occidentalis. The sequence goes on along the minus strand of NW_023605305.1, from coordinate 74,307,734 downwards.
GTTTGATTCGTTGGCATGGACTCTGTGGGGAAGTTGTAGAGCTGAGCGAACACATCAGCTGAAGGTGTTGGGGACAGTGGTGGGCAGTTAAGGTGGCTTAGGGAGCTGTGTTAGGATGACAGATGCGCAGAGCACAGCATGATGGACATGCTTCACGCTCAGGTACCCGAGCAGTGTGTAGGGGGCCTGTATTTATAAACGGTAAAGGGGTGCATTAGTTTGCTAAGATTGCCATAGCAAAATGTCATGGACTGGGTGGCTTAAGCAACTGAAATTTATTTTCTCATAGCCTGGAAGCTGGAAGTCCGAGCTCAGGGTGTCACGGGTGGCTGCCTCTTCTCTGTCCTCACCTTCGTATGTCCACCCAGGTGTCTGTGCTGCTTGTCCAAGCTTCCTCTTGTCACAGGCACACCAGTCAGATTGGTGGCCGCCGGAGGGAGACAGGTGGCCTCACTTTAACTTAATCACCTCTTCAAAGTCCTGTGTCCAGATACAGACACATTCTGAGGTGCTGGAGGTTAGGGCTCAACCTGGGAAATGTGAGGGTACACAATTAAGCCCATAACAAGGGACACAGAGAATGAGAATAATCAGAGGGGCTGCTGGACCTCTCTAGGCTTGGGCCAGTATGGTGAGAGGGAGAGCAAAAGGGGTCGTGGAATGACGATAGTGAGTTTTCTGGGGGTACCCATGTAAGAGGGTGGCCGGATGGAGGAACAGACTGCCCACAGAGCCTGGTGCAGCCTCCATCAGCCCGCTGGCCATGATGCCAGAGGTCTTTTGGTGGCACTCATGTGGCCTGATCTAAGGATTGAAGTGGGGGAAGAGGTTATTTGGGGTAGAGAGTAAGCTGGTTTGAGAAGAAAGGCCGGAAGAGCAGACAAGTGAGGGTGGTCAAACAAGAGCAGGGGAATTGCCAGAGGGCAGTGAAGGTCGGTGGGCTGCATGTGTGTCTCAGCGGCCTTGGCAAATCCACAGTGAATTTTGTGAGTCTTGAATTTTTATAGGGCCTAGTACAGTTGTCATTGGCTATGGTAAATAAATCCAAGAGGATCCACTGATGCCAGGGACCCACTCAAGTCTTGAACACCCACTAATGCCACACAGCAGCAAATTCGAATTGGCTTCCTTGACATTTGGGTTCAAATCCTGGTGCATCCACTAATATTGGACAAAATCAAGTTACTTCATCTTTCTAAGCTTCTGTTTCTCCCTCTGTGTAAGGGGTTTGCCATATGTACTCTCTGGAGAGTGCGAGCATAAATGAATTGGTGTCTAAGTGGTTAGCAGAGTGCCTGGCACACTTAAGTGTTCAATAAATGAGCATGATTTTAAATTGGTAGCTAGCAAATCTCCGTTCTCCTACCTAACTCTGGCTGTACCTCCTCCCCTAGGCAGCATTCTCTGACCACACTCACAGGACTGCTGCCCCTGCAGCTGAATCTGGGCTCTTGTGGCCTCACTTTGGGTTCCCAGGTAACTGACTTTTGCTTGTTGTCCTGAGCGTCCTAGAAACATGGTCTCCAGAGCAAGGAAGAACCTCACTTCTTTTCTCCCCACATTGCTCCTTGGGCCCTGAGCATATTTCTGCCCTCAGGGCTGAGCCTGGGTGCCTGGCTGATTGACTCCCTGTGGCTCACTCCTGGCCCCTCCCTGGCAAACAGTCCCTGGCTGTGTCAGCTAGACACCAGGCAGGACCTGCACGCCAGCTGTCGGCAGCTCCGCTTGAGTCGAGGACTGGCTCTGTGCCTAAAACCTTCCTGGGAGGCTCTCCTGGGCCTGCCACCCATCTGCCTGTCTGATGGGTGGAGGCCAGCTATTTCTTCCTCTGGCAGGTGTTGACATTTGAAGGATATGTCTACATGGAGGTCCCATCGGTTCTTCCACATGTGAATTAAGTCTTGTATATTGATTGCTTGAGCCATTACGTCAACTAATACTTACTGAGTCACTATTGTATACCAGGCACTGTTCTAGGCCCTGGTGATCGGCAGTAATAAACAAGTCTCTGCACTAGGTGGCTGCAGAGGGCTGGTCAATGTTGGGAGCAGGAAGAAGACAAGTAAAGCAACAAGAACGTGCCCACTCAGAATGCGTGTTATGATGCTGGAAATACAACAGGGTGACCCAAAAAAAGACTGACATCTGCCAATCCTTTCAAAACATGCTGTTCCTCTTTTGAGAAGTGCTTCCTGGTGTAGAGTAGGAGAGACTGCTCTCAGCCCTCCATGACCTCATAAACTGAAACTGAAAACAGAGGGAGAGATGCTGTGTTGAATGCAAGAAGCCATGGCCAGTCCACCAGATAGAAGCATCTCAAGGGTTTGACTTTTCTTGGAGCTGTAACTTCAGAATCTAGAATAGTAAAGTATAGTAGTGGAGTGTAGGTGCTCACGAGTGTCTCCTTGCTCCGAGTTTTGAGCTCTGAGGGATGACGGACATTACAGAGAGGTAAGACACAGAAGACTAAAAGGAAGCCATAGCTGTCCAGCCAATGAAACAGGCTGCTTCCTGAAGCAGAAAGTTCCCCAACCTGGGAGGATTCAGAAGGAACCTGGTGACCACATGCAGGGCCCTCTGGACTGTGGATCTGATTGTCAGGGAGGCTGGACAAGGTGCTCTCCATTGTCCCTTCCCACACTGAGGCCCTGCCATTCCATTACCTCCTGCCCCCAGGCTTAGCCTGCCTGGCCTTGCTGGCGGTGGAGTTGTCCACCAAGATGAGCCCTGACTGCTCAGCATTAAAAGGGAAAATCACTTGGAAGTAGACTTCCCTTTCCTGACACTACACTTCTGTCACCATTTTAGTTTTCTGTATCAAATTGCTAATAGTAAAATTGCTGGGCACATGGCACAGGCAGTGTTCTTCATTTATAGCCCCTTGTCCTACCAGTTGGCCAGTGGAGAAAACAATTAGCAACATTGGCCTGAAATGCAGACTGGAGGACAGAGAACAGCCAGGGCCAAGCGTGTGTGGAGCCCGGTGACTGGGGCCACGAGGGCCTCGTACGCCATATGCCTGGAACTTGTGCCCCAGACCCCACACCAGCTCATCATGCTGCTTTCCTCCAGCCACTCAGACTGTTCACACACCCACTGTCTGGAGGGGGTGTGGGTTGAGCACAGTTGTCCCTTGCCTCCCACCCCTTGGTGTCTTCTAACGGGCCTGTGATGTAGCCGTGGTCTGGCCACATATTGATTTTCTATTTCTAAGCTTTCCAAATGGCCTCGATGTTGCTACCTGTGTTGGTGCGTCGTCTCAGAGGGAGGTCCCTAAAGGCAAAGGATGTGTCTGTCTTGCTCTTTATAGGGAGCTGAGTTTGTCACCTCTGGGTGTTGTTGTTATGTTTTTTGGTTTGTTTTGATGTGTTTGGTGCTTTGTTTTTTGGCAACCATGCCATCTCCTTGAGGGCTGTTGATTTGCTTATAACGCAAAGGAAGAGACAGCTGATGCACCAGGGGTTCTGCTCGGGCCGTGAGCCTGGATCTCCCCTGTGCTTTTTTCCTCTGGACAGTTCCATCGCTGCTCGGGCCTGGGGGAGTGATGTAACCCTCTGTTTGTTTGTTCATTCATTTGCTTATTGATTCACTTATCTGTTCAGTTAACTGTGTTTTTTGAGGGACTTCTGTGAGCCCATTCCTGGACTTGGTCTCCAGGAATGTAAGCATATTAGCGAGAGCCAACCCCTAACCATATACCTAATGGGAAACGGACATGTGAACCGATAAGTGCTGCGAAGCACAGCAAGGAGGCCCCATAAGAGAGGTAGGAGGCAGGCAGTGAAATGGAGAAGATCGAGCCGAGACTTAGACAGACCCGGTTTCAGTCCTTACTCCATCTTTTACTAGTTTTGTAATCTACTTGCGCCTATTCCACTAGTGGAATGATAATGCCTGTCTTCTAGGATATTGTGAGGCAGAATTAAACTAGATAATACCTTGGCAGCACTCTGTAAATGTTGGCCCCTGGGAGACTATAAGAAGACCCTCTCACTTTGGGCTGTTAGGAGGGAGGGCTTCTCAGTGGAGGTGGTTGTTGAACTTGATCTTACAGCACAGAGAACATTTGTCCAGGTGAAGATGGAGAACAGTAAGTAAGAAGAAGCAATTCCTTAACCCCCGAGCCTAGGAAGGACTTGAGTGTGGGGCAGGTGATGGGATAGGTAGAGAGGAGGGTAGAGATCTGGTATGGAGTCTCAGGGGCCAGCTCAAGATTTTATTGTAAACAGCAGGGATATAGTAGAAATTTTTAAGCAGTGAAAGACATGCGCTGATCTGTTTTGGGATAGTAGTCAGGCAGAGTATGGGAGGAGGGGAGGGGAGGAACAGCAGGTGAGTGTGGGTCAGGGAGAGACTACAGACAGCCATTCAACTGACGTTTATTGAACAGCTATTATGAGCCAGATGAGCATTGAGATACAAAGATGAATTAAATAAAATTCCGGAGGGAGACAGATAAATAGAGAACACAATAAGCTGTGGTAAGAATTATGTGAGAGCAGCACAGGTCCTAGGGAAGCCTGAGGGAGGCCAACTGATCAAAGAGGCCATGAACATGGTCTGCCTCATGCTGCACCGTCCCCAGTATGCCATTCACACAGACAGCGATGTAAGGTGGTCCTGGTATTGGAATTGTCCTGGGGAGAGGTAATACCAATTAGGACCAAGGGAGAACCAATTCAGGAGAAGAGGCATTTAACTCAAAAAAGTAGTCCCAAGTTGGAATTGATGATCAAACTGAGGTAAGGATTGAGAGGAAGGAAGGGGTCCAGGACCTTCAGAGAGCAATCCCCTGGGGAAGGATTAGAAGGCTTATAAGGGGCTGGGGATGGAGGTAGTGCCCATGTGGGAGTGACTACAGAGCTGAGGGGTCTCTTCTGGGGGAGATAGGCCTTGGGCAGGTACTGGGGGCTTGGGTTGGCCCCTCTGCTGCCTGAGACTCACTCTCCTGTCTTCGAGCCCAGCCCCAGGAAGGGCATGATCTTCTCCGTGCCCTGGGCTCCCTTACTACTTCCTCTTCCTTGCGTGAACCTCTCCCAGAACCAGATTCCAGTCTCAGCAACATGACCTACTAGTGTGTTTGTGACGGTAAGCAAATCTGCCCTCCATTGTGTGGTGGGATAATGGGGGTAGTGATTTTGTAAAACCCCGAGACTGATGTTAGGGTGTTAGCTGCCGGCGTGGTGAGGAAGAGTGGAAGGAAAGGGCTCTGGAGAGCTGGAGAGGGGAGGAGGTTGGCTAGTTGATGTGGTCGGAGCTTCTTTCTGGGGAACAAAGTTCAAGAGCCTTCATAGAGCTCAGAAAATTTGTTGCAGTGTCCAGCCTCTCCTGGAGTACCTGGTGGCAGGGTTGGCAAGGGGCAAGGCTGGGGGAGGAGAGCTCCTCACAAGCCAGCGCACAGAGCAACGCCTGGAAAAAGGGTGGTGGTGTGGCCCTTACAGCCCCGTGTGTGTGTGTGGGGGGGGGGGCGTGTGCTTGAGTCAGAGAGAAGGTGACTGAGTAAGGTTTCCAGATGAACATGCAGGTAAGGGAGACAAAACCTGGGTGTCGGGGCATGCTGTGGGGACCCTTGTACCTGTTCATTAGGAGGCAACTGGGATAGTCAAGAGTATTTGCATCTTTGACTGTGCCCTTATCTCATCTGTTACCAGAACCTCAGCTTCCACTTAAGCAGTGTGGGATGTTAGTCCCTCCTAAGAGCTGTTCTAAGATGAGGTGAGACTCTGGAAAGGAAGGCACTCGATCGTCTGCGAAGCTCCACTGTAAAAGTGGCGAGTGTTTGCTGAGTGCTTATTAGGTGAAGACGTTGCGCTCCGTGCTTTCCGCGTGCACACCACCTCCTTAGCCCTCGCAGACTGAAGTCCCTGCAGGAATTCTCCCCAGTTTTGTAGGAGAGACAATACATGCAGACAGATCAGGTGCCACTGACCAGGCAGTCTGGCGCTGGCCCTGCCCCGTCCCCCTCGGTGCGTACTGACCAGTAGGCCGTGTCTGAGGCTTGTTGGGTGTGTGGCAGGTACTTCAACACCACCACGAGGAGGCGGCTGGTGAGGAGAGAGGAGGAAGCTGCCTGCAGAGTGGGTCTTCAAGTCCACACTGGAGAAGAGTGGATGGAAAGCTCCTTAAAAATAAAAATAGTGACACAGTGGCATCTCCTCTCTCTTATGGGGAGAGGACAAGCACAGGACTCCAGGCTGCCCACCTCGGTCGGTCCTGCTTCCATCCACCTCCACCTTCGGCCTGGCCCCTTCTGTGCTCCTCCCCTCCCCCACCGGAGGCCTCCTCCCCAGTCGGGATCAGATATGGCCTTTGTCTTTCTGCCTGAGTGCTCCCTTTCAGGGGATAAAGGCCTCTGTGTCTGGGAACACTGATAGTTCAGGGGAGCCTGAGGGGCAGCTTCAGGAAGTTGGACAGGGCTCCCCAAGTACAGTGCCTTTTCTCTTCATCCATTGTCTTCCCCTAACCAAATACCCCAAAACTATTAAGTCCCAGGGATGTGAGGGAGGCTCTGCTTTTCTGGGTCCCTGCAGATGGGGAGAGTAGGAAACAGAGCATAAAATGTGCCTCTGAAGAGGCAGTGAGGAGGCACGGCAGGGTGGTGGGTGGCGGGTGGCGGTGTCGGGGTGAGGCGCCCTCCCCTGCTCTCCCTGCAGTCCCACCAACACCAGCATGGGGATGAAGAGGGCCTGGGGCTCCTGGGAACCCCGGAGCTGCTGACTGGTAGCTGTACTCTCCCAGGGGAGGGCACTACTACCAACTAGCTTAAGGTGATGGACAGCCATGGTGTGGATGACAAAAAGGTTTAAGCAACCTCATGTCACCTTATAATCATAATTATCGCAATAGCCACATCTAGGTGGTATTCAGTAAAGCTGACCAATGTGCATACTTCAGTTTAGCTAATGTTTGTAGTCATATTGTATAGATGAAGAAACTGAGGGTCAGTGGGGTCACTTGCCCATAGGTACATTACCCCCGAGGCAGCACAGCATTGTGGTGGGGATCATGCCCTTTGATGCCAAAGAACCTAGTGATTATTTTTCTATCCAACTCTGCAAATTACCAGTGTTGTGACATTAGGCACATTACTTAATTTCTCTGGGCCTCCACATTCCCATCTGTGAAATGGGGTTAATAATCATGCGTCATACACATCACCCAAAGCAGTGATAGTGAAGGCGAAGATAAACAGCTGGGACTACATCAAATTAAAGAGCTTCTGCACAGCAAAAGAGACAATAACAAAAACAAAGAGAAACCCCACCAACTGGGAGAACATTTTTGCACCCAACACTAATGATAAAGGACTGATCACAAAAATCTGCAAAGAGCTGATGAGACTCAACAACAAAGAAAATAATCCAGTCAAAAAATGGGCAGAAGAGCTAAAAAGAAACTTCTCTGAAGAGGAAATGCAAATGGCCAACAGGCATATGAAAAAATGTTCAACATCACTTGTCATCAGGGAAATGCAAATCAAAACTACCATGAGATACCATCTTACACCAGTGAGAATGGCACATATTAAAAAAACTAGCAACAACAAATGTTGGCGAGGGTGTGGAGAAAAAGGAACTCTTCTGCACTGTTGGTGGGAGTGCAAACTGGTCCAACCACTGTGGAAAGCTGTGTGGAGATTTCTGGACCTACTAAACATAGAGCTTCCATATGATCCAGCCATTCCACTCCTAGGGATTTACCCAAAGGACACAGAAACATCAATTCCAAAGAACACCTGCACCCCTATGTTTATAGCAGCACTGTTTACAATAGCTAAGCTTTGGAAACAACCCAAATGCCCAAAAATAGATGACTGGATCAAGAAGATGTGGTACATATACACCATGGAATATTACTCAGCATTCAAAAAAGATAAACACATGCAATTTGCAGCAACATGGATGGCGCTGGAAGGGATCATGCTCAGCGAAATAAGCCAAAAAAAAAAGAAAAATACCGGATGGTCTCACTCATAGCAGGAATCTAGAAAACTTAAATAAGGGACCAGGAAAATGAATAACTATAAGAAAGTGAAAATCAAAATCAACAAAAAACTATGAACCAGAGACACTTTTAGGGGGGCAGGGGCGGGAGGGGAGGGATTGGGGTCAGAATGGGGGCGCTGCAATTGTATGGGGAATATAACAATAAAATTTATTATCTAATAAAAAAAAAATAATCATGCGTCATAAAGGTAGGCGTCAAGAATTCATTGACACAATTTCACAAAGCAAGAAGCTTGAGATCGTGCACATCCCTTCACTCAGCAGGTGTGAGCCGGATGCCAGGTCAGTGCCCAGGACTTAGCCACATGCTAGGCACACGTGCAAACAAGGCCTTTGCACAAACCAGCAAGGTCCGACTAGCGCCACGTGTGGGAGCGTTATGTCTGAAAAAGGCAGCCATGTGTCGGAGTGGAGGTGACTGTCCTGCAGCCTCCATTGAAAGGAAATGTCCAGCCCTGCTGCTCCAGGGACTGTCCTCTCAGTGCTCAAGGCCCAGGCCAGATGAGCTCCCATCCTTCTTGGGTGTCCACTTTAATGGGAAATGGACCAGCTGGACTTCCAGAAAGGAGGACAGTGGTAACACTTTTAGAAACCATAACGTTCATTTATTCACACAGTATTTTTAAAGTGCCAGGTACTTTTTCCAAGAGTTGAGGACAATGCACGAGCAAAATGTGAGTCTTATCAGGCTCATGTCAGGGAGAAAGACAATAGTAACTTAATAAGTACATATATGGTTAGTTGGGTACATACTGTGGGGAATAATAAAGCAAGAGAAAGGGAGTCCCAATGTGGTGGCGCAGAGTGCGGTTTTAAGTATTACGATTAAGGCAAAACTTACTTAGAAAGTGATACGTGAGAAACTCTCTGAAGGAGGAAAGAGACATAGTAAGGAGGGAAGCTTACTTACCAGAAGCTCCCCTGACCCTCAGTGAGTATGCAGTGTTACAGGGGTTTCAATATTGAGTCATTGGCCCTGATATTAAACTCAGGCTCTGGCTCCTCTCCTCTCCCTGGAAGCAAAAAGGTCATTCTGGCCCAAAGCCCCAACCCTCTAATCAGGACTTTCCAGCAAGAGAATCCCCCCATCAAAGTCCATGTCTCATTAGCGTAAACCCAGATGTGGTCAGAGGGCTGAACAGGAATAACAGAGACACTCCTTATCGGGGGAATCCCAAGCGCTCAGAGAGTTGGCCTTAGGAAGCCAGAACAAAGACTCACTTGTTGTAGGAATAGGACCTTGATGGAATAACTAGGCCTTGAGCTTTCACTTTGAGTGGAATGGGAAGTCAGTGGTAGGCTTGGAGCAGATGAGTGATATGATGTAGTGTCTGTTTTAACAGAATCCCATTGACTGATATGTTAAGAACAAACTGTGAAGAAAGGCTGGGGGACCCATTAGGCAGCCATTGCAGTAATCCAGTCACAAGATGATGGCATGGCCAACGGGGCACCAATGAGGCCATGCAAAGCAGTTCACTTATGGAATTATTTTGGAATTAGAATTACCAGGATATACTGATAGGATCGATGCAGGCTAAGAGAGAAAGAAGAGTAGAGGGGACTTTGAAGTTCTGTCTTGAGGAAGGACCTGGAGGTCATTGTCAGCGGAGATCAGGTTTGGGGTTAGATGATCAGGACCTCAGTTTTGGACGTGTTAGTAAGTGATGCCAATTAGACACCCAACTGATGATGCCACATAAGCGATTTGGTGGATGTGACTGGAGCTTCTGGGAGATCTGGGCTGGGCTAGAACATCAGTGTGGAGGTGGTATTTCAAACCTTGTGAATGGATGAGTTCACAGAGGGAGTGCGCAGAGAGAGATAAGAACTAAGGACGGGACCCTGGGACCTTGGATCACACCAACCCGAAGATGGGGAGCAACCACCAAGGACACTATGGACAGGGCAGGACAATAGGAGGGCACCCGGAAAACTGGGTCCTGCCAGCCTGGGGAGGCAATGGTCAAGGGTCGATGTGGTCAAGGGTAACAGGCAAGACAAGGACTGAAATGAGGATTCACGATGGATTTTGCAGCTTGGAGGTCAACTTGACTACAACAGTTCTGGTGTGAATTCAGGAGCGGATGGGAGGAGAATTCTGTATACAACTATACTTGAGTAGTTTTGCCATAAAGGAGAGCAGAGAAATGGGGCAGTACCTGGAGACAGGATCAAGATAGCGTTGTTTTGTTTTGTTATTTTTTTTTAAAGGAGAGAAAATCTAGCCCATTTGTATGCGGATGCCCCTAGAGAGGAAATAGCAGTTTAAGAAACTGGGGATGTTTGGCCATGAAAAAAAGAGACTCTGGGGGCATGTCATAACTCTTCTCACATGCTTAAAGGACTGTCATATGGAGGAGAATTAGATTCATTTTATGAGACTCCAGAGATAAGAACTAGCACCAATGATTAGGAGCTACAAAGAGGAGAATCATAGCACAGCCTAAATAAGAATTCCATTCTCACATGCGTCCATTTATGTACTCATTCAAGAAATCCATGCTGACTGCCTCTGATGTGACCAGCACTAACCCAGCACCAGGACAAAGTCCTGATGAAGACTCAGCCGCTCTGGCCCCGGGAGGAAGGCAGTGGGACACATGACTGTACTCGAAGTGCTGACAAGGGCCTGTCTAACTGGGGAGGGGACGGATGGCGATGGGGTTCAGGCAAAGGTCAGACTGGGCAGGGGAGCCATAAACGCCCTCTAGGATATTCTACCTTCTGATAACTGAAAATCTATTTGGCCTAAATAAATGAGGCTTAAAAAGGTACTCGAACCTCAGTTATCAGGTACATTTTCTGGATGACTGAACCATGTAGATACTACCTTAATAAAAATGATGGTTGATAGATGGGTGGTGCTTTATCATTTACAGAGCACATTTAATCCTCACAACAGCCCTGCCAGGATCAGTCTGTTCGCCCCGTTTTATAGCTGGGTTCACAAGGCTCAGGGCAGCAAGCCATGCTTAAGGTCACGTAATTATTATACAGACAGAGCTGGGGCCAGAGCCAAGTTCATCGGTCCCCTGTCCAATGCACACACCCTTCCCAAGCAGCAAAGTGCTGGAAAGTGCTTTGGGGCCAAGACTGGGTCTCTTGTAAATATTTCATACCCCAAACCCCTTCCCCTGGAGCTTTCCCCAGTCTGATTCCCACAAAATAATATTAAGCCAGTTTCCTGTCCTTTACCTGGCACAGCTCTGTTCCTTTCCTCTCTGACCTTCCCCTTTTTCTCAGCCTTGTATCTCATTCCAGGAAATCTCTGGACACAGGAGTGGCTTAAAACTGAGACTGCTCGAACTTCCTGGATTAGCAGTCTGGGCTCCTCTGATGTAAAGAGGGAGAGAAATCCAAACGCTGTAAATAACAAGGATGGAAGGAAAAAGGGTAGAGCAATGATAGTAATGATGATAATAGCAACACTGACTCACCTTGGGCTCACTCCCTATGAAGAGATACTAATATTAGCTTCATTTTACAAATGAGGAAACTGAGGTACCTCAGAGAAGTACAGCAGGTTGCTCTGGTTGAGTAACTGGGCGGCTACCTAGTCAATACCTTTAGCTGCTGTGCTGTCTGCTCCGCTTCCCAGGAAAAAGGAGGAGAGATACACAGTCTAGGGAAGGCCTTTGTTCATGGGAGTTTTTGAGCCTCCCTGAGCTGAAGCTAATGGGAAAGAAATAGGTCTAGTTCCTGCCCTCAATAAACTCACAGCTACAGAATCACACAACACCAAAGCAGGAAGGGATCTTAGAGAGGTCATCCAAATCAGGACACAGGGAGGTGTAGCGAAACACCTACGAAGGGAGAAGGAACACACTTTTGCACACGTACAAAAATAGCATCGACATACAAGTCAGCAGTTCCACATGGGACCTTGCACTGCAGTGAGCACAGGTTACAGTAAACTCTGTGCTGGATGCTGCCACCCACACAACAGTCCTCACCCACAGCTGGAGGGAGGAAACAGTATGATGTGGACCCGATGAGTACAAAGCATTGGACGCATTTGAGACTGAATGAGCAGTTCAATTTAATAGAAATAAAGCTTACTTTTCAGAGAGGAGTGGAAGGCAAGTTAGAGATGCTAAGTGGAAGGCAAGTTAGAGATGCAAACTGAACTTGGAGATATCTAGAGGAGAAGAAATCTGATGGCTTATCAGGGAAGGCTTCCTGGAAGAGGGAGCGTTTAGGTTACATTTGAAAAGAAAACCTTGATTCAGCAAGTGAGGAGGCAGAATGAATAAAATATTTGCGGGACAAAGCAGTGTGGGAGGTGAAAGGAGAAAATTAACTCTGGGTTCAGTTCATTTCAATGATGTTAGTTAAGATGCTACTAAAGTAGATTTTGACATCCTTGATAAGCATAAATATGAATTTAAAAAGAACAGCATCTATCCTTGAGGAGCTTCTAGTTCAGTGCTTCACAGAATCAGGGTGCACATGTCATGTGAACTTGGGCTAGGGCCTTGGTCCAGGCTGGTGGGTTAAGGAAGACTCCTGGATCCTAACCTTAAACTGTGTCTTGACGGCTCAAGAGCAGTGAGCCAGGTGGCAGAGAAAGGAGCACTGAAATAGGATGCAGTTTGGAATGTGCAAAAACCTCTGACACTGGAGTTACTGAAAGGCAAAGGACACTTTGGAGAGAACAGAGGTGATGCTAAAGAGGGAACAAGGTTGGACAGGACCTAACCCAATTTGAACTTCTTCTGAAGTCAGTGGGGAGCCACTGCAGGGTTTTACGCAGGGTGGTGATAGTAGACTTGTAATTTAGAAAGATCATACTGGGAACTGTGGAGAATGGATTTAAGGGGACCAGGCTGGAGGTAGGGAACCAATTAGGAATTTATCTTTTTTTAAAGATTTATTTATTTTTGCACAAGAACCAGCGTACAGGCCAGATGTGCGGGAGGGTGAGAGGATTCACTGGAGACAGAGCTGGGAACAGAATAGACAGACTGAAGAAATACACTGCTGAGGGCCTCCCCTGGTAGCACAGTGGTTGAGTGCTGGGCTGCGAAGCTGCCCGCAGCCTCTGCAGCACCGGTTCTATCCCTGGCCACCGGCGCGGGTCCCACATGGCGCGACAGACCTCTCCTGCCACGCCCGCTGCTCCCCTCAGCAGTGTATTTCTTTGTCAGTCTGCCTGTTCTGTTCCCTGCTTTGGCTCTGGTGAATTCTCTCACTGTCCCGCGCTTCTGACTGTACCCAGTGCTTGTATAAATAAATAAATAAATCTTTTAAAAAAAAAAAAAGAAATACACTGCTGAGGAGAGCAGGGGTCGAGACAGGAGAGGTCTGCCGTGCCGTGTGGGATTCTCACTGCTGAGGCTGCGGACAGCTTCATAGTGCGGCGCTCAACCACCTGCGCCACAGGGGAGGCCCCAATTAGGAAGTTATTGCCCTGGTCCAGGGAGTGATAAGCAAGATTTCACCAAGGGAGAAGGCGTGCAAGGGGAGAGGCAGATCGAGACCCATTTTGGAGGGATGTTCTGTGGTACCTGCATGAGGCAAGAGAGGAAAGGGTCCAGGATGAGTGCCTGGTCAGTGGGCAGAGGACTAAGGCGATCAGTGACCTCTAACTGCTCATGGAAAGGTCACCAGTCCAATTAGCAGGAGTAGGCTCTCCGAGCCAGAGCACACTGCTGTTAGGGGCTGAACTGGTCTCGAGTGGTGGCTGACAATTCCTGGAAACTCCTGGATGAAGTCCAAGGACTTGACAATTTTTCAGGTTTCTGGAGGTGAAGTTTCTGTGTCTGGAGGTGGAGGTTGTGGGGGAAAAGGCTCTCTGTGTGTGTATGCATGGGGAACGTGGTTGAAGTGAATATGTAGAATATTTGGCCAGAATTCCCAGGTCCCAGGGCTGCTGCACCTCCAGCAAGTGTGGCACCCGAGGCAGTAGCACCCCTCATGCCAGTGGCCCCCTGATGACCAGAGGAAGCATCTCAAGTGCCTGCCTGCCAGGGTTCCCCAAGAGGCAGAGACACCAGATAGAGAACTTGGAAGTTAGCAAAAATGAGAGAGTGTTGCTTATTAAAGTAAGGAGTCACTTAATCTTGAAGGCCACTCAGCATTGCAGTCAAGTGTTCCGTGTTTAAGGGCCCTTTAGGACAGGGACTGGGGCCACTGGGGGCGGAGATGCCACCTGATGAGGATTGCAGAGAGGCCAGAGTTATGCATCTGGCTTTGCTGTGGATCAGCTCTGTGACTTTGGAGAATTCGCCTCACCCCTTTGGGCCTCCGTGAAATAAGAGGATTGGAGTAGATCATCTCGTCTGGGTTTCTTCTGGCTCTAAAATCCCACCATTCTGAAGGAAGCAGTCAGATAGCTGCCATCCATTTGATCCTTCCTGGTCTTACTATCTGCACATTTCAAAAATCTTACCTTTTCTTGAAAATTTGAGAGTAGAATGTCCTCCTTCATATGTACCTTTTCTTTCTCCTGCTTCAGATAAGCCTTTCTGGGAAGAACAAACCTCTATGTTCACCACTGCTCAGTACAAAGACCCCCTCCCCTCAGCCTTCAGTGTTCAGGAAGGACCCCAGCTATCCTGAGTGCAGGTAGGGAGGTCCCAGCCACTGGAAGGCCAGGGACTCACAGGCAGCACAGTACAGTTACAAGGTTTGCTCACGTACTCGATGCTTCTTGTCTTCCTGCTGCTGCTATGCCCCTATTGTTCCTTCTGTCTGGAAGGGCCTTTCCTTCCTGTGGCCTCTCCTGAAGCAGAGGAGACCTGGGGACCCTACCCCAGCTCCTCTTTCCAGCATTCGTCACCTGTAGTCACAGGTGGCGGCTGTTAATGTTATTGGTTTCATGGTTCCATAGCAAGGACCCCGGATGACGGAGGTGATATAATGAAATAATGAAATGAAATAATAGCAGTGGCTAATGTTTTAAAGTGTTTGCTATGTGTATATCTCATTTCATCCTCACAACTGTCAATACTGCCAACAAGCAACGCATGGCCACACCAACCCCAGAGTCCCTGCCTCTCTACTTGACTTCTGCTTTTTTCTTCTCTGTAAGGACACAGGGAATGGGTACCCTCTCTCCTCCCTGTTGCTCTCTCCTTTCTCCTAACTCATTTTCTTTTCTTCTCCCATAGAATGGGTACAAGAGTCATTTTCCTAAAATCCACCTTCAGAGACTCCTGCCATCACCTACAGGATAGTCATGCTCCTTAGAATGACCTTGGAAGGCTTAGAATGACCTTGGAGGCTGCGGAGCCCTCCGCACCCTTCTTCTCCAGGATTCCCATAATTGCCTTCACCCATTGTCTGTTACCTAAGCTGGCAACAATCCCCCTTCCCCTCAGCTTCCACATTCTTCCAGCTATTAAATCCTGTTGATTCTGCCTCACTCATAAATCTCATATCTATTCCATTTCTCTTTATCCATTGTCTTAGTTTTACATCTTTATAATTTCTCTCTAGGAGCAGTGATGCAGCTCCCTGCTGGGCCCACCCTCTCCAGTTGCTGGCAGAGTAGTCTGTCTAATTCTTTATTCAGTCTTCTCAACCACTGTGATAAAATCCAAACTCTTGATCCACTATGTAAAACTCTACATAATCTGGCCCCAGCCTGTGGGCCCATTTCTACTTTCTTTTTCTCCCTGTCCCTGCCTCCTCAGAACTAGCTGCAGATGCACAGTCCACCAAAAATCTATGCCTCTGAGCCTTTACTCACATTTATATTCTGCTGGGAAACTCTTCCCCCCACATCCCTAACGCACCCCCCCCCCTTATCTTCTTGGTGAGCACATCCCATTTTTCACATCTTTGTCTAAGTGTTATCCTCTGTACGAAGTCCTCCTGACCTCCAACCCCTGCAGCCAAATTGACTGTTTCTTTCTTTGTGCATCACGTGATAGCCCTTCCAGACTCTCATCATTGCATCTATAACCCCGTGCTGCATTTATATGTTCAAGTCTGTACTTCTCTCTAAATTCCTTCAGAACAGGAGACTTGCAGGTTTCTCCTTCCAGTCTCCAGCACCAGCTTCGTAGCCTGATACATACAGGGTAAACGCACTTTAAACGTGGAGTGAATGAGAAGATGAACCGCATTCAAGACCTGCCACAATCTGATCCCGGTCTACTTACGCTTCCTGGTGCCATAACAATAATAATGCAGCACCTGATAATTGCCCTGCACATGTAGCTTGCAAGTGTGCTTAAGAGGATTATCACTTTTAATCCTCACAACCCTGTCTTTCCACAACACACAGTGACCCAGCCACGCCAGACTGCTCCCCAGCCACACCAAACACATCCTTGCCTTTGTCCTTACTGTTCTTGTGTCAGGATCTCTTTGCTTCCATAACTGGTTTGAGGCTTAATTTTGTCCCAGCGCAGAGCCTTCTCTGATTTGCTCTCTCCTTTTTTCCCACTATTGGAATTAATCATTTCTCTACTAAGTACCAAACTAGTGATTGGCCTGAGCCTTATACGTAACTAAAGCTATTTATTATAAAACAAGGTTTTGCCTTACTAGTTCCCTTCTCTCTGTGGCCTTTGCATAAACTGGCACACAGTAGGCCCCCAATACTTGCTTGCCAATTAAAATACAATAGAATTGAACCAAATCAATTGTTTAGGTTTCAGCATTCTCCGTGGAACCACAGCCGAACAAGAAAGTTGGTAGGAATGGACTAGAGCTGAGAGGGGACCAGAGGGAGACAGCTTCAACTTGGCAGAAACTCTTCCACATAAGTTATAAAAATATTTCTTGCCAACAAGTTGTCCATTGATGTTTCTGGATGCGTCATTGTTACTATTATCTAATTTCTTTTTAAGATTTATTTCATGTATTTATGCATAGAAGAACTGGGGTGTATGTCAGATGTGCAGGGGGTGAGAGGACTCACTAGAGACAGAGTGGGGAGCAGAACAGGCAGACTGATGAAATACACTGCTGAGGGGAGCAGCGGGCAAGACAGGGGAGGTCTGCTGCACCATGTGAGTAGCTCCCGGGCCGGGGATCTAACTCATGCTACAGTGGCTGCCAATAGCTTGATAGCACTGAGATTTTAATCCCTGCGCCACCAGGGAGGCCCTTATTATTTAATTTTTGATTATCCCAAACAGCGTGTTGGGCACCAAGCCAGTGCCAGGAAGCCATCCTGACATTTCTCAAGGCAGCCAGGCCCCTGTACTCAGAGAGCTACACAGCCGAGACCTGGAGGCGTGCGTCCTGCAGATCCTCTGTCCAGTCTAAAAAGCCCGGCTGGCAGGCCTGCTCATCTGAGGCCCTGACAGTAAAGGGAAAGCAGGAGCTCAACGCTCCAGTTCTCCTGACTTCCAGCTTACATGTTTTTGCCCCCCACTACTAAAATCTGCCCCCAACAAAATGACTGTTAGAATTCCTCATCATCTGTCTTCCTAGATGCTGTTCAGTTCAACAATATTTATTTTATTGAATGTCTCCTCCTGTGCTGGGGTGCTGTGGGGTGTGGAGGTGGGGCGACAGGGGAGCATGGGAACCTGCTCTGAGAGAGCCCTCCCTGGCATCGGCAAGCAGCTCCCTGCCTTCCTTGCTGCCTCTTTCTTGGGCCAACCAGTATCCCTGTTTTCCCATTAATGCAAGCAGGCTGGCACCTGATTGAGCTTGAGCACTAAGCACTTGCCACTCACCCCTGACCTGCCACTGTCTCCCTGGCAGTGCAGCCAGTGTGCCTAGCCTACCATTGGCCTTCTGGGGGGAGGAGGGGAGCCTCCTGCATCTTAGAGTTGACATTTGCTGTGTCACCAACAGCTGTTCACTCTCCACTCTCCCTGTCCCCTCGGGCTCTCCTCCACTGCCTTCTGGAAGAAACACAACTGAAGTCCTTTCCTTCTGTACCCCTGACAGAGATAAACTGGCAGGTCTGGAGGACCTGAATATGGGTACTTGCGCTCCATCGACATCCTCGACATCCTCGGCTCTCCCAGCTCCCCCAGCCTAGTAGACAGACCCCCTCCCTGTGCCCTGGTCGTCTAACCGGCTGAGGAATGCCAACACACCGTTAATTTGTGTGTCTTGCAAATACTTTATTGGCATCTCGTGGTGTTGAAAGTCATGTAATTATGAGCAGAATTTATATGTTACCAGTGCTGCCTGGGCGCCCTCCCTGCGTCTCCTTCCAGGCACTGCAAATATTGAAGGCTGGCTTAGAAGAGAATCAAACCTACCCGCCTTTATATCTGTGCGCCCTGCAGATAAGGTTTTAATTGAAAATTGGTTCATCTGTTGCCCATGCCTAATTACAAGGCGCCTGCACCGCCAACAGAGCACACAGACGGAAGCCCAGCACCCTCAAGGAAGGCCTGGGTAGGTCCCAGGGTGGGGGCTGCGGTGACTTTGGCAGCTTCCCTTCTTCCACACCTACCACAGAGGCCTCTCATTTCTTACTGACAAACAGCTCCTGGTCTTTGCAGGCAGGGCTCTCCCTCACCTCCTTCTAACTCTCCATTCTGCTCCTTCCTGCCATGGCTGGTGATTCTCCAATAAGGACAGGATGCAGCTTAGCAGTCTATGTCGGTTCCTCCCTTCTGCAGGAATCTACTCCTCCTGCCCAGTCCTGCTCCATTCTTTCCTGCCAGCCCTATAGGGCAAAACTAGCCCTTTTGTCAACACCTTCCAATTCTGCCAGTGGGCCTGGCTGGATGCCCCTCCCCAGCCAGGCCACTCATCCCAACCTTTCATCGTGCCTCCCAGCCTGCTCTGTCCACTGCTGTCCTGGGGAGTTCCCCACGTGGGGCCTGTCATCCATTCAGATCTTATGTCTTTGACTCTGTCCTGAGGATTTGCCTCCTCCATCAGACGGGTGCCCTCCACCCTTGGTAACTCCTCACCAGAGCAGCACCAGGTTCTTCACCTGAGGAGGTGCTTAGAGGGGCCAGGGGGCTTGGAGCACAGGCTCCACTGCCTTCTTCTGGAAACTCCTGAAGTTTGATCACCATGAGGTGGGAGATGCAGTGGTTGGCTTGGTGGCCTTGTTGGGTGTGGTCAAGGTGTTTGATTCAAAGCTTCTGACAGAGAACGAGCACCCAGGACCTGCCCCGGGTGGGTGCCCGTGGCCTCCACCTTGAACCACCCGCTCTGGGCCCTGGTCACATGTCACTGCTGTCACATTCAACTCCAACAATAATTCCCCTGCCGGAGAGCAGGAGGAAGAATTCATTTCCCAGCTCCAGCCAGGCGGCTGTGAAATATGATTTCTAAAGTGTTAATAATGCATCACGTTTAGATAGCACTTTACATCTTCCAGAGCGGCTGCTGGGCAGGGGGGCTGGCAGCCAAGCTCAGGGCTGTGGGGCCGGCTGCCGGGTTCCACTTCAGGACTCTCATCTGCAGTACAGGCCTGCTCCGTGGGCCTTAGCTTCTCGTTCTGAAACAGCAAAGAGGTCATTCAGTCTTGGCCTTCTGCCAGAGTATGGAGGTGCCTCCCCTTGCTAGTTTCCACCCTCTTTTAACAGACCTACATTTCTCCTTCCTTTTTCTTCTCCTAGGAAGTCCCCAGTACTTCTTCATTCATTCATCAAATCCTAGCTAAGTGCCAGGGTCTGGGATGCAGAGGGGATGCCACTGGGGTTTTTGAGAATGGGTGGGATGGAGGTGTAAATCCCTACCCTCAGCACTGTGGGGAAGTGAAGGTAATGGGGGTGAGGCCATCTTTGCTCTATTTGGGGCTGGAGGGGAGACAGACTGCTCTCTGCTGGCTATCAGAATTTCCAGGGGGCCTAGCTAGCTCACTCTTGAAGACACTGCCTTGTCTTTGCTGGTCTGCTCCGAGCCACTAAGCTTTAGGGTCCTTGACCTTCTGAGACCTGGAATTGGTCAGACCCCACCACCACAACATGTGTGCCTTTCACACGTGAGTATAAGTTCCCCCATCTTTTCATTTCTCTCCAGGGCTTTTCACAGACTTAGAATACTCCCCTCTGTCCATATCACTGAGCCATTTTCCATCTATCACAGAATAGTCTTGGAGAATCTCTCCATATTCCAGCCCACAGCCACCGCTTCCAGGAAGTCCTCCCAGAGTGATCTGAGGAAAGGAGAAGACCTATAATGTTTACCATGGGTTGCCCCAAGTTCCCCATTGCTCTCACCCAAAGCACCACTGCCTTGACACACTGGAGTACCAGGCCCCCTGAAAAATATAAGTTTGACCCCCTGAAAAGTATAAGGAAATTCTGTCTTTGTAAAATCATAGTTATTTTCTGGATCCCTGGATTTCTAGTATCTGGGAATCCTGCTCTGCTACCAACTGTCTTTGCAGCATCTTTGGACCTCACTGTCCTCACCTGAAAAATGAGGCTGTTGCAAAGGTCAGTCACCCAGGGCTTTCCTCTATAACATTCTTTGATGACATTTCTACTTCAAACAATTCCTTGGTGAATTATTAGGTAAAGAGAAGAGGTCTTTTGATAAGCATATAATTGCCTTCCAGTTGATTGATTTCATAGAGCCAGTTGGGGGCTCTGTCTCTCTGGAGGGGGTCTGCCCATGCTTGGTAATGTCCTCATAGCTGGCTCCTGTCCCCAGGTGGGGCTGTGGCCTTGGGCGGTTCTGGCCCAGAGCACAAGTCCAAGGGGGCTGGGCCTGCTGGGCCCTCTGTGATTCTGTCCCACAGGCCAGATGCTAACTAAAGTTTGGCGGTGTCAGGGATGAGGAGGATGCTTCCCCTCACCCTCAGCCCTTCTGACTCCTCTCACTTCCTAGGAAGACAATTCCTCACAAAGTTTTCCCAACGGGTTGCGCTGCCACTGCTGTTCAGCTGACACCATAGCTGACGAGTTATTAAAAATCCTTCATTATTATTCTGTGCTGTTTCTCTTCCTCCTCCCTCCCTGCCCTGCCCCAGGCTTCCAAGGCTCATGGCTGTCACTGAGAAATGTCTGGAGGCCCCTAGCCAAGCAGAGGCAGGCTTTGCACCCCTCCTTCAAAGTGCCCCCTGCAGATGTGGCAGCTGGCCAGTGGTGGGGTCCTGACCAGGGCTGGGGTGCTCACACCTGGGTGCCTGATTCTGCTTTCAGCCAAACTCAGGGGGCTTGTGCAAGTGGCTTCTGTGTTCAAAGGTCTCTAGATCAAGATATGGTTGGAGACGGATTTGCAGTCTCTCAGGAATCCTAGTTGGGGAGACATCCCTGAGGGATGCACATTTCGGGCGGCATCTGGGACCCAATGCTTCATCCCCTGGGGCAGGAGTGACAGGCTAACTCCATCATCCCACTCCCTGAGCTGGGGGTCCAAACCCAGCTCATCCATCACAATGTCCCAATAATCAGATTTGGCTGCAGCAAGAACAGAACACTCGACTCTTCTTCCCAGCACTGCAGCCGTGGACCCTGGGAGGTGTGGAGAGTGTGGCTCCTGGAAGGGAGGAGGGAGAGCTGCAGAGAAGCTCAGCGCCTTCATGTTCCTCCCCTCCCATGGCGCTTTCCACAGGGTTCCTGCACCTGTGTCTGGACAAGTAGTCCCAGGTCAGACCTGGGAGTGGGAATAGATTCAGATTCTCTCTCTTGAACCAGAGGCCATTCATTTATTCTGTCACATTCCTCTCTGCATAAATGTGCCTCTTAAGCCCTACTTCACCCTTCCTGGTGTCCCAGACATCAAATTCCTTTTGTCCTGAAACTCACTGCCTTGTTCAATTCCAGTTTCTAGGGTCACTGGGCTAAAAGGTAGAACAAAGGGCCAGAAAGCTCTGGGCTTCTGGTTAAAGAGAAGCAGGCGTCCATAATGAGTACAAAAATTCAGGGGCTGACATTCCACTTGATCTGGCCTCCTAGCTGAGTTGATGTCTTTGATGACTTTTGTTTGCCTCTTTTTTTGTTTGTCTAGATGAATTTTAACTGGACGTCTATCCATACCTATCTCCACATCTATGCAGGGTGTGGAGGCAGAAAAAAAATGTGAGATTAGAGCTAGTAAAGTAAAATCCTAGTCGGGGACATAGTCAGAGCTGGGGCTTGGGGTAGACCTACACAGTGTGACATTGGGTAATAGGGTGAGGGTGCTAGGGCAAGTGTCAGGCTTGAAACACATCCAGTTAAAAGTAGCTAAAAGTTTTGGGCTCCTGCTTAATCAGTAAACAACTATTGATCACTTCTGCAGAGCAGATAGATACTGGAAATGTAAAATTCTTTGCCTTCAGGAAGCTCATGTTCTAGTTAGGTTTGGGGTTAGAAGGATGGTTATCATTAGGTTTGGTTTGGAACTGTTGTTGGGGTTGAGGCTGATTTAGGGTTACTCTTTGGGGTCAGGTTGAAGTAGGAATAAGGGTTAGCTCATGTGTAACCATCCAGATTGGTGTGCAACGTCTGTGTAAATTCCTTCTCCCAAGCTCTGCTCTTCTATCCCGCCCCCCACTGCCGCCAACTCCCCCTGGGTCCCCAAGCTCTTCCCTGCTGTCTAAGGCTTCCTGGACTTGCTGGAATCCGTTTAATGACAGCAACCATCTGCCACCCTGGAGTGATCAGCCCCTTCCCCTTCCTCTCCTGCTGCTCCTCCAGCCCCTTCCCCCTCCAGTGGCTCTTCTGCCACCACATTCCTGGGACAGAACCTGGTGACCCCTCTTCTCAGCACTGACCTGGCCCTTCTTTCTCCAGCTCCCCTTGTCTGTAGTCACTCGCAGGTGAGCCATTTGCACCACGCCCCCCCACCCCCCCACGGGCCCAGACTGTCACACTTCCATCCTACACATACTCTGTCTTCAGTGGCATTCTCGGTGTTCTCTGGCCTCCCCTTGCTCCCCTCTTGCCTTTAAGCAACATTTCCTTATCACTCCCTCTGTCCTCCTTTGATCCATTTTCCAGGGCCCCTCAGAAGTCTCCTGCTGCTCTTATTGCTGCCCTTCCTCCTCTGTTAACTCCCTTCAGAGAACCTCCCGCCCCAACCCTCCAACTCACTTGCCTCTAGGGCTGGAGAAATTTCTTTTCATCTCTCCTCATCAGTCATGTAGGGCAGATCTCTCAAAGGATCCCTGCACCTTCTGGAAACCCAGCCGGGAGCAAGTGGTTTTGTTAGGAAAAGTACTTCCCTGGGCAGCCAGGTGTCAGGAAATGCTGGAGTGGAGACGCAGCACTGAGGGGCTCTTGCATGCTCTTGTCTCATTCCAGGGGGACTCCAGGGTCGGCCCTTTCCTCCCGCCATTAGTCCCATGCTAAGGGTTTAGGGGTGAGTCGGTGAAATGCCCGGCTTTCAGGAGTGGCTTGGGAAGGAAGTTCTAGCATCATCTGAGCAGAGGTCAGACTGCTCCCCTGCCCACCTCCATTTCTGAGAAGCTGCAGACCGGCCTGCTGAGGGCTTGCTCCTGGCTCCCTGCCCCCGGCCCTTCCTTCCTGCCTTCTCCTTCCTCAGAGCTCTCCTGCACTCCCAGGAGAACCTCCTCCCACCCAGCCCATCCATCTTTCAGAGGACGGTGAGCTTGATTGGCTCTGATATCCGGAAGGCCTAAGCTGCTCTTTGGAATGCACAGTGCCCTCTCCCCCTCGCAGGAAGATAATCGAGGGGGAATATTGGCTCGTCCAGGAAACGAGGTGCTAAATTTGTTGTGAGATTGGTGTCACAAGCAATCAAAGGGAGCCTCTCCCCATGGAGGGCTGGGCAGCTAAATGAGAAATCATTAGGTTATTGCAGAGACCAGGGACAACAGCAGTGGAAGAAGGAGAGACCCACCCCCATCCATCCCCCAGGGAGGCAACACAGGGAGATCACAAAGGGAAGGAAAGAATCAGAGATGCAGACAGGCCCGGAGGGGAGATGCCGGCTGCTCTGTCCAAGGTCTCCCCTAAACCCGATGCCCATAGCATCTCAGCCACACGCCCCTAGCCCTCCACTTCATGTAGCCTCTTGTGAAGCTCCAGTGACACAGGAGGCCTTTGATCAGGGCCTTTGATGGCTCCCCCACTGGTGTCCAAGCAGACACAGGATGCAGGGCAAAAAGAGACATGTGAGTAGAGCAGATAAGCGAAATTTGGGGTGAGTAGAAAAGTTGAAGAGAGCATGTGTGAGAAACTTGATGAGGGCACAGGCTGGAATGGGCTGATTGGATGTGATAGGAAAACGAAACCTTCTTTACAGCCTCCTGACTGGACGAGGGGGACTTGAAGGGTGCATAGCACACCCTGGATGGGGCTAGCCTGCTAGAAGACAACGAGGTACCTGGCCTGTGTACACAGAGGTTGCTCGCCCCTTTCTGCTAAATACTGTCTCCTTCATGGATAGAAGGCCACACAGCCAACCTGGCTTTCTCAATCTTTCGGGTCCCAGGAGTCATCAGTATGCATGGCCTTGAAGAGAAGGTGTCTCCCTGGACCCTAGCCATGGCTCGTGACTGGTCACCCCCACCACCAGGTCCCCCGTTGATGTCCTATAAACTTCTGAGAATGCTAAGATGAATGGTTTTGGTCTCCCTGGGCTTCCCCTTTTCTTGGGGCATTTGTGTTCCAAGTGACCGGCAAACTGTGTCAGGTAGAACAGGAAAAGTCAGCAGCAGACAAAAACCAGAGTTCCCAGCTCTTGGCCCCAGCATCATCAACCCCAAAGACCTACTTCTGGGTCCCCTCTCCCCTGTGATGCTGCTGCCATATTGAGACCCTGCTCCTACAGCTTTTAATTACCGAGACTCCATTTCCAGGCTCCCTCAGCTCCCCGCAGCAAATTAACATTCCATGCCCCTTGCACGTGTAAAATGAACCAAGTTAGATGGATCGATTCAGCAGCCGGTGGGAGCTGCTTTTACTTTATGCAGGATTGATCCAGGCGACCCCGACTTGGGTCCTCTAGAAGTGCCTTTGCGGGGGAAATCTTTTTAATGGAGATTAATTGGAAAGCCTAGAATGTCCTACTTATAGGCAGAAAGTGCCCTGTTCTTCCTTTTGGCAGCTGCACATCAACACTTGTGTATAGACGTGCAGTAACACACAGACTCACTAGACATGCCAGTGCAAGCAAGGACGCGGTGCCCCCACCACACACTCTCAAGCCACTCACACCCTCATACTGCCATGCGGCTCCAAGTCCTGAGTCTCCCCAGGCTGAGCCTTTCCAGGGTGACCCTGGTCTGTGCAGCTTGCATGAGCCACGGCTTCCACTTTTGTCCTTCTGAATCAGAACCTCCTTCTTTGTGTCCAGTAGCTCTCCATGGCTTAGGAGTTTCCAGAGGGCAGAGACAAACTGAGGTATACCCAGAAGAGAAGAGTGTTTAATTTTTAGAGTTAAGTCCCTGGTCCCAATGTCTTTACGTGCCAGAATTCCAGCCACTTCCAACTAATAGCTCACTGGCCTTTGATGTCTCCATGTCTTGGCTCGCATGGTTCCCTTTGTCTGGATTGCCCTTCCCACCAGTTCTCTGGCTGTTGAAATCCTTCAGGATCAATGCCATTCCAGTGAGTCCATGTGTATTCATTGAATATCCACTCTGTGACAAGCTAGGCCTCCAGTGCCTAATCGGCAGATAGCGAGAGCAACAGAGCCCAGCCAGACGTGGGTCTCACCCTGGGGAAGGCCAGACACAAGTCAGACTTATGGGAAAAAAAGGCTATTTATTTATTCATTGATCTTAGGTATGTCCCCCAGGCTGCTGCACCGTGATATTCATTACACTGTATTGCTGGTCTCTTGGGCGTGTCCTTGGGATGGTAAGCTGGGCGATGGCAAGACACATGCATCCTGTGCCCTTTGCGATCCAGAGCCCAGGACAATGCCTTGTGTGCAGTAGGCACTGAACAAATGTGTTATATGAACGATTATTGAATTGAATTCACTTTCTCAGTGGGGGGGCTGGTACTTTATTCATTAATCATTACTTCAGATAATCACAACAAACATTTATGGAGCACCTATTATGTGCAAAACACTTGTCCTAGTGGTTTTGGAAGAAGCATAACTAAGATAGTACATTTAGTGCCTCAAGAAGTTTGCAATCTAGTCTCATTAAAAGAAGTTCGGACAAGAGACGACACATCACTACAGACTAACCTATAGGCCTAAGTCAACATAATGTGGTCAGGTCCCATCTCTATCTTGTTGAGATTTTATGGTTAATTTGCTGTGGGACAGAAGTGTTACTTATACCGTGACTTCCACCCTAGACCAATTTCTGGCCTTTTCTTTTCCCTGCAGATGCTCTGTTCAGAATTTCTTCCTTTAAACTTTGATACTACAAACCATTTCAGCCCACCTTGACTGAACTGTTACAAATTGATAGGTGTGTGTCCAATGTAAGAAGATAATACATGAGTTGTGTGAATAGAATCATAAAGCACCAGAATTGAGAGGAATGTTACCGATTGCTGTCAGGTTGTCATCCAGCCTTGACCTTGAACACCTCTAGTGACAGGGAACTCACTGTCATGTGCTGTTAGCAGGTTCTTACAGAAATAAAGCAATTGCACCCTGGGAGTCCCAGCCTTTACCGTGTGGCTTGGGATACACCTGTGCTGTGTCTGCCAAGTCAGACCTCCTCAAAGGCGCTGAGGGGGACCTGGGGACAAAGTAGGGTGTGTTCCTCAGTGCTTTGCTGTACATGCTGCTCACCTAGCTTCACCAAGTTAGATGGGCACCTGGAAATGCTAAAAAAAAAAAATCCTGGCTCTGGAAGGAGATGGAGGTCAAACACCTGGATCGGCTGACCTTTTTTTTTTTTCTTAATTTTTAGGGACAGGGAGGAGGGATACAGAAATGTGATAAAGCCCATTAAACTTAGAAATGAAGAAATGTCATTAAGTAAGAGCCCATACCTGGTATCACAAGGATTTCCTGCTTGCTCTTTGGTTTCTGGGTAAAGGGGAGAATGCCCTTCTTCCTGCAGCCCCAGCCTTCAACTTTCTGGATTTCTAAGTTATTCCAAAGACTGTTCCCAGAAGTGCCGGGAGGCTGCTATGGAGAGGGTGGGCCAGGCCAGCATGGCTTCCTGGCTTCGAGGGCCAGGGTGCTCAGGAGGGCCCTCCTGACTGCTGAGAGTGCACTCTGCAGCCAAGTTCTTATGGTGGGATTAGAATGTCACAAGAGAGGCTCTCTGAAGCATTTGCACTGCTGTGGGGGTGGGGAGCTGCCCTTTTATCTGCATGAGGGGGGCAAGAGGGAGGGTCAGTGTAAAAGATGGGAATGGGGTTGCACCCTAGGACAGACCTGTCTGCACAGAGAAAGACATGCAGCAGAGATGAAAGGGTAACTCAGGTAACTCACTGCTCCCCCTCAGGGACACCTGCTGTCTGGGGCCAGGGTTGGCTTTGGAAGGAGGTGGAGAGACAGCAGTTTCTGGGGCTCTGCTTGTCTGTAGGAAGCGCCCAGGGCCCTGCCCTCAGCTCCTTCTCCTCCATGCTATCCTTGGTTCAGCCTTTCAAAAATCCCTTCCATTTCTCAAGGATTTCACTCCTTTTCTTTGACCTAAATGCTCAAGACCTGCAGATGAGGCCAGAGGGTGGTAATCCACCAGACCATCCCCGTCCACACTACACTGCCCGCCGCGCCCGGCCCTGCCATCTCCCCCTTCCTTCACCTTCTCCAGTTTCCTTCCTCTTGCTCCACTGTCCTTATCTTCATTCTCATTTTCCTCTCCCAGATGGTCTCATTACTTTTTTTTCTTGATTCTCATTTCTCATTTTGAATCCGTCTTCCCAGCCTTCTCCACGACTCCTCTTGCTGCCCTTGGCCCTCTTTTCCTTAGTGAAGGAGGCTCTGCCGTGCGGCTCCTAGCCCGCCCGGGGTGCCCCCACCAGCAGTGCTGAAAGTGCAGTTCGGGGGTATGCCCTAGCCCTGGAGGAGGGAGCCTTCCGCAGCTGGGAGACTGGCTCAGAAGCCACCAGGAATTTGGAGACATGCCCACCCCAAGTGCCTCAGGATAGTATGGGCCTGGCCATTGAGGTCCTTCTGTCTCGGACATGCAGATTCTCTTTCTGATGTAGTTCGTTCTCTTTTCCTTTTCTGCCTGCCTTGTTCTGTCTCTTTCATTGCCACCTCAGCTTCTTCCCTCCTGACTTTACCTTAAAACAGTCTTTTGCAGCCTCTTCTCACTCTACCTGCCACCAACTCTCATTTCACCTGTCTGCTCTGTTCTGCCCATGACTCTCTCTTCCTGCCCTCTGCAGCCCTCTTTGCCCACAGACCATCGCTGTCACTGCCTGTGTCTCTGTTTCTTTTCCACCCACTCTGTGGACTGGGGACTGCTGCAGAACTGGCACTCCCATCCATCAGTAGGTTGGGTAAGGCAGGTTTGAGCCTGGAATGGGGTTGGGTAGAAGACCCCCTTCCCACACCCCAGCTCCTGCGCCTGCTCCAGCCTTCTCTGGTTTTGTGAGAGTCCTAGCTTCTGCTTTCTCTTCTCTTTCCCCCTCTTTGTCTTTTTCTGTCTTTCCTCTTGTCCCCTGTCTCCTAGCTGAACTCAGTCCTTGCTTGCCACCTGCTCTTCTCTCTGCCCACCACCTTTCCTTTGCCCACTGAAGCCAAATTGAAATTCATATTTTCAGCTGAATATCCACCAGAGCTGACAGCCCCCCTTTCTGCTCCTGCCTGTCATACCTGTGACAGCCAACGCCACTTGGACTCCCATGCCATTGTCCTGCCCTTATATAGCATCACAGTCCCCTGCCAGGGCACATTTGCATGGAGTTGTCAGGTCAGATCTGGCCCAGATGCTGTGGGGCTGGCAGACAGCAGGGAGTGGGGTATGGTTCTGGAGGTCCAAATGGGGCACAGGGAGAGTATTCAGTCATGCCTGCCTACTTTCTTTAGTTCAGGAGCTCCAAATCCTTGTGAATGGGGCTGGACTGATAGGTCACTTCAGCAACCAGAATTGCTTGCCTTCTCTCTTTTTAAGACCATGAACCTATTGGAAGTTTCTTACAGGGAAAAGCAGATAATAATAATAATAGCACAGCAGTGACCTTTCTTCCCCTAAGCTGGGTCCTCTCAGCCTGTGTCATAGTTTTCCAGCCTGCAGGCCTCCCTCTACACCCTGCTGGAGGAATGCCAGGATGACCTGGTAGACCAGTTCTCCTTCGCAGACTGACAGGGTCAGGACACGGGCTGACCTTAGAAGGGCCAGCAAGGTGTGGCTGAGGCTGCAGGAGATGCATGGGGATCCTAGAACATCAGAGCTGGAAAGGCCCTTGGGGTCCGGTTATTCAGTTCCCTCTTTGCCATTTAAGGGAGCTGAGATCCAGAGAAGTGAGGTGATCTCCCTCAAGTCACACAGCTAGTGACTTAGAGCGTCAGGAGCAGATGAGTCCACATCTCCCGGCTCCTGGCCCATGCATATCCTCTCTGGCAGGCAGCGCTAGGCTCATCCGCCTTGCCTCACTCAGGGTTCTGTTCTGCCTCTCTTGGTGACTAATCCACTAGCCCTGACCAATAAAGCCACATGCTTGTCACTGTGAGCACCAGCCAGTCCCGCAGCCAGCCTCCATGCTCTGCCCAAGGAGTGACACCAAGCCAGGTTGTAGCCACTTGTGAAATCCCATCTGGTCCTGGAAAGACTCCCTCCTTCCCAGGTTACCCCCTCCCTTCCCAGCCCTGGAAATAGACATGAGGTTGGCTCTGCCCAGCAGGGTAGGGGAGGGAGGAGAGACTGGTTCTTCTGGCTTGACTTTGGCTTCCTGCGATCAGATAGACCAAAAAGGGGAGGTGGTGAAGGTCGGTGGGTTGATTGAGTGAAGGCATCTGAAGTCCCTACTGCTCACTATGTCTTGTTCACTTCAAACTGTGACATGGAGGCAGTGTTTTGATATCATAATTGCTGGTGAGCAGGAATATGGGGAAGATAATTCAAATGTTTGGAAACTTGTCGGAGGTCGGGGGGGTTTCATCTGATTCCACATCACCTGATTTCACTCTTAGTCATACCTGATTACCTGTCACAGGAATGGGTTACAGCCTCTGAAGTCACATGATTTTGATGTTTTTCTGATTTGGGCCTGGACTCTGTATAAGGCAAAATTCAGGCAATGGGACTGACTCATGCAGCCCTCCTGGGAGCCTCTGGTCTAAGAGCCCCCTTCCTTCTCTACCTCTGTACCCCTCTACCCACAGCAGGTTTTGCCTTCTCTCCTGCCTGTTCTGCTCTGCCTGCCCTGGCCAGCACTCCCCTCTGCCCACCCTGCCTCCATCTCCTTCCTCCCTTCTCCCAGGTCTTCACTCCTCCACTATCTGAAGTACAAATCTCTTTCTTTTCTCCTCTCCCCTCTGCTGGCCCAGCCCAGAGAATTGCAATCCTCTTTTCTTGGTGAGATAATCCAAAGGGAGGGCCTCTCTGGCTGTTGTAATTTTCATAGAACAGGAAGGGAATGGCTGGAGTGTGGGGGTGGGGGTGGGGGTGGGGGTCTTGGAGGAGGGAGACAGAAGATGTGAGAGCAGAGAAAGGGAGGGAGAGTGGCAGAAGAAGAGTGGAGTGTGGAGAGATTTAGTTCCATCTGAGAGCTGTCGGTGCGAATCAAAGGCTTCCCTTTGAACCAGCAGTGAGCTGGAGTGGAGAGCATGGGGGCTGCTGCAGCCCAGGGGGTTCATTACTGCTCGTTTGATAAATCCAGGGAGACAGGACCCAACCCCGCACCCCCTCTCCTGCCGCCTGGCTTCCCTGGCCCCACTCCTGATTCCTGCGTGGCCTGGCTGGCAGGGCTCTGGGAACCAACTGGATGTCTCCAGGACTCCTGTGCCCAGACACAGAGTGAGGAAACATGCCTTGGATGAAAGAGGGATGTGTGTGCGTGCATGCGTGCGTGCGTGTGTGCACACCGATGATGAACATGTCTGCTTGGGTGCAGTGCATGTGACCCATAAGCAGTATGCAACATGTATGTGAGAGCCCTGGAAGCATTCTCAACCTCTCTCTGATCCATGAGGAGGCCACTTTCTAGTTCTTAGTTTAAAATGGGGTTCAATATCTCTGTCCTTTCCACACCTTTGTGGGGGAGCCTGGAAGCCCCAGGAACAGGCCCAGGGGGGACAGGAGATGTGTTCACACACAGACTGGGACAGGTGGCCCCTCCTGGCCTAACTGAGACCCCACTGCTGGGCTTGAGGATGGAAGAGGCCGGTGGAGAACAGAGCTGGGAGGCAGTGTCATCCCAGAATGACAGGATTGAGGAGATGGGGTGCTGAGAAAAGGGGAACCATGTCCTCGTGAGGACATAGTGTCCAGGGAGACAAAGAGGCACTGGGAGCGGGGGACAGTTTGCACAGTGACCGGGAGTAATGCGAGGTGGGGACAGCTGTCTCTGGACTTTTGAGACGGCATCTGGGGGAGTCAGGTGTTCTGGTCCTTCTCTTTGCCTACTGGGTCCCATACTCACCAGCTGTATGATGGGGACACTGCTCATGGCTGGTCCCATCTCACTGGGTTGTTGGGTCCATTAAGAGAACAGGCCTGGGTGATGTGCTGGACACAGGGACCGGCCCTTAAATCCTCCTACTGGTGGGCGTTGGTGGCTTAAAGGTTGGCATTTTGTGCATCACTGGGACTTCTCTGGATGCTGTGGATGGTCGGCCCAGACTTGGGTTCCACTATCCTTCCACATGAGGATCTTCCCATCAAGATTTCCACTGTTGCGGGGGCAGCCTGCCGGGCCAGTCCTGCGCGGCTCCTGGGCACCCACCAGCCCGGGTCCAGGGAGCACTCCTACTCAGCAGGTGACATGGTGAGGATGGCAGGAAGTCTGCGGTGGAAAGTGGGGATGGCACAGAGCATGGGAGCACCCTCCGTGCTCCCCAGGGCGGGGCCGGCGAGTTAGTTCCCTGGGAAGATGCGCGGGTGTTCCCGCGGTGTGGTGCGCTGCTCAGCATCTCAGTGCGCTCCTCCTCTGCCGCCTCATGCCCGTGCCTTATACACAGAGTCTTCCCTGTTTCTCTTTTCTATAAAATGAAGATAATAACCACCCCTGTGCAGCAGAGTATAATGCTAAAAACAACATCTATAAGGTCTCTGCCTTAGTGCCGGCATATAGTTGGCATCTTATAGTTACAGCTATTATTATTAATGAATGTTGTTGGGATTGAATGGACAAAAAAGGTAAATCAAAGCATCTCTGTTCTCCAGGGGCTCGCAGGAGAGTGGGAGAAGCGGGCACACACAAGTAACGTTTAATCCACGGCTGACTGTGAGAAACGCGATAACCTGGGCCCCAGCAATGAGGAGGAGGAATAGGGGAGGCACTATTCCAAGTCAGAACCTCCAGGAGTGTGGAGTTATGGGGTGGGGGCTGGAAGTCGTGGGAAATTTGGGTTTCCCAGTTCTAGCTTCTCCTCCCCTGTGCAGGGAGCAGAGTCCCTGAGGTATCTCCTGTTGCTCTAATTTCCCCATCCCTCTGTGCTCCCCTGGCCCTCAGGCTCTGTCTGGCTCCATCTCCCACTCTCTTCAACTATTCACCTGCCTGTGAGCCTTGACTGGGCCTCCTAGGACTCTCTTCTCCTGGTGGGAAAGACTGCTTCTAACATGGGGGAGGGGTAACTGATCTGAGACCCCCAGCTTCTTGGCAACATGTCTAAGGGAGAGAACCCAGTAAGAGGTAGGCGCAGACACCCACCAGGGCCACCATGTACCTGACCTGCCCTGCTCTCTTCGTCTGGTCTCCTCCCAGCCACCCTCAAGTTCCCTGCCTTTCTGCCCCCACTTGGGTCTTTAGGACTCAGGGGCTTTGTGTCAAAGCTTTCCTGGTGATTTCCCTTGAAACTCCTCCTCCAGCCTGTATTTTTTTTCTACCCTGTCCTCTTTCTAACCAAGATCTCCTTTCCCCACCTTGCTTTGCCTCCACTCCCATTCTCCCCCCTACCCCAACCTTTGTGCGGGTGTCTGTCTTTGTCTCTGTCACACGCAGCCTCTGCCAGGCCCCATCGGTGTGAGTGTGAGCCCCTGTGTGCTCCTGTGCAGCAGACTCCTCTGCTGTCTTTCCAGTGACTGCCTGAGAGTCCCCACATCGGGATGGTGTCTGGAGACAGCAGGGCGGGATCAAAGCAAGGGGGACCTTGCTTTAAAATGCTCAAGGGATTCGCACTCCCTGTGGACAGGAGCTGCCAGGTGGCCAATGACCTGCAGTTGACACGGCTGCAGGAGGCCGGTCTGTTTTCAGATCCCTGTGGTCAGGTCCATCCTGGTTCCCCTCCTACCCTGCTCCTCAGCCTCACCCCCAGCAAGCCAGCCCTTGCATTTCTCTTTGGCACTGGTTTGATTTCCTGGAAGTTGGATTCAGGCGCAGGCACCGCTCTGTGCCCCTGCAAGTGTGTGGTCTGGGGTTTGTGCACATCCTTGTTTGGCTGTTGGTGGTTCTTGGTGCCTCTCAAGACATGCCCAGCACCCCGGTAGCCCCTTTGTGGCTGCAGCACCACTAGGACACCTCTGCCCTTCCTGTTGTGCCCTGTCTCGTGCTTGCCCCAACTGTTCATTTTTCCCTCACAGACCCTCATCTCCTCATTACCCACACCCATCTTTTCACCAGAACCTTCCAGAGTTCTGTTCCCCCACTCTTCCCAGCTTGGCTTCAGGGCCCCCAGGACTGTAATTCTTTCACTGCCGGGGAAACTTCTCCTGACCCTGTTTCTGCCCTGTGGAGTCAGAGTGGGTGCTGGGCCGCTGTCCTTGATGGGGTTCACAAGGCGCGACTGTTCTCTCCAGCATTTGCCTCCTCACTCCACTGATCAACATACTTACTGGGAACACTTCTGTGCCTGGAGGTCAGGCCCAGTGCGAGGTGAGCGGCTGGGGCTAAGTGAAACAGTCCAGACTGAGGGCTTCCCCTGGGCAGGAGGGCAGTGCATTATGGATGGACTATAGCAGAGGTGATGAGGAGTGAGTTACTCAGGTCTCTGTGGGCCTGCTGGCAAGTCATGGAAGACTTCACAAAGGAGATGACACTTGATCCCCAGGAGTGGAGGGAGCAGCGTCCCACCCAGGGAAAGTTGGGGCTGAGCTTGCAGTGTGTGCGCAGAGGATGGGCCTTGGTGAGGCAGGCGTGGGGCACTGGCCAGCCAGGTGGGGAACAGAGGTGGGCTTTCTGGACTCTACCTCACGCACTGGCCTGACTGCAGGGACTGTTTGGTAGCCAGGAAACACTGCCTGTGACTTCCACAGGCTCAGGGCTACCTTTTTATCCTGTTAAATTCCAGAGACCCCCTCCCTTCCCCTCCTCTCTGAATTCTCTTCAGGCTTCCATCCCCCTATCTCCAGTCTAAATTGTTTCAACCAGACCTAAACCAAGAGGGAATTTTACCTCCAAATCCCTAAGATGACAGATACCACCTTGATTATCACAGCCCTGCTCAGGCTTCCAGTCACCCCTCTAATTATCTAACTGCCCAGGGTAAATAAGGGCCTTAAGCTACCATTTAGTGGGCACGTGCCAGAGGACGTCCTAGGCAGGTCATACACTTCATCCTATTAACGGTCACAGTAGTCCAGGAGTGGGTCTCATCACCCCCAGTTCACCAGTGATGAAATGAGGTTTGGAGAGCAAGTCATTTGGCCGTCCCCTGGTAGGAAGCGGCAGGGAGCTCTGCAGAACTGTCTGTCTCCTAAACCTGCGCTCTTGAAAAGGACCTTTGCAGTTTTTGGTCCAGACTTGTCATTGTACAGGTGAATGAAGGAGGCCTAGAAGGGGAAGCCACACTCCCAAGGTCACATGGCTCCCCCCTCTATCACGAGACCCTCTGACCCGACTATAAGAGCTTCCCACATTGGGTCCTGCTGCAGGGTGAGCTGCCTCCTTGAGAAGGAACCAAGGTCTCACTGTGCTCCCCAGATTGCCACACGAGATCGGGAGTTCAGGCCCTCACGCAGCAGGAAAGCTGTGAATCTAAATTCCCTCCCTGAGGTAGGGTTCACAGGCCACTTCACTCCCAAGCCCTTGACTTGGGCTCAGGGGGCCATGGGAAGGAGAACCATGAGTGTGGAGTTTGCAGCATGTATCTGCACTAGAGAAATGCGCAAGGATATGAATAAATTTGAATAATAATGAGGACAATGCCTGAATTAATAATGCTGGCTGCTCACCTGACCCACCTCCTCCCCCAGGATCTCAGCACCTGCCACCCTAGTCCCTGGAAGTATGGAGGAAACTTATCCTTTGCTTCTTTAGAAGGCATGGATGGGCTGTCAGGTCAGCAGAGTTGGGGAGCAGCTCAAGAAGTGGGGGGGGCTGTTCTAACTTCTTGACAGTGCAGACGCAGAGAGCTGAACTGGCACTCTAAACAAAAAGAGGCTGCCTCTTTGTAGTAGACCTTATGCTAGCCATCAGTCCACTCCCAGCCTGACCCCTCCTTCTTAACCCCCTTTATATGCAGCCACCAATGTGGATGTCAGATATACAGGGTGAGTGACAGGAGGGAGGCAGCCTGGCGCTTGGCCTTTCAGCAGCGGCTCTCATTCTGGTGTAACAATAGGGCACGTGCACCTTCCCACCTGCTGCCCCCACCCCACGATAGACAGAAACGTGGGCATTGACTGATAGCTTGGGACAGGCAATTGCATGGGCCGAGCTGTGACAGCAGGATTGAGTGACAGCAAACAAGGAGCTAAAGGGATCAATCTAGGAGGGCTTACTGGAAGAGGTAGTGAAATGGAGCTGCAGGTAAAAGATGATAAGGGCATGAGACTAGGTCTTTGCTTCTGTTGGCTTGGACGGGAGGATCTTGGAAGAGGATGCACAAATTCCCCTTGGTTTTACACACAGAAATGATGAGGAATGCAAGAAATTTTGGAAAGTTGAGTTTGAAAAGGTTTGGATTTGGGCCTCTCTGGTGGTGCAGAGGTTAAATCTCAGCGCTATCAAGCTATTTCCAGCCACTGCAGCATGAGTTCGGCCCGGCCAGGGAGCTACCCACATGGCACAGCCGACCTCTCCTGTCTTGCCCACTGCTTCCCTCAGGAGTATATTTCAGTGGATCTACCTGTTTTGCTCCCTACTCTGCCTCTGGTGAATCCTCTCACTCTGTCCCTGTACCTCTGGACTGTACCCAGTGCTTGTATGCATAGATAAATAAATCTTTTTTTTTTTTAAGATGAAATTTATTTATCTGTCTTTTTTTTTTAAGATTTATTTATTTATTTATACAAGCACTGGGTACAGTCAGAAGCGCAGGAGGGCGAGAGAATTCACCAGAGTCAGAGTGGAAAGCAGAGCAGGCAGACTGACGAAGTATACTGCTGAGGGGAGCAGCGGGCAGCAGGAGAGGTCTGCGCGCCATGTGGGACCCTCACCCGGCAGCCGGGGATCCAACCGGCGCTGCAGAGGCTGCGGGCAGCTTCGCAACCCAGCGCTCAACCGCTGCGCCACCGGGGAAGCCCAATAAATAAATCTTTTTAAAAGGGGAGGGGCTGGATTTGGGGATTGTGGTATCTGCAAAGACATAGGGGCTATAGAGAGAAGGAAGGGGGAGGAGTCCCCTGAGTTCTAGAGAAAGCCAATTTGGATTGCAGTGGTGTGACAGATCGGGGACATGCCTAGGAAGCCCCAGACCTCTTCCTTCGCTGTCCCCCATCTGCTCCATCTCCCTCTCTACCCAGGAAGAGGATGCTTATGGCCACAGGCCTGTCCTACCACCCCCCAACCACTGTTGGTTGGAGTGGGTGGGTGTGAGCGGTGGGGGAGAAGAAACCCACAATCCAATTCCCTGCTCCATTTAGGCTCCACAATTAAAGGCAATTACTCTGCAGTTCTCTAATCAAACGCTCCTGGCCAAGCCGAGCTGCCAGCCGGGCAGCCATGTGTAGCTCCCACAGCCGGAGGGAGAGTGGAACAAAGTCATGTGGCTCTCTGCTCCCACTGTGTGGGGTTGAGCCTGTGCGGGGGTGTGCCCTTCTGCCCCCAGCACAGGGAGCAAGGGGGGAACACACAGAACAGGGCCAATGTGGCGGGAAGTGGGTCAGAGCTATGTTGTGTGGAGTGCACCATCACCCCCCAGGCAGCTGCCCCGTGGACGTGCGGACGTGCCTGCTCATAGAATCTGCACTCACTGTGTGTGTTCCTGGGGACTGTCCCTGGCACAGTTGCAAGCGTGTGTTACCACATGCTGGCTACTATAGCACATGTCCAAGTCGGGGCCTGGTGTATTTGTGTCCCAGGGACGCAGGGGTTTGACCTACCGGCAGGGCTTGTTATGGATGCTTCACCTGTTACACAGAGGCAGAGGAGCAACCCAGGACCTGGAGTGCTGAGCTGCAGGTTCCAATCCCCTAACTCACTCTGCGCCCTTAGCCTCACTGTCCCCATCTGTAAAATAGGATGGCTGGACTAGAGGAGTCTCTAAGGCTTTTGTTTGACGCCACACACTGCCAGTGATTGCTAAGCACTTCTGTTCCAGAGGCTCCTCCCTGGCCATGGGGGAGAAATGAGTCAAGATGGAGCAGTGACATCCTGAGGAAGGGGCCGAAGTAGGCCGAGACTGGAGAGCTTACCTTTCCAGCCCTGGACTGTCTCTTTGGCCTGTTGCAGGGTGGGAGTGGGAGCCTGGAAGGGTGATTTCCTGCGCAGCTTCTTCCTCACTCATCTTACCCAGTGCCGCTTTGGCTTTGCCAGGGACCCAGACGCGCTTCAGCCAGGAGCCAGCCGACCAGACCGTGGTGGCTGGGCAGCGGGCCGTGCTCCCCTGTGTGCTCCTCAACTATTCGGGGATCGTGCAATGGACCAAGGACGGGCTGGCGCTGGGCATGGGTCAGGGCCTCAAAGGTGAGTAGGGCGCCGAGCCAGCCCAGCATGCAGACTGTCCCATCTTTGCTCCCCTTGCCTATGGCATCCACCCCACACTCAACACCCCTGTACTTCTCACACTCCTTCCCTGCGCTCCAGCCTCTCCCATTGTATGTGTTCAATATCTCCACTGCTTCCCCCCACCCCCCACCCCATACCTCTGCCTTTCCTCCTGACCATGGACTGGCTCAAGGAAGGCAACAGAACACTTAAGAAATCCAGGGAAAATAAGAGACCTTCACACAAGAGACCTTCAAACAGACAGACATACCAGGAGAGGAGCTGCAGGCAGACGGGCGACACAGGGGGTGCTGAGAGAGGGGTCTCCTGAAAGAACAGGAGAGCACAGCCCCTTCTGTGTTGCCGGGTTTCATGCCTGCTGGCCTTGCTCCAGCCTTTCCTGCCCCTGCCCAGGCCATATCTGCTCAGAAGCCAAGAACTCCTTTTAGTATCAGCCAGGGCACTTATTTATTAATTCATTTAACAGGCCTCTGTGAAACACTATGTAGCCAGTGCAGAAGTGAGTCCTTAAAAAAAAAAAGACAACAAAAACCCAATCTCCTATGTTCCCAAACAAGTAAAGATACTTTTTGGAAAGGGCACCTGGCAGAGTGGATGAGTTAGGACACCTGAGGTCTAGCCCTGCCCCCCTACCTACCAGGGGTGACCTCAGGAAAGCCACTTCACCCCCGGGGCCTTGGTTGACTCGTGTGTTACAGACACCGGCCTGCCTGCCTGCAAGTGGCGTTGTGAGTTGTGGACCAAATAAAAGAATACACTTTGTAAAAACACATTGTTCACTGTAGAACAGTAGCATGATTGAAGTACAGGAAGGATTGTATATTTTTATTCTTATTGTCCAGGGTGGGTGGGAGGTTAGATTATTTGCTATTTCCATATCTTAGTACAAGTAGAGGGAATTTGTCTGTATAATCTGGGTAAAGGAAAGAGATGAATCTGGTGGGTCTATTGATAGAAAGAGAAAGAAACTGGGAGAGAGAGCAATCAATAGATATGGAGTGAGAAGAATCGATAGCCTTTGGACAGAGGGAGGTAATGGGAGGGAACGGATGGTGGGGAAGGAGTAGGAGTGCAGGGGTGTGAGGGTTGCAGAGAGCCTGGAGGAAGGAGGGCTCTGGAAACTGACTTGGGGGCTCAGAGGGCCCCCTGCCACGACATGGCTTTCATGAGACAGGGTTAGGGGAGCTGGCAGAGAGCTGGCAGGACCCCACTCGTCCATTCTGCCCTTGGTGAGGGAGAGCCCTGTGGCCTGCCCCCAGCTCCCTCTGGCCCATGAGCTCACCGTCTGTGCTGCATGCCCTATATTTCCTAGCACCCACACACCCTCCCTCTCTCTCCCTCTCCTTTCCTCCCTGCTGTCTGCCTCCCCCCTCCCTTCTTTCCTATTATTATGAGAGACATTTGTCTGCAAACAGCTTTGGAGATTTCATCTGCTCTTGTTTATTTCCCCCTGCCCCCCACCACCACTCGCTCCTCCCTCCAGCTGTAAGGCTCCCAGCCTCACAGAAGGAGGCTGTGACACCGGAGGGTCTGTACCTGGGACTGCCCGTGGGGTCCCAGAACAGGGTGGAGGGAGGAGTGAGTGCTGCCTGCGAGGCTGAGAAGTGGGGAGAGGATGTGCCCTGGGGGCTGATTCTAAGATGAGGGCAGCTCCACTTTCTGTCTCTGCAGCCTGGCCAAGGTACCGGGTCGTGGGCTCTGCGGATGCCGGGCAATACAACCTGGAGATCACGGACGCCGAGCTCTCTGACGATGCCTCCTACGAGTGCCAGGCCACGGAGGCTGCCCTGCGCTCCAGGAGAGCGAAGCTCACAGTACTCAGTAATGACCCAGCCCAGAGGGCACCCTCCTTCCTGGCTCTCTCCAGCACCTGGCAGCCCTCACTTTCTCCAGTTA
This sequence comes from Talpa occidentalis, assembly GCF_014898055.3. Classification (NCBI taxonomy): domain Eukaryota; kingdom Metazoa; phylum Chordata; class Mammalia; order Eulipotyphla; family Talpidae; genus Talpa; species Talpa occidentalis. The sequence goes on along the minus strand of NW_023605305.1, from coordinate 74,268,142 downwards.
CCTCTTTTATTCTCCCTCTCTTTTTCAGGGCCCACTAATCCCTCTGTCTCCTCAGTTTTCCCTCCTAATACCTTTTTATAACCTTCTTCCAAAGCCAAGTCCAGAGAGAAGGGAGCAGAGCAGACTCATGGGCATTAAGTGGTGGGTTGGTGGGCTGTGTGAGGGCTGGCATCCTCTTTGCGCCAAAGACTGGGCTCTGCCTTCTGGACACACAGCTCCCCCAGAGTGGAGGGAGTTGACATGATGGGGACCTGGTCCCCCACTTTCTCAGCCTCTCCCCCACAGCTGTCCCGAGGCCCAGACATTGCCCCTTTTGCTCCTCACTCACTCCCCTTTGCTGCCTCCTTTCCTCCCTCATCAGCTCCCCTCCTCCTGGGATTCACCTTGGGAACAGAGGAGCAGGACTGGAAGGAAGGGCCTCAAGGGCTGAGACCTGGGGGATTTAGGGGTGTGGGTGCGGTCCAGGCTGGAGGTCAAGCTCCAGGCTGCGGCCCACAGGCACAGAGCAGATACGCTATGTGGTACCACCTGGGGCCACTGGCACAGCGAGAGAATTGCCTGGGGGTACAGAGCAGCGTGAGACCTGAGGCATGCTCCTCAACTCGGTCCTGCTCGCAGCGTGAGACCTGAGGCATGCTCCTCAACTCGGTCCTGCTCCTCAACTCTCCTACCTCTTCCATGCCCCTCATCCGTTGGCACCTCTGGCTCCATTAGTCTTTCTGGCTCCCACAAGCTCTGCTACTCTCCCTGGGCCTGTCTGCTTATGGACCTCTCTCTAGCCTTTTGTCATCAACTCTCCCTTTCTTTCTGCCTCCATTTGAGCTGTCCTGTCCTCTCTCTTTTTCCTCCCCAAACCTGGTCCACAGAAGTGGGACATATCCATGGGAGGGATGTGGAGAGGAGCTAGGAGCTGAGATGCACATGGATACAAGTTTTTTGGGGGGTAAGGAGGGGAGCAGAGAATGTGACAAGTGTCTGGAAGAGGCCTGGACTGGGAGTCAGGCAATCTGACTTTTCGGGCACCATCTCCTGAAGAAGTCACGACCCTGGATGTCAGTTTTCTCACTGGCAATATGGCATAATGGTGCCAGTCGTTTCTAGCAGCTGCCCCTTGCCACTCCCTGAGCGGGGATCTGTACACTGTGAAGGTCTGGGAAAATGTGCGGTACCAAAATGAGTACAGATTGGACACCCAGTTCTGTGGTGTCAATGGCCCTCGAGGCCTGTGGCGGACTTGTTTTTCCTCCCTGGTGAGGACAGCATAGGAAGGACTAGCAGAAGCAGGATGTAGGTTTGGGGTGCGCAGATGCCTAGACATGATGGCACTCAATGGCCATCGAAGGTGTTTGAGGAAGGAAGCTGCTCTCTAGAGAAAAATAACTTGGCCTCAGTGAGTCCACATGAGAGTGCTGTCACCTACCCACCTATGTGGCTGCCCCGGGCAGAAGTTGCTGAGGGAGGGGAGTGTCAAGAGCCTGGAGGAGCCACTTCCTGTCCCATGGTCCCTAGGTGTGAGCTGCACTCAAGCCCTGAGATGCCTAGCCCTTTCCTAGCTGCAGCGGCCAGCCTTGAGCAATGATGGGTGATAGCACAAGTTAAATGGGACAGGCTGGGAAAATGATGGATGGGGGCTGGGAAGCCATGCCAGCTACAGACCTTGGGGGAAGCCACCACAGGAGCAATGGATATAGTGATTGTAAGTTAGGGGGTCAGGGTGACCCACCCTGCCAAGGGGTGCAGAAGCAAAAGAAGGGGTGCCATTAGGGGCAGGGGTTTTGGTCTTCGGGGCAGTTGGACTGACTTTGCTCTGCTTTTCCCCCTCAGTCCCCCCAGAAGACACCAGGATTGATGATGGGCCTGTAATTCTGCTGCAGGCCGGCACCCCCCACAACCTCACCTGCCGAGCCTTCAATGCCAAGCCTGCTGCCACCATCATCTGGTTCCGGGACGGGACACAGCAGGAGGGCGCTGTGGCCAGCACGGTGAGGTCCACCTCTCCTCAAGCTTCTCTTGGGCCTCACCCCAAGTTTCCTTTTCTTTCCCACTTGTGTTTAGCCATGAGCTCAGGGAAGCAGATGTGACAAGGGGCCTTAGAAGTCATCTGGTCTAGTCCTCACCTTATACAATTTGCTAAAATTGAGGCCTAGAGAAAAGAAATGAGTTCCCACATTCACAGTGCCATTTAGTAGCCGAGCAGAGTCTAAGAATAATACTGCTAATAGCAGCATTGATTAAGCTTCTACAGTATGCACTATGCATCCTAAGCTCTGCATGGACAGTCTCAATCCCCATCAGAGTTTCATAAGGCAGAAGTTATTTCTGACTTACAGAGGGAGCTGACGGTCAGAGAGGTGAGTGTTTGCCTGAGGTCACACAGCTGGCACGGAGCAGAGCTGGGGTTGACACCTGAGTCAGACTGCGCCCTCTCTCTACAGGGCACATTGTCCCAGCTGTCAGTGAGGCAAGGAGCACTGTGTACATTTTACAGATGAGGAACCTGTGCTGAGAAAGACATCAAGTGATCTGCCCAGGGTCATGTGTGAAGTTGACGGTGGACCTAGAATTAGAATTCAGCTCTCCTGTTCGGGTTCCATCTGCTAGTGTGAGCAAACATATGTGTGTACCCAGCCTCTTGCCAGGTGTTGCAGAGAGCTGTAGGGAGAGCAATAGCTCACCTGTGATCACAGGCTGCAATCTCAGAGATTAAATCTGTCCTTGACATGCTGTGTGACCTTGAACAGTGCACTTCTCTGTGGCTTTAGTGTCACCATTTGAGAAATAAGAATTTGGCCTCGGTGGTGCTTTACCCTTTTCATACCTAGAAAGCTGTTATTTTTTCTCTAGGGTTGCATGTTTTGCAATATTTTGGCTAAACCAAACAAGCTGACTTGTTAGTGGCCATTTGTTATCCACCCCCCTTTTTATATTCAGTAAAGATGATGGGGCTTTGAAGCAGCACAAGGGAGCAGCGTACTGCATCGAGCCAGTACATCCCAATCTAGCAGGCACCTGTGTATTGCTGTCACATTGTGGGCCTTATTTTGGTTATTAGGATGAGTTTCCTTAGTCAGTTTGCAATTCGGAAATAGTTCAATGGCTTCTTTGACTATATTTGGGGCCTCAGGTTGGCTACCACTAAGCCAGTGTGAGACTTTGATACTGGGTCCCTTCTCTGCCTTCAAGGATTTATGGTCTAGCAGGGGAGACTCAACACTGGCATTCTGACACAGGTGCCCAAGAGGTTAGGCTGGGCATGAAGACCCTCTGACCTTGGGCATGTCCAGGCTGGAAGAGTCCTGAGGGCTGAGAGGCCAAGGCAGACTCTCCAGAAGAGGAGGGACTTGATCTGGACCCAGATAATTACAGGAATGAGACTCAAAACCTTGGGGGAAAACTGGAAAACACAGAGAGTGGACTCTGATGTAAACTGTGGACTTTTGTTATAATAATGTGCTGATATTGGTTCATTGTTTGTAACCCATGCATCACACTAACACATCAAGTTGATTAATAGTACGGAAGTGCTAGGGGTGGGGAGAGCATACAGAAACTCTATTTTCTACTCAATTTTTCTGCAAACTTAAAACTTCTCTAAAAAATAAGGTCTATTAAAAACAAAACCAAATCTGGGGAAGAGGCTGGGCAAGGGGAGGGGCTGATTATCAGGTCAAAGTGCCCTTCAGGGCCTCCCTGGTGGCACAAAGAGTTAAGGCTCAGCACTATGAAGCTATCTGTAGCCACTGCAGCATGAGTTTGATCCCCAACCAGGGAGCTACCACATGGCACGGCAGACCTCTCCTGTCTAGCCTGCTGCTCCCCTCAGCAGTGTATTTCAGTCAGTCTGCTTGTTCTGCTCCCCACTCTGTCTCTGGTGAATCCTCTCACAGCTCCCGCACCTCTGGCTTGTACCTCAGTTCTTGTATGCATAAATAAATAAATCCTTAAAAAAAAGTGTCCTTCAGTGCAAGTCCAGTAAATCTGACAGCAGAGTAGAAGCTTTTAACTTGACCTGTGCCCCATCCTCGCCCCCACAGGAACTGCTGAAGGATGGGAAGAGGGAGACCACTGTCAGCCAGCTGCTCATCAACCCCACAGACCTGGACATCGGGCGTGTCTTCACGTGTCGCAGCGTGAACGAGGCCATCCCGACTGGCAAGGAGACGTCCATTGAGCTGGATGTCCACCGTGAGCAGGGGCCTGGGGAGGAGCTGAGGGGCGGTGGAAGGGTGGGCAGCACCACAGCACCTTTGAGAAGCACGGAAGAGTCTCCCCGAGGCTTCATCAGCTCCGGCACATGAAAGCCAGCATGTGATTTTGGGCAACGACTTCATCTCTCTGAGCCTCAGTTTGCAATTCTATATACTTGCAGAAAATAAAATTTGCAGGACTTACCCCTATCCAAAATTTGAAACCTGACGCTATTTGGAGGCGAAACTTGAACCAAGGCTCTTGGAGTTTTTATTTAGCCCACTTACTGTAACTAGTCACGTTTCTCTGCGAGTGTGTTAATGTGGGTAACTCTGGGGTGTTGCCGGGGGTCTTTTTTACATAGTAAACAGTCTATGCACACCGTTACCTTTCTAAAATTTGGGGGGGGGGAATCCAAATTCTGAAAGACAACTAGCTCCAAAGTCTCCAGATAAGGGGGGTGGCGCTGTACCTGCTTCTTTATTAAATGAGACTCAGTGTAAGAGCATGGAGTGAATAGTTTGCTACTGGTAGGTGCTGAATAAATCCCCTCCACCTAAGGAAGGTGGGCGATGCCCCACCCGGTCCTTCAGTGAACCAAGCGAGCCCACACTGACGCCTAGTGGCCTCAGTGGGGCATCACACCCACTGGTAACTCCCTCGGCTTCTTCCTGGGTCTTCACCCGAGCGCGCCCCCTAGAGGCTCTCCAGGGTAGAAGGCAGGAAGAGGGCTGATTTGTCGGAGCTGGTGCACGCGAACTCAAATTCCCAGATCACCGCACAGTGGTGAGGGCAGTGACTGGAGAGAAAAAGAGGAGAGAAAAAGAAAGAGAAAATGAGAGAAAAAGAAACTTGAGGGATAGAAAAGCCCCTGACTTACTGTCCCTGCTTTGCAGACCCTCCTACGGTGACCTTGTCCATTGAGCCACAGACGGTGCAGGAGGGCGAGCGTGTCGTCTTCACGTGCCAGGCCACGGCCAACCCCGAAATCCTGGGCTACAGGTGCGGGGTGGGGTGGGGAGCACCCTGGGGAGACACAGAAGAGGCCCTGGAGTCAGGAGCACCGCGGGTCCAGGGCGGGCAGTGCCGCTGCCTGCGGGGAGGGGTCAGGCCTGAGCCCCTCTGTGTTGCCCCTCCCCCAGGTGGGCCAAAGGGGGCTTCTTGATTGAAGACGCCCATGAGAGTCGCTACGAGACCAATGTTGATTATTCCTTCTTCACGGAGCCTGTGTCCTGTGAGGTCCACAACAAAGTGGGGAGCACCAACGTCAGCACCTTAGTGAACGTGCACTGTGAGTTCTGCCAGGGCTGGGCTGGCCGCGCAGGACCTGTGGGGGGCCGGGCACCGCGGGTAGGCAGGAGCGCAGTGCAGGAGGAAGGGAGGCGGCAGACTGAACCCCATGCCTGCAGACGCCAGCTATTTGTTCCCTTCCACCCCAGTTGCTCCTCGGATTGTGGTTGATCCCAAACCCACGACCACAGACATTGGCTCTGATGTGACCCTCACCTGTGTCTGGGTTGGAAATCCCCCCCTTACCCTCACCTGGACCAAAAAAGACTCAAACATGGTAAGTCACTTCTGCACGTCCTGTGTGCTGGGAGCATGGCCCCTGGGGGCAGGTGGCAGGGGAGGGCATGGCTTTCTTCAAGTTGAACCTGGGATGTTTGTAGTGTCTTGGGATTTGAAGAGAAACAGTGCTTGCAGTCACCCCTCCAGTGGCCAGTCCAGTGGTGGTTGGGGGGGGCAAGCTGTGGGTGGGAGGAGGGCAGCGGCTGGAGGCTGAGCAGCTGCAGGGGCAGGAGACCCCTCAGGAGTGCTTCCTGCTGGAGAGGCAGGGGTTCACTAGAGAACTGTGAATTCTGCAGCTGGATACAGAAGTCCCTTAGCTAGTTCAGGCCAAAACCATGGGAGGAGGGGTTTTAGAGCTAGCTTCTTTGGCAAGGAAAGTTCTAGAACAGAGCATCAGAAGGTGTCGCTGCAGTTTTACCTGCTTCCCTGGCCACCATCATCTCTGCCTACTCTCTCAAAGGTGGTGGTTTAAATGGGGTTGACCACACAGACTTGGGGCCTGTTTCCCTTCCGGGAATTCACTGTGGCCCTTCCTGCTTTCTTTCCAATGCCTCCGGTGTGGGGCCCACACGGACCTAGGGGCCCAGGCCTCCTGGCTCCCCACCCGAGGCTGCTCTCTCTGCCCAGGTCCTGAGTAACAGTAACCAGCTGCTGTTGAAGTCGGTGACCCAGGCAGACGCGGGCACCTACACCTGCCGGGCCATCGTCCCTCGGATTGGGGTGGCTGAGCGGGAGGTGCCACTTTACGTGAACGGTGAGTGTCCTGAGAGGGGCTGGGGCAGGGTGGGTGTGTGGCTCCAACTGGCCCCGACTGTGTCTTCTGCTCGCAGGGCCCCCCATCATCTCCAGTGAGGCGGTGCAGTATGCTGTGAGGGGTGATGGAGGCAAGGTGGAGTGTTTCATCGGGAGCACGCCACCCCCGGACCGCATCGTGAGTGCAGACGCGGACCTGGGGTCTGGGGGCCCTGGCCGCCCGCTTCTCCACCCAGCTGCACTCCACCTGCTCTCTCTGCCTCCCGTCCGTCTGCTGTCCCTTTCTTTTTTTGACACTTCTCTCTCTTCCTTTGACTTTTTTATCCCTCTGTCCCCTCCCTGCTCAAATGCCACCTCCTCCCTTACTTGTCGTGTGACCCTGAGCAAAGTAGCTTTTCCTCACCCATGAAGTGGGAGCAGTGATCCCTGCCTCACAGGTTGCTGGAAGGTGGTTGCAGCCACAGCTGTAGGGGGCTGGCCGAGCCCCCCAATTCATTGTTGGCTCCCCTTGGCTGACACTCTTGCTCCCTCTTCTCGATCATCTTCCTTCCCTTTCCCCAGTCCCCTAATCTTTTCTAGGTCTTTCCTCTTCCCGCTCCCCCCAACTTGCCCCTGCAGGAGCTCCACCCAGTCCACACTTCTCTCCTTTCTCCCACCTCCTCTGCCAGTCCCCTCACCATCCTCCTCCCCCCTCCTTTCTCCTCTTCCCCACACCATGAGCTATTAATTCCTTCCGTGGCCATTAACCGTCAAACCCCTCATCACATTTAATGACCATTTGGCTAACTCCAGGGCTGCCCAGGGACACTTCATTACCACGGCCGCCCAGGCAGCAGGCAGATGGGCTCCCGGGGGCCTCTCCTCGCAGGACTGGGAGGATTGATCCCTGGACTAGAGCCAGTTCTCAGCTGCTCCCCTCCCTTGGGCTCCACTCTGAGGGAGGGCACAAAGAGGGGGATGCCAGCCTGGGAAGTCAGGGTGATCGAGCCTGTGGTGTACCTGTGGCAAGAGCATACGGCAAGTGGGCCAGGTGGGCATCTGTGGGTTGGCGAGAGGTCAGGCTGAAGACTGAGTTATGTTTAGTCAGAATCTCAGCCCGTCCATGCTGGAGGGGCCCTGAGCACCATATAGTTCAAGCCTCATCCTTTCATTTAACAGAGGTCCGGAGAGGGGAGGACGTACGTACCACACAGGGACTCGCGGGCAAGCCCTTACATATTTAACTGCCTGTCCAGGGCTTTTTCTCCCTCACCCAGGGTTCCCAAATGTGGAGTCATTGGATCAGCTGCAGCCACAGCTGATCAGTCACACTGGATCATTATAAAAACAGAGATTCCTGCACTTCTTTTTTTTTTTTTTAAGATTTATTCATTTATGCGTACAAGAGCTGGGGTACAGGCCAGAGACGCAGGGGGTGAAAGGATTCACCAGAGACAGAGTGGGGAGCAAAACAGGCAGACTGACCGAAGTACACTGCTGAGGAGAGCAGCGGGGAGACAGGAGAGGTCTGCTATGCCATGTGGGTTGCTCCCTGGCCGGCCAGGAATCAAACTCATGCTTGAGAGGCTGCAGATTGCTTCATAGTGTGGTGCTCAACCCCTTGCGCCACCAGGGAGGCCCCCACTTCTTTTATTTTTAGGAGATAAGTCCTGAGAATCTATATTTTATAGAATGTCCTTAGACATTTGGGAGCCACTGCTTCTGCTAGACTGGAAGTTGAGTGCCAAGGTTTTGGCAGTAGTTGTGACTGTTGGTCTGTTTCAGTCTGGGCTCAGGCAAGGGTGCCATGAAGGTGAGGCCTGCCCTTTCCTTACCCCTTCCTCCTCCCCTCTCCAGGCCTGGGCATGGAAAGAGAACTTCCTGGAGGTGGGAACCCTGGAACGCTACACAGTGGAGAGGACTAACTCGGGCAGTGGGGTGCTGTCCACGCTCACAATCAACAACGTCATGGAGGCCGACTTCCAGACCCACTACAACTGCACTGCCTGGAACAGCTTTGGGCCAGGCACGGCCATCATCCAGCTGGAAGAGCGAGGTGACGGGTGCACCGCCATGTAACGGGGTACAGAGCAGTGGGGTGCTGCTCCCCTCTCCTGGGGCAGAGCTCACACGAGGCAGCTCCCACCAGCTCCCACCAGTGCCTGACCTTGGTGCTGAGCTGGGGAAACCCACTCACTGTTCTAGACGTTTACAGATCATCTGCTCTGACTTGGCCTGCGCACAGGCTGCAGGGACACCACGTAGTCCTTGCCCCCTAAGGACGGGCAGCTTAGTGGGGACACTCAGAGTGGCAGCAGTAGCTTCACATGGAGACAAGTCAAACGGTCTGTGAAAGGGAGGAGCGCCACCCACCTTTTGGGGCTTTGTGACGATTAAACGAGAGAATATTTATAGAACACCTGGCGTACAGCCAGCGCCCAGTAAGTCTTGGCTCCCCCACCTCTTCACAGCTCCTTAGTCTAGTAGGGGAGACACGTGCCCTCCCTCAGGCCCCTCCAGCCTGATAAGAGCGCCCACACCTTCCGCTTCCCAAGTCTGATAAGAGGAAGAGACATGCTTTTTTTTTTTTTAGAAATAGCCATTTGACCAGGGAGAAGGGGCAAATAACTGGGATCCATCATCCATTCAGTCTTAGTTGAGAATGCCAGCAGGGGGGTGGTGGGAAGAGCAGAGTAAGGCAGGACGCTGCGGGAGAGGCTTTCTGGAAGGAAGAGGCTTGTGTGGATCTGCTCAAGGAGCACTGCCAGGAAGAGAGGAAGCTGGAGGCAGGTTTTCAGTGCTTCTCTTCTGGGGAGCAGGGGCCACTTGGGAGGACTGTTTGAGGCCTGAGTGGGTAGATGCAGACAGGGAAGGCACATGGTTGTAGATGGGGAAGGCTGTGAAAAGGGTTGGGACACAGGTGGCAGAAAGGTTGTGGAGCCAGTAGACCTCAAAGAAGCTGAGGAAGAAGTCTAGCCTCGCAGGCAGGAGGGGCTAGGAAGGGACCACAGACCACCAAGGCAAGTCCAGTTATGCTCTGGCTGCAGGGAAGACACGTGACCATGACCCCAGCTCTGATCAGGCTGAAACTCGGGCCTGAACCAAACGCAGGGCAGCCCGTCCTTTCACACCCAGCTCTGGCCTGACCCAGCACTGCCCGCAGCTCCGCTGAAACATGGCCCTTACACAGTCCAGGGAGGCCAGAAGAGCTGGTGGTGGCCTAAATGTCAGCACTGAGCTCAGGTCCACGCGTGACTCCATCCTCACCCCTGCCCCTTTCCTCCTCTCCTCTGAAGAGGTGTTACCTGTGGGCATCATCGCCGGGGCCACCATCGGTGCGGGCATTCTGCTCATCTTCTTCTTCATCGCCCTGGTGTTCTTCCTCTACCGGCGCCGCAAAGGCAGTAAGTACGGCACCCTCTCCTTCCAGGATCCCCACAGTAGTGACTGGGGAGGCTGGGGGTTGGGCAGGTGCGCTCCCAAGCCCCAGTGGGTCCAGAAGCAGCCACCACAGGGCTGGCACAAACGTCCAGGCTGCTTCCCTGTGCCAGGCCGCAAGGATGTCACCCTGAGGAAGCTGGACATCAAGGTGGAGACAGTGAACCGAGAGCCGCTAACCATGCACTCTGACCGGGAAGACGACACTGCCAGCGTCTCCACAGCCACCCGAGTCATGAAGGCCATCTACTCAGTGAGTGTCCTGTCGTCCTGGCTCACCTCACCCCTGTCCTCAAACAATTACTGTCACTCTCCTCCGTCAGCCTCCCATGGTCCTTACACACACGTGCACACACACGTGCACAGCACACACTCATGCATGCATGCATGTACCATCTCGTGCATGTGCTCGCCCTCACACACATGTACCACATGTGCAGTCTCACATGTGTGCACACACTTGCACCCCAACTTATCACTCAGTTTCCTTCAGCAAAGGATAGGAGGGTGGGGGGGTTCCCATAACCTTCCTTCACCCCATGCTTTCCCTACCGAGTCAATGCTGGAAACCCCTAGAAGTTTTCTGGTGCCTCTCCACTATGATGAGGACACATAGCCCCAGAGGGCCAGCAGCACAGCAAGGCCACATTGCACATCAGCAGCAAAACTGGGGCTGGAGCCAAATCTCTGGCCTCTTCCCACCACATCCCAGAGCCCCTGCAGGGACAGGACAGAAATCAAGCCTGCCCTTGACCCACTGCCTCCGGGCTAGGCCGGGGCTGGCAGGGAAACAGGCAGGCTATCTCCTGATTCTCTACTCCTGCTGCTCTGCAGTCCTTTAAGGATGATGTCGACCTGAAGCAGGACCTGCGCTGTGATACCATCGACACGCGGGAGGAGTATGAGATGAAGGTGGGAAGGGGAAGCAGGGCTGGCAGGAAAATGGGGTTCCCATGGCCCGCAGGGTGGAGAAGAAGGCAGTTTGGGGAGGAAGGGATGGGAGGTTTAGTGAAGGAATAGAGGAGGTGGAGAGGCACTGGCTGGAAGACAGACCAGGGCCAGGGGAAGAGGCCCCGAGGGCCATGATGAGACGTGGCACATCCCCCGGGGGCTCCTTCCTCATCCTCTTTTCTCATGTCGTCCAGGACCCCACCAATGGCTACTACAATGTGCGTGCCCACGAGGACCGCCCGTCTTCCAGGGCAGTGCTCTATGCTGACTACCGTGCCCCCGGCCCTGCCCGCTTCGACGGCCGCCCCTCCTCCCGTCTCTCCCACTCCAGCGGCTACGCCCAGCTCAACACCTACAGCCGGGCCCCGGCCTCTGACTACGGCCCTGAGCCCACACCCCCCGGTCCTGCTGCCCCAGCTGGCGCTGACACCACCAGCCAGCTGTCCTACGAGAACTATGAGAAGTTCAACTCCCATCCCTTCCCCGGGGCAGCAGGGTACCCCACCTACCGACTGGGCTACCCCCAGGCCCCGCCCTCCGGCCTGGAGCGGACCCCTTATGAGGCTTATGACCCCATCGGCAAGTATGCCACAGCCACACGGTTCTCTTACACCTCCCAGCACTCGGACTACGGCCAGCGGTTCCAGCAGCGCATGCAGACTCACGTGTAGGGCCGAGCCTGGACGGGCATCTCTGCGGGCAGAGGAGAAGGCTCTCACAGCTTTCCCTGATATTCAGGGGCATTGCTCCTCACTCCTGCCCTGGACCAGCCTTCCTCGTCCTGCTGTGGCAGGTGGGGAGCAGGTCTCCCGGAAACACCCCTTCCTGAGGATGGTGCTGTGTGTGCACCCCACCTCCTAGGCCTGCCCTTCCCTCTTCTTCGGGAGGATGTGTCTCTTCTGACCTGTGTTGTCACCTGGCCCGGCATGGGGACAGGAGGCGAAGGTTGTGGAGAGCAGAGGGGGCAGTTTTTAGCATTCCCTTTCTACCCCACCCCTCTGGTCTCCTGTAAGTGGACAAAGGGTGGTGCGAGATGTGTGGGCTCAGGCCTGGGGGACGGACGGTGTGTGGTGGCTCTGGCACAGACAGATGGAAGCAGGATGGCCCGGCAGGCCTTTGGCCGACTAATTCATGCTCTAGGTGTGTCTCCCTCTTTGGGACTGCAGAGCGACCCTGGCATTATATCAGCTGTCTAAGGCAGCACTGAGGCCAGAGCCAAGCCCCATTCAGCTTGGGTTAACGTGCCGGTCATCCTGGCTGCCCACCATGGGCTCCTGTCCCTCACATGCGGGGGGAGCCAGGTATCTCTGGTCGTGCTGCCTCCTTTCCTTCCCCTTCACGCTGCCCCAGATAAGTTGGGGCGCTGTGGTGAGGAAAGATCAGGAGCCATGTCCCTGTTCACCAGCAAGACAGCAGGATGCTGCACAGTGGTTTCCAGAACCCGTACCAGAGGGACCCCACCCAAGCTCTCTCCTCTCCCTGATCCGCCCCACTCCCTGGCTTTCACTCAAGCCTGCCTGGAAGGGGTGAGGGTGAGGGTGCTATAGGCTGTTTCTCAAAGACAGTGAAAAACATTGAAAACCTCATTTGGAAAAAAGAAAAAAAAAAATCCCCCCCAACCAAATGCAAATCTGTGGAAAGGAAAGGATCACCTGTCTTCTCTTACCCGATTCCTAACACCTTCCATTATTCTTCAGCCTCCAAGCACTTTGAATCTACATTTAAACATTTAGGTGGTGAGACCTGTCACCATGGGCTCTGAGGATTTAGGGAGGGGGCCTGGCCCCCAGACTCTGCTGCCCTACTCTTGGGTCCATCAGCTGCATGGAGGCCACCTAGCAGGGGCCGTCGGAGATGTTTTCTAGACAGGTTTGAGTTGTTTAGTGTCTTTTTTTTTTTTTTTTCCCAATCAGATTCCTTCTTCCACTTTCAGTGCCTTGAGTGTCCAACTTCTGTTGACCGGCCCTGTGTGGGCAGCTGTGCAGAGTGGGCACTTGTGAGTCCCAGACACACTGTCAAGGGTTGCAAAGTTTAGGGGCCAGATGGGTAAGGGGGCCTGGTAAGAGGAAGGCGGCCAGGTGAGGCATACAGAAGGCACGGCAGCTGCGGCTGCTCCCCCCACGCACATACACACATTCCACATGGCCATGCTCAGCCAACACCTTCTGACCAAAGAGAACTGGCACTTGCCCTGCTGTGGGCTCCGCTTCCCAAGCAGCAGAGTCTAAAGCCCACGCTCCCTTTTCTGAACCAGCTCAGCTGCTGGAGCGGGGCCTCCATGCGATTCCCAGAACGTGCTTTGCCCTTTCCCGTGGTCACCAGTCATTAGTCATGTTCGCTTTAACGAGTTACATGCTCATCAGCCATGGGCATCTTCCCCCTCGCGATGGGCCCGTGGGGTGACATTCCCACTGTCCTCTCTGGTAAGGACCACCAGTACCCAGGAAGAAAGCTCTGTTGCAGCCTCACGGCGGCCCTGCACCTGCTGCAACCCTTTCTAAGGTCTGACACCACCGGCCGAGCCTCATATTGCACCCCTGTTAGCTGACACCTTCCTGCTGAGTTCTCTTTCTGTGAGCTTAGTAAGAAGTCTTGTTCACAATGTAGGTACCAGTGCAGATAAATTTTGATTATTTTCACAGAGACCAGAAGCCAGGAGTAACCCAAACAGATAAGATCTAAAGATGGTGGCTTTTAAAATAGGAATTTTCCAAAAACATTCATTTTTGTTTAGGATCTGGCCACATTCTCACATTCTCTCCTTTTTCTTTCTTCCTTTTTGGTTATAGTATTAGGGCTGTTCTGTTGAAATGTTGGAGAGGAGGGGCCCAAGGTCACAAGGTAACCCAGCCAATGCCACAGGAACCATTAGTTTTGGGAATCTTAATGCAGAGCTACTGTACTTACTGTTTCTTCACACATAGCCTGGGCCTGGTGATGTCATGCAGGCGCCAGGCAGAGCACGGAGGCAGCAGCCACCACGGTCTCTGCAGCCTGCACTGTGTTCTGACCTGAATCTGAGTTGGGATCTGCCTGTTGGGCCACACGGAACCTGGGGAGTGGCAGGTGGCCTTGGACCTAGATCTCTGCTAAGACCAGAATCTTCCAGAAAGGTCTTCATGCTCGATGTGGTTGCCTTGGAGACCCTGGTTGCCTTTGATGATGCTTACGGTTTGCTTTAGGAGTTGAGCCGGGAGTCCTGAGATCCAGTGTAAGCTGCTGTTTACCAGGTGGTTTTGGCCTGACCTCTTCACTTTCACTGCCCCCAGTTCTCTGGCCTGCAAGATGCGTGGGGTGGGTCACACAAATCTAGAATTACTATGTTATTGCTGCATTCATTTGGTGAGTGGAGGGGCCTGGTCATGCCTGGCTGGGAGTTGGGAACATAAGTGAGGAGAGTGAGGTATGAGGGAGTTGAAAGTTTCTTCTCTTGAATCTTTCACCATGGCCTTCACCACCTCATAGGGAAGTCATGGATGAATTTCATCTTGGGGCCTCTTGATTCCAAACAGTAATCAGAAGCACACCCTAAACCTCAGTGTGAAATTACTATGGGTTGATTCTTTGGCCTTTCAGTAACTGCTGCTCCCCACTCAGAATCATGACATTTCTGAAAGGTGTCTGTGCCAGGGTAGGGTGCATGAGTCTCCACTGCGTGACCGGGCCCCAGCAGTTTCCTCTATGAGGAGAAATGGGAGTAGCCACCTACTTGGTACCCTGCAGCATTCCCAGGGACAGGCCCCAGGTACTGAGCATCTCACTCCTCTGTGAAGGGGTGGGTCTAAAGGGCAGCTGCAAAGGGAAGAGGGCACAGCCATTTTGACAAACTTTGGATCTTTCTTGGAGAAGTTCTTGTGCTTCTGGGTGAGCCATCTCTTTCCTCACGGTAGGTCCAGTCTGCACCCTTAAGCTGGACCCCTCCAAGTCCAGCCATAGTTTGCATGACGCCAAACACAAGTCTGAAAGGAGGGTGGGCAGGGACAGGTGTACTGCTGTGCTTACTATTCCAGCTTGGGCTGAGCAAGGTTAGCCTGACCCCAGGTCCAGGCACTGAGCCCTCCCTGTCCCATCAGTGCTGCTTCCCTCATGGTTGTGGGGTGACCTTCCTGCTCTGAAGATGGAGCACATACCTGGAGTCTCTGGCCTCCTGCACCCTCATTAACCATGGGCACTCCGTCAGGGCCCTTCAAATGGAATTAAGGGCACAGTCCTAGCTCCTTCAAATGGAATTAAGGTCTTGGGTACTTGACCCACATATAGCAATGTGGACCATTCAGGTTTGCAGGAAAACCCACTAAAGTTAAGACCCCAGTTGGACTGAACTGACTTAAAATATGCCTCACTGCCCTGTGGACATCTGTCCCTGACCCTTCTGCTCTACTCGCAAGGCCATGCCAGTCTCAGAAACCCTGGCTTTCCACCATTTAGTGCTGTGCGCCCTGAGTCAGGGCACTGCTCCGTGTCTCTGTGGGCCGATCTGTATGTTGAAGGAGTCATCTGAAAGGCATTAGTGATGCTCCTGACCCTGGGAGGAGGCGGTAACGCAGCACCAAAGTGCACAGACCAAGGGATGTAATTGGAAATGCATTTATTTTTGTGAAGAAGCTATAAAATTAGCATTTAAGTATCCCATTTCCTTCTTTCCTCCCCATGCCACCCTCCCCCCCAACCTTCCATGGTATCATTGCCCTGTCCTGGAGGCCAGCCTGTTTCTGAAAAGCATTGGCCTCACCTTGATCTCCTGGTCCTGGCATTTGGCCTCAGGGCTGGTGGAGAAGAGGGAAGAACTCATGGTTTGGGAGATGAGGGGAAGGGGGGTGGATCCCATTTTTTTACATCACTGTGAGGGAGCTCCAGGCCCTGTCCCTGGAGAAATTGCTGCGCAGAAGTCACAGGCCATACTGGGTAGATCGGATAGAGTCTGCCCTTTAAAAAAAAAAAAAAAAAAAGCCTCAATTTGCATAGAATATCATTCTTGCCAGTCTCCTGGCCCTAAACCTGCCTTTTCAAGGGTTGGAGGGTCATGGGCTAATCTATTTACTTCTGGAGACCTTCAAATGCTGCCCCTGGGAAGACCCCTAATTCTGGGGAGAGAGCAGCCAAATTGCCAATACAATCAAACTCCATATGATCTTGTCAGCAATAGTGACACAGAAGACTTGGCTGCCTCTAGGTTCACCAGAAAGAGGCCCAGGGCTCCCCAGTCACATTTTCTACCCTGACCATTTTTGGGATGACAACCTCCATTTCTGGCTCCAGTTGAATTTTCTCCACCCAAACCCCACTAATAGATGGGTCCATGATGATAATTAAGAGAAGGGAAAAAATTATTTTTAGGACAAACCATGGTAGATTTTTAGCAATGTGTATCTGTGTGTCCCTCACACCTTTTCCTATTCTACCTTTTTCATTTTCCTTTTTTTTAAATATTATGTACTATATTTTTAGTCTCAAACACACTATATATTATATATATTTAATTTTTTTATATATATAAATATAAATGTTTTAAAAAGTACCATGTTTTGTGTTATTTCATGTGTGAGCAGCTGTGGTTACTTAAAAGTTTGCCTGATGTGGTCCAGATTTGGGGGAAAAGATAAGAGTATTTTTTTGTCGAGATTGCAGAGACTATGTCACCTCCAGCTGTAGGGCAAATGCCTTTTATTAACCAGCCTGTGTCTGTTACAGAACCCTGAGGCCAATTCAGGGACAAACAGCCAGAGGCTGCATGCTCTGGGGAGCACAGCAGCCAATGTTCTGTGCCAAGTCTGCCTGTGGGGTGAGAAAGATCCAGATCCCAAAGGAATTGGTAGTGGGAACGGAAGTAGGATTGGTTTCATTTATTAAAATGCGGTGGTTTGGGTAAAAAGTGAAGTTACCAGGTCGCCAAGCCTTTCAATTTTTTTTTTTTTTAAACAGAGGCATTTTATTTATTTATTTGTTTGTTTGTTTGTTTTTGTTTATACATGCACTGGGTACAATCAGAAGCGCGGGAGGGTGAGAGAATTCACCAGAGCCAGAGCGGGGAGCAGAGCAGGCAGAAGGACCGAAGTACACTGCTGAGGGGAGCAGCGGGTGGCAGGAGAGGTCTGCGCGCCATGTGGGACCCTCCTCCGGTGGCCGGGGAGCAACCAGGGATTGAACCGGCGCTGCAGAGGCTGCAGGCAGCTTCGCAACCCAGCGCTCAACCGCTGCGCCACCGGGGAGGCCCCAACCCTTTCAATTTGTAGTGAAAGAAAATAGAAAACCAAATGGTGCAGGTGTTCACACACACGCACACCCATGCGCACACACTGCCTGCCCAGAAACCCCATCTTCTACAAGTTTACTAGCCTTTGCAAGGATTTCACTGCTCCTTGCACAGGGGTATTTAAGACCAACTGAAATTGTTACCATAATGTGTTGTGTTTTTGTTTTTTTTTTTTAGATTTATTTATTTATGCATACAAGAGCTGGGGTAGAGGCCAGAGATGCGGGGGGTGAGAGGATCCACCAGAGACAGAGTGGGGAACAGAATAGGCAGACTGACCGAAATACACTGCTGAGGGGAGCAGCGGGCGAGACAGGAGAGTTCTGCTGAGCCATGTGGGTTTCTCCCTGGGTGGCCAGGGATCAAACTCATGCTGCAGAGGCTGTGGATTGCTTCATAGTGTGGTGCTTAACGCCTTGCGCCACCAGAGAGGCCCACAGATAATGTTTTTGAAAGTGGAAAAATTAGAGAAATACAAAGGTTCATTGTTTTTCTCATCCATTTAACAACAGAGCAAAGTAAAACCACCCATGGGCACTTTTTGTATGCTAGGGACACAGGACACTGGCAAAAAAACACTAAAGATAACGCAGCCTGTTTCCACGAAGGAGCTCACAGCCAGGAGTTGTGCCAGGGTATGCAGAAGCAGTGGAGGGGAAGCAGCGGAGCAGCCAGGACTGAGAGTCCTAGGTGAGTCCAGCCTAGGTGTCAGTGAGAAGCCTGGGGCCAGGGTGACACTCAAGACTGCAGCCAGGTAACTTGAACTGGAACAGGTCACAAGTAGCATTTTAAGGCCTCCCTGGTGGCTCAAGGGATTAAGCACAGCACTATGAGGCAATGCACAGCCTCTGCAGCATGAGTTCGATCCCTGCCAGCCAGGGAGCAACATACATGGCACAGCAGACCTTTCCTGTCTCGCCTGCTGCTCCCCTCAGCATTGTCTTTCATTCAATCTGCCTGTTCTGTTCCCCACTCTGTCTCTGGTGAATCCTCTCACTTCCCACACCTCTTGACCTGTACCCCAGCTCTTGAATGCATAAATAAATAAATCTTTTTTTAAAAAAAAGTGGCATGCTAGGATGCAGACACAGGCAGTATAGAATGAAAGAAAATAGAGGAGGCAAGGTTGTCTACTTGTGGGCGCCCAGGAGAATTTTGTTAGGCCAAGTATTATAAGTTGGGGTACTTGTTTGCTTTGTGTGCACATGGGATATGTTTTATTCATCTCCACATTAGCAGAGCCAGCAGGCACTTTGAGCCAAACAGGACACCACAAGAGGCTCCAAGGGCGGGGACCCACCCTCTTCTCCAGTCACATGACAGACAACAGGAACCTATCCCTGTTATTAGGCCACTTCCTAAGACAAGGGACTACCTTCCTTCTTCAAGTCACCTGCAGCCTAAGGACAGTAATAAAAGCAGGCCTATATCACCAAGCTGTGCTGAACTGTAAGAGGCCTTCTTGGGAGGTGCTCTGCCTGGAAGCAGGAGCTTCTGCTTCCGTCACCAACTTGCTCCTGTGCATCTTTCCCCCAAAGTGTGGCTTTCAGAGTCCTCCATGATCTGCCCTGAGGCACCTTCCCAGAGGATCCATTTTTTTTTTTAAAGATTTATTTATTTATGCATACCAGAACTGGGGTACAGGCCAGAGGTGTAGGGTACAGAGACAGAGTGGGGAACAGAACAGGCAGACAGACTGAAAGCACTGCTGAGGGGAGCAGGAGAGGTCTGCTGCACCATGTGTGTAGCTCCCTGGCCAGGGATCAAACTCGTGCTGCAGTGGCTGTGGATAGCTTCATAGGTTGCGTCTTAATCCCTTGTGCACCAGGTCTTTCACTTACCTGACCTTTCAACACAATCAAAAGGAATAAAGCCTTATTTGAGGTATGTCCCTGACTTTTCCTGCCTCTGTGCTTTCGTCCAAGCTCTTTTCTCTACCTATAATACCCATGCCTCTTTACCTTCTCATTTCCAAATTTTACGTATCTTCAGGACCCAGCTCAAAGGCCATCTCCAGGAAGTCTTGTCTGCCTCACTACTCAATCACTTTCCCTCCTGTGAGGTTCAGGACAGATGAGCCAGATCCCATGCCTCTCATTTATAATGATCTGCTTGGATCTCAGGGGCTTGTGTAGGATACACGAGCACCTTTCCTCTTAAAATGAGGCCACCTGAAGGCTGAGAGTATGTATTGTGTGATAATCCTCATCCCACGGAGCACCTGGCATTTAGTAGCTCAGTTGGTGCTGGAGGAATGCAGGAATGGAGGAAAGCAGGAGGGAAGGAAAGCGGACTCATGCACATAATACAGAGAGGGAATTTAATCCAGAGGACTTCATGCTGGATGAAATCATGCAGTTCAGTGATTAAAAGCATAGACTCTCAAGTCAGTCTGCCCAGCTGATGGGCATCACCAGCATTCACTAACAGCGGGGCTTTCCTTCTGGTGCCCTGGCTATTGGGCAAGGCCGACCTGACCAGTGTGGGCCAGTGTGCTGTCAGCAGAAGTGACTTGTCACTTCCACACCATAGCATTTAATTGCTAGTGTGAGACCCTCCAGCGCTGTCTTTGTCTACCGGAGCAACAGAAGCTCATTTATTCCAGATGGTGCAGCTTCCTAATAGTGGAGCCCCCTCTGCCTGGGTCCCAGAGTCACTATGCAAGCAGGGTGCCTTTGCCGACCCAGGATGAATTTGTAGTTTGAGAGAGAAATGAATCCTTGTTTTGTTAAAATAATAACATTTTAGAGTTGTTTTTTTCCTGCAGCAGAGCATATTCTATCTTGATTAACATAGTTTCACCTTTTGCCCCCACTTGACCTTGGGTAAATTATTTTGCCTCTCTGCACCTCCCATTTCTGTGAAATGGACTAACAGTAAGTAGTTCCTATCCCACAAGAGGTGTTTAGCAGAATACTAACACATGAGTACTCAGTGAATGAGTGTTTGGTTTGCCTGGACAAAGAGGGGCAGTGGGTGTTTTGTCCCTTCCCTTTCCTTTGCCTTTCCTGGGAGGCCTCACAAAAGATACAACAACTGCGGTGGTGGGGGTGGGGGTGGGGGTGTGAGTATGAAAAGAGCGTGGAATGTGAAGGCCAAGCCTAAAATCCCCAAGCTGTATCCTGGTATTCTGATTCAGGGCAGGTCAACACACCTTTATGAGGTACCAGATACCAGACTTGGCATCTGTAAAATGTAAGCTCTCAGTGAGATAAGATGTGCAAAGCCCTTTATAAATTGCTAAATGCTAGTGAGATGTGAGTTGATTACTTTGGTCTATTAACACACTGCAGCATCCCACCCCCACTTTCTGCAGCATCCCAGCCACATACCTCACTGCCACAATCACCCCCCACCTTGCGCAAGTGCATATGAACCAGCAACCCTGGCAGGGACCTAACATTAGAAGAATGTGTCTATCCAGCTGGGCACCATAGGCCTATCTTGCTGGCCCCCAGAGCTCTAAATTCCAAAGACCAGCTCTTTGCAAACCAGGAACCTGGGGGAGGAGAAAGATCACTTCAGCAGCACTCACTTTCCCATTTCCTTAACTCATTGTAATTAGAGGCACAGAGGCAACCTCCTGGGGAGAGCAGAGCCATCAACTCCCAGAACTGAACTGAGGAGCTTTGTCTTTTTGTTCCTCTTCACATAATACTGCTCTCTTGGTGGTCGCTATGCAAACACATCCTGCATTCATTTGCAAGCTGGGGAATATTTCATATTTTGAGGCTCAGATTAATGGCCCACCTCCCCTAAAGAATCACTGGTTGGGACTTCTTTTCAAACAGTATCATGTCAACATTCTTAGACCAGCTCCCAGTCATGCCTGTTTGCGGGAGGACCAGAACCTTGCTTCTCCCAGACCCTCGCTAAATAGAGGCTTGACCATAGGGAATAGAATCTCAAAATATGAAGGCACCTCTGGGGCCACTGGGGCCAAGGATGGACCAAAAACCACAGAGTCAGATGGGCTCTGCAGCGAGACACCAGGTAACCAGAAAGCAGGGCAGCATTTTTGGAGCCTGGAATCTGAATGTGCGACTTCCTTCCAGTTCTCTGGGCACCAGCTCTGTGCCTTTGGGGAAATCCCTTGACCATCCTGGCCTCCATTTCCTCATTGACAAAAATCACTCCTTCATTCATGCAAGAAAACATGTATTGAACATTTACCATGCATCTGGCGCTATGCCAAGCCCCGGGGACACAGCAGGGAACAACACAAAGTCCCTGCTCTCTTGGCACTTACACTACAATGGGAGGTGGACTGTAAACAAGCACATGTCAGCCTCCTGAGCATTGGAGAGAGATTCAGCCAGGTTGGGGCCATAGGGAGGAGCCAAGAGGAGGGGGTATTAGACTTTAGGTTGAATGATCAGAAAAAGGCACTAAGAAAAGGTAAGCTGGAATAGGAATATTCTAGATGGAGGGAACAGCAACTGCAAAGGCCCTGAGGCAGAAATGAGTTTCCAGGGTTCAAGGACCAGCAAGGGGTCTTGAGTGGAAGAGCAGGAAGAGAGAGCGATGGGAATCCTGATGGCCAGGTGTGAGGAGCAGACCCTGTGAGGACTTAAGGCACTCAGCGTACTTTGGAAATTTTTCTGAGACAGAAAAACGTATTAAGTCAAACCATCTGAAACTGCTGTTTTTGTAAGTCAGAACTGGTTGATCATCAGCAGTTTTATGTGGTTCAATCTAATTGATGTAAATGTGTGGCATTGCTCATTTATTATTACTGCTTAAAAAGCAGGCTTTTCTACTATTTTAGCAGGATTCATTGGAAGACATTTCTCCCTTCTATTGAGCAAGAATCTGCCTCTGCGCAGTTTTCACTCAGTGACTGTAATTCCGCCTCTGGGAATGCTCCTCTGGGCCCTAGGACCCCCAACCCCAGGCTGCCCTGTTGATGTTGAAGCGGAGTTAGCATGATGTCTGGTCTCCTCCGGGAAGTCTCTTTTCTGAGTTAAATATCTCTGATTCTTCAAACCATTTCTCTTATGATATGGTTTCCCGACTCCTCGTGCTGCTCACTCCGCCTGTCTGAGCCTGGAACAGTTGGCAGGAAACAGCAGCATGGCCATAGCACTCATAGCCCGAGGGAGACTTCAAACCCCTGAGGGTTTGAATAAATAAATACAGAAGCTGCCTCTGGCCCTCCCCTGGAGGGAGCAGGAGCCCCTGCCCTCCCAGTGACTCTAGAAACACCCCTCTTTCCCACTGCAGTGGGTGACGGTGCCAGATTCTCCAACATTCTCCAACAAAAATCCCCAGAAGATGGAATAAGAGGCTCCCAGCCCCAGCAGCACCACCTAGGTCTCCAGGGTACCGCTGCTTGTCTGGGGGGAGGAGAGAGAGAAGGGGAGGGGGAGTCCTAAGAATGGAGCGCTCTATGGGGTGGGGCAACTTAGACTTTTTTAATAATGCTGACATTACAGGGGCCCAGTGCTGGAAACTAAGTCCAAGCGCCCTGTGTTAACCACGTGACCTTGAAAAGTCACTGAGCTTGTGAGACTCAGCTTTCTCATCCATAAAATGGGGATAATGATACTACTTAAGTAACTGAAGGAAGAGCCCGCACAACTGAATGTTAAATGAGCATGTGTTCCAAGCCCTACCAATCAGCAGTGCCTCCCTTTGCTCTCCCTAGGCCAAGGGCCAAGGACCCTACCCAAAAGATCATGGTAGCTAAGTGGTCTCTCTGCAGCCATCCTTTATGCTCCCAGAGTCTGTCTTCTAAGGCACTGGTAGTCATTCCCTAATCATTACTCTACCCAGAGGGGGGTGGTGGGGGAATCTGTTCTCCATTTCATCATCAATACTAGAAAATTAGTCTTTAACTGAAATAACACACTCAGAGTAATTCTTTTTTTTTTTTTTCAAAACGGATTTATTTATTTATTTATACAAGAACTGGGGTACAGGCCAGAGGTGCAGAAGGTGAAAGGATTCACCAGAGACAGAGTGGGGAGCAGAACAGGCTGAGCAACTGAAATACACTGCTGAGGGGAGCAGTGGGCGAGTCAGGAGGGGTCTGCTGCACCATGTGGGTATCTCCCTGGCCGGGGATTGAACTCATACTGCATTGGCTGCAGATAGCTTCATAGGTTGTGTCTTAACCCCTTGCGCCACCAGGGAAGCCCCATAGTGCTGTGTCTTAATCCCTTGTGCCATCAGAGAGGCCTCTCAGAGTAATCAAGATTTATTTATTTATTTTATACTAGAACTGGGGTACAGACCAGATGTGCGGGAGGGTGAGAGGATTCACTAGAGACAGAGCGAGGAACAGAACAGGCAGACTGACGAAATACACTGCTGAGGGGAGCAGCGGGCGAGACAGGAGAGGTCTGCCCTGCCATGTGGGACCCTTGCCAGCGGGTCTGGATGGAACCCACGGCTGCAGAAGCGGCAGACAGCTTCATAGCACAGAGCTCAACTGCCTGAGCCACCAGGGGAGGCCCCAGAGTAATTCATTAAGAATGTAAATCACTCTATGGGGGGTAGGGGGGCGGGGAGGGGAGGGATTCGGGTCAAAATAAGGGAGTTGCAATTGTATGGGGAATATAAAAATAAAATTTATTAAAAAAAAAGAAATATGAATAAAAAATAAAACAATGATCAAACTTCAAAAAAAAAAAATGTAAATCACATCACTCCTCTGCTTCCAACCTTATGGCTTCCTATTCCACTCAGAAAAAACCCACACTCCTTTCATTTCCCCAGTCCTGCCCCTAGCCAGCCCCTGCCCACATTCTCTCCATCCTTACGTGATCACTTACTGTTCTAGCTTGGCTGACTTTGCACTCTGTGATAGTCTATCCTATAGTTAAAACGCTCTTCCTTCAGTGAGACCTCTTGAAGTTTGGGGAAAGAAGCTAATATTTTTAAGTAAGTGTGCTAGGTACTTTCATACATGTGATTACCTGCAACCTTCAGAAGAACAGTCCCCTGAAACTAGGCCTTTAAGGGAATTCCTTCACACCCCATCCCCACCACCCAATGAGCCAGCTCAGAGTAAAGCTCAGCAAATAAATGGGAGAAGCATGTGGCCTTGGAGTCCCTGGGGCGCCAGCTCTTTTTTTCTAATAATCTAAAGGGCTATTAACAGTCTCTTTACTTATTAAAACAATTTTTTTTTTTTTTATGCCAGTCCCTTCGGTCCTGGCTGCAGGCCACTAAAGGAAGCTGGAGTCCCAGATTTCCCTATGAAAGGACAGCTCTCAGCAGAGCAGGGAGGGGCACACCTCTTTGTGTAACTGTTGCCCCTTTCTTGCACAAGTACACAGACCCCCAATGCTGGACAGATTCCCTCCTCTTGGATTAAAAGCTTCACAGGGTTAAAGGAGCCACAAGACAAGAGTAGAAACACTGTGATTCTGGTAAGCTGAGGAGAAAAATGCCTAGCATTGGGGTTCAGACTGGGGGCTGACTGTACAGGTCAGACCCAGGGATCCCAGGTCTGTCAATCTGCTGAATCCCCTGAAGGTCGACCTTCCCTTTTTTTTTTTTTTCCACCAGTCAAACATCAGGAGTTTGAAACTTATATGGCCAGAATGGCATTTTAGAGGCAGGGATCTCTGAGTTTCCTTCTAAACATTAACATTGAGAATTCCATGAATCTCAGGTTTTGAGGGATGCCAAATACCTCAGTGGTGCCTGGTTAAGCAAGAGGGTCTTTCTGGAGAGCATGCTCCCAAATGATGTGCTGACCAAAATCCAGAATCCATTGCTTTTGAGCACAATATTCATGGTAAGGGCCTCCCTGGTGGCGAAGGGTTAAGCACAGCACTATGAAGCTATCCGCAGCCTCTGCAGCAGGAGTTCAGATCCCAGGCCAGCCAGGGAGCAGCCCACATGGCGCAGCAGACCTCTCCTGACTCGCCTGCTGCTCCCCTTGTAACAGAGTGGTCCCCAGGAAAGGGGGAGGTTCCCTGCCCCACCCAAGGGAGGGTGGAGCTGAGCAGGAAGAGGAGAAGCTGCAGAAGAGACTGAGGAAGGAAGCAAGATGGAGCCAGGAGACCTGGGGAAGGCTCATGGAGCCTAGAGACACGTGAAGAAACTGCGCTTGTCTTTTGGTCGTGGACTGGGTGGCACAGATGTGGGTGAGACCCATGGGGAGGTGACAATGGCAGCTTTTATCTTGATGTTGATTTTGCTCTTTTCCTTCCGGGCTTGTCTGGTTGTTTCTGACCCTTTTCTGTGGGTCCCCACTGAAAATGCTTTAGACTTGTGGCAGGCTTTGGGGCCTTGTTCTGGGCCGATCCCATATGGATGGAGTTTTACCCACGAGGGGACGGGTAACTTTGGGTGCTTCATTTAGAAACTAGACTCTTTGCCTTACCTGTATTGTTTCCTAGTTTTATTAAAGTTCCTTCCCATTAAAGTCTCCTATGTTTTGTGTTGATGCGGCGGATGGCAGAACCCATTTAGAATAGGCAGGTTTGCGGGGTTTGGGCTGCCCCTCTCCCTGTCCTATAACACCCTCAGCAGTGTACTTCGGTCTATTCTGTTCCCCACTCTGTCTCTGGTGAATCCTCTCACCCTCCTCACCTCTGGCCTGTACCCCAGCTCTTGTATGCATAAATAAATAAATCTTTAAAAAAATATATTCATGGTAAATCTGTGGCAATCTGAGAATTTATGTCTTTTTACTCTAAGTCTTTTCCACCACCCTGTTTCCTCCATGAGACTTGGCATTGAATCAGGGCATCTGTCAGACCATTTCAGGGCTTCATAATCATAGAAAAAAAGATTTGACTCACTTTATTGAAAGATTCAAGTGAGGAGACGCCTTTGCAGCGAAGGCTTCCGCCCCACTATGCCAAATTCTGTTTCCCCCAAGCTGTGTCACAAGCCCCTTCCTGCCCCATCATTAAGTCATTAATTTTATACTCAGCACAGCTCACCAAGGTATTGACATTTTAAAGAGGATGTTTGGTGCCCACAGTTATCTATGTGATAGAATCACTGGCCTTTAAAAATACAAAAACAAAACAAAACAAACCACCAAACTTTCCCCAGCCAAGAACTAATCTGTCTCCTCATGACTAAGTTTCTTGAAATCCTTCATCACCACCCCACCTGCCACTGCCAGCACACTACAACCTAGTCCCTGCCCCTGCCAGGCCTCCCAAGCAGATCTTGCTCCAACCATCAAATCCTACGGTCATTTTATCCTATGGTTAAACAATCCTACGGTTATTTTCTTCTGCCAGAGGATGATTTTTTTTAAAACAACGGTTAAATCATGACTTTCACACAAACGTAAAATGAATGTGTCAAAAATTGTATTTAACCCATTAATTAATGAGCAAATTGGTAAAATGGGCAAGTCGGTATATGTTCGAACACACTACACTTACCCAGGACAGCCAGGAATTTGGAAATGAATTTACAAATAGATGTGCAACTGTTAGTCCACAGGGCACTAATCTATCACATTCCACCACACACCACTTTGCATTTCTATAGACAAGAGTCATTTGCTTTATCAGTTTTCTACAACCTACAGGGTTGTAAAATAGCTGATAGACAATGAAAGGTGGAGATAACCCTACAGGTAAGTGAGACAGGACAGTCAATAACCCTTTTTTGTCCCTATTAAAGTTTATTCCTGACACTTTCTTTACCTATGTCTATCACTAAAGAATGTTCCTGAAACTCCTTTTTGCTCTGTGGTGTCACCCCGCGTGTTTCCCCCACCCCTCTGGTGGCTCCTTCTCACAGAGGCTGGCTCCTCTTTCTCTACCTGTCCCTAAATGTATCGCCAGCGTCCTGGGCCTTCTTCTCCCTCTATCCACACTTTTGACTCTTGATATCCACTATTCCTTTGTCTCCCAGCCACCAGTGTTATGTAGTTGATTCTCAAAACTTTCTCACCAGCATAATTTCCTTCTGAGCTGCAGATCCACATGTTTATATCCCTCAGCACCTCAAATACAACATGCTCTATCTATAAAACCCACTCCCTCTTCCTTGGGATCCAGGCTTGTCTGCCTCCCATCCCTCACCCCTCCCACCCACCAGTCATGCAGACCTGAGGCTTCTGCTTCCTCACCCACACTCTGACCTGAGTTCTCTGCCATTCCCAGCGTGTTTGTCTTGGTTCTGGTTCCTTTATCTGTTGCCTGGACTAATATGAGGGCCTCTTTTCTAATCTTTCTGTCTCCAGCCTGACCCCATTTAATCTATACTTGACTCTGTTGCTGAAATCATCCCCTAAAATGCAAATTTGATATGGTACTCTCCTCCCTGAAATCATTCCTGGGTTCCTTGTGATGGTAAGGCCAAAATTAAGCCCATGTGTTGTAGAGCAGCCCCGATACAAAACGGGGTGCCTGACTGTGGGTCCTCACCCGCGCGCTTAAAAGGACTTATCAATGCTCTACTGCAGGCACACGTGAAAGGTTAATAAAAGGTTTATTTACAAGGGAAAGGGAAATGAGGAAATGTACAGCTCTGGGAGAAAAGTGGGAGACAAAGTTTTAAATGAGTCCTACCCGATCCGCCGATCAGGAATCCCAAAATGGCGCTCTGAGAGCTGGCCGCCAGCCAGGAGCGGTGAAGCCAGGAGGCGAGCGATCGCGAGCCAGAGAGAGAGCAAGGCCCACGTGTTTGGTTTTTATATCCAACCTGGCTGCCCAACTCCACCCTCAGGTCCCAGCCACCCTCCCCTTGGTGGTGATGGGATTTGTCTTTCCCAATGTCCTGATGGCTTTAGTCTGGAGTGGGGGTGGAGTCCACAAAGCCTGTATGAGATTATCTCAGGACATCCTTTCCCCCTAACACATGGACAGGTGGCTGTGGGCCTCCATGAGGTGACATCAGCCCCCCCTCTCTCCAGCTTCATCTCGTGCCAAATCCCTTCCTAGGGTTTTAAGATTGCACCTTTGAGATTCCTTACAGTTTCCGTGTTGTGGGCCATGCCATAGCTTGCTTGCTTGTGCATCCCCTTTATCTTTTCCTAATTCCCAGTCATTCAACAAAATTTATATGGGACTTTGCCTCCTCTCAGTGGGGGTGGAGGGCTTCTCATTTCCGTCCCCTATGGATCATGAGCTCCGCCTATGTGCTCCTTCCCTGTGCCCCCATGCCTGCACTTAGGGTCACAGACAAGTTTGTGACTGTTGGCTTATCTCTGGAGAAGCTGCATCTCCCCTTCTTTTCTCTCTTTGTGTACTTGGCAACTGGGTGTCCTTGTTTATTTCCTCATAAGACTGGAACTTCTTGCAGATGGGACATGGCATCAATCTATAGGGCTTTCTCCCTCAATATCGTCTTATACAAATCCTCAGGATGGCTTATCTCCCCTGAGGAGTTTCGCCCAACTATAGCAAGCATCTAAAGCATGCCTCCCCCCTACACAGCATATAGTTAGGGGGTTGCAGAAAGCAAATGGTGAGTTTGGAGAAGAACCTGTGATGAGCTGGTGACCTGGGCCTTTGGCTCCATCTTTTAAACTCATCCATTCGATTGGTCAGTATTGGACCACAGGCTGAGGCTCTGGACATGGAGATTAGTAAATCACACTTTCTTTCCTTTAGAAACATGCAGTCCAACAGCAGAGGCAGACCTGTGTCCAAATAAGTGTGTGTGTGTGTGTGTGTGTGTGTGTGTCTGATGTAATCATCAAATGCCAGGCATTTGAACAAAGTGCTGCCTTAGCAGGAAAAGAAAGCCATGACCGCAACTGTTGAGACTTCAAAGTGAGGAGAATGCAACCTCTGAGCAGGGACTGAGGCTGAGAAATGCAGTAGGCGTTTTCACATGGAGAGACCATTCCGGAAGGGGCACCTGGCCAAGCAGAGGGTCAAGGCTGGGTGTGGTTTTCCTGGGATAAGCCAACAGGTCACAGAAAAAAGCAGGATGAGGTGCTGGGGCAACCCGGAGTTTAAGACGTTTTGGGAGTCTCCTGGAAGCGCGCTTCCACCCTGGGCGCCCGCTCCAGGGCCTCCTCCGGCGGGGAGGCAGCGCACACCCAAGGCCCGCCGCGGCGGGGCTGCCTTCCCGGTGGCGGCCGGGCCCCTCGCGCTGCTCTCCACGCCTGGTTTATTATGCACGAGGCAGGCAATTTGCCTTCCGCCCCGGGGACCCATCTCGGAGACAAGAAGGTAGTTTGTTCTCTGTAATGGCTTCTGCTGGAGTGTGGCGGGGCCCCGCAGGCGCGGGGAGCGGGAGCCGGGAGCCCGGAGCTGGCGGGCGAGAGGGAGGGATGCGCGCGCGGCGCCCCCGGCGGCCGCCCGGACCCCGAGCCCGGCGCCGGCAGGGCCGCGCTCCTCGCTTCTCTGCCCTTGCGTCCTTCCTTTGTGCTGCCCTCTTTGCTGCTTAAGCGTTTTCCTTTGTTTCTTTCATTTCCTCTTTCTGCTTTATATTCTTTGAGCCTGAGTGTTTCCTCCTTTCCCAGCCTCCCTTCCTCTCCATCACTTTCTACGTGCTGGGACTCCGGGTAAGGGAGGCGGCAGGGGGCACAGGGATGGTGAGAACCCCCATCCCTTCCTGCCCCGGCAGGCCTGCAAGGGAAACTTGGCCCCGTCCAGCCCCAGACCATCTCCAGTTCCATCTCCTCTCTCCATCCCTCTTCCCCCTGCTCCCCTCACTGTTTGGCTCCTGGATGACACTGACTTTTGTCCCTATGTCCATAGGAAGACATCCCCAGCTCCCTTCCCAGCATTTCCAGGGGATGAGATGCCAGACTAATTCCAAGAATGAGAATCCATCTGTTCTCAGATCTCGTTCATTGCTTCCTCATCGCCAGAGGTGTTTCCCACTGGATGTCCAAAAGCTGGTGTGTGTGTGTGTGTGTGTGTGTGTGTGTGTGTGTGTGTGTCAGAAAGAGAGAGAGAGAGAGAGAGAGAGAGAAGGCCAGAAAGCCTGAGGTGGAGGTGGGGAACACATAGAACACAAGGCTGCAGGCTGCCACCTCCTGGAGTCATCCCTGGGCGACAGTGGTGACTAGATCATCCAGCTGCTTGTCCCCTCAGCTGTCAGTTTTCTTCATGCTGCCCAGAAAAAAACCTGGAAGCTGGCTATCCCTGGGGTCCCCATGCAGAATTATTCCAGCCCTCATCCCCCTCATGCCCTCACTGTCAACACCATCATGCCAGGCAGTGAAACTCGTGCCTGGGCAGACATCTGTGTGGCTGTGTGAGCACCAAGCAGAGTGAACACAGCCATGTACCTTCAGAGCTGTGTGCTCTGAATAACTTACCTCCCATCTCCAGTCTCAGTTCTCATATCTGCTAAATAAGGAGGATGCATTGGTTAGACTCAGAAATCCTACAAACTGTGTTAATCTGTGTTCTGTGCAGGGTAGAGATCACCCCAGAATATCCCAACAGAGGAGTGTCCTCTGCTCAAGGATCCAAGAAGGCCCTCTGCCCAAGGCACGTGCTTGAGTACCTGAAGGAGTAGAAGAGAGCATCCAGCAGGTGGCAGGGAAGCAGCAGCAGCAGCAGCAGCAGCAGCAGCAGCAGCAGCAGATCTTGGGTAGGGGGACTAGATGGGGCAGCACATGTAGTCACAGGAAGTGGGTGTGGGGGCTGGGATGGCTAGAGGCCCAAGGGGTGGGAGGTTGAAGACCAGAATATCAGCTTCCCTCAGAGGTGATGTTCTCAGAGTGGAGAAACCAAAAGTCTCTCCAGGAGCAAGGAGCTAAGAGGGAGTGACAAGCAGAGGCAGAAGGTCCCAGCAGGCTGGGAGAGGTGGCCAGGCCAGGGCTTGACCAGGGACTTGTGGCCCAAGAGCCTGGAGGACATGTGACTTGGAGGGCAGGGAGGGCTGTGTTGGGGGAATCTGACCCTTGCTATTGTCCTCTGAGGACCCTGACTCCAGAGGTTTGCTATACAGAGTTCCAGTCCAGTAGTAGAGTCCCCCCTCCAGAAGTCATGGGTTCACACTCAGGTATCCCCTGCATTTTTTTAAAGATTTATTTATTTATGTATACAAGCATTGGGTACAGTCAGAAGTGGGGATGGTGAGAGAATTCACCAGAGCCAGAGCAGGGAGCAGAGCAGGCAGATGGACCTACGTACACTGCTGAGGGGAGCAGCGGGCGCGGCAGGAGAGGTCTGTGCGTGAACCGGCTCTGCAGAGGCTGAGGGCACCTTCGCAGCCCAGCGCTCAACGGCTCAACACTGCGCCACCAGGGGAGGCCCTACCCCCTGAATTTTTTCAAGGAAGGAAAAGTAGCGCCTCATTGGGACCCCCTCCCACCTCAAGCATATATGTTGGTGGGGGATGTGTGTGCAGGTGAGGTAGTGTAGGAGACAGGGGTGTACTTGTGCAGGAATGTGATTACTGCTAAGCTTGTAGGGGTGGTGGTGGTGGGGGGAGACTGGGGATCACCTGCCAGAGCCCTGCTCCAGCCCTAGGGACAGAGGGCAGGAACAAGGGAAGGTGGAGAAGCACAGGGCTGAGGGAGACAGAATCGCCCTGGCTGCATGGCAGTGTGGCAGGAGGAGAATGAATGGACCTGACAAGGAGGAACCTTCCTCAGTTACAGATCTTATGAAAGAGAACAAAGGAGCAGGGAGGAGGCAGGCAGAGTGGGAGGTGGGGGGGTGAGCAGAAGCCAAATGAAAGAGGAGGGTGGAAAGGGGAGGGAGAGCTGGAGAATGACAGACTAGCCTGATGGGGGAGGAGAGGCCAGCTCCCCTTGGTGACAGTTGTGTGCCTGCTCTGTGCCTTTGTGGGGCGGTGCTGGGGAAGGAAAGGCAGCCTGGCTGTAGGTGGGGGTGCAGAGACAACCACAGGCAATTTCACTATGAGATAAAGGTCAGTGTATGGGGGTGGGGGAATAGCTAATCTCGTCTGGAGGTTCAGCAAAGGCTGGAGGAAAGGATGAGCAACACACCCAGAGACACTCTATAGATCTGGCGGGAGAGGGAGTGTGGCAGGCAGCAATCTGTTTTAAGGAACCAAGGAGGCCAAGCTCTATGCTAAAGAGTGTGGCCCAAGAGAGAAGGACTGATCGACTGATCGCTAAAGCCTCTTCAGGGCAGCACTCCCTAACCCTGCCCGTGGAGGAACTAATCACCCTGCTTTGGGTCTGCCTAGAAGGTCTCACATACTGGATTCTGCTTCCCTGAAGATACAGACCTAACCTCGTCATGCCCAGAGCCAGGCACTGCGTTGTTGCTCAGTAGATGCTCCATGAATAAATAACTGAAGGAAGCAGCATGCCTTGCACCAAGCAAGAACCCTCTGAGGAAGATACTATTTTTTCCACTTTATTGATGAGGGAGTCAAGGCTCTCAGCTTTAGCAGGATTTAAAGCTAAAGTCTTAGCATCCCTGGCTCGAGCAGTCTGTTTTTCTTTCCTAGAAAACCAAAAAAAGCTTAGTAAATTTACAGCTTTGATTTATTATTATTAGCTTCCATGCTGGTCAACATAAAATAATTATAAATTCGAGATTATGGTGAAAATCACCACCATTTTAATTTTAAAAAATGTAGGAGGCTTGTGGGCTGCATACATTGTCTTCCACGTTTTCTCCCGGGAACATTAAGGAAACACCCTGTCATGCAATCGCAAAGGTTTTACTAGAAGGGGAAGGAATGGGGAGATGACAGTGGGGAGAGTATGAACAGGGATTTGGGAGATGAGGAGAAACCCCTAGGAGAAGCTGGAATCCCCTTTGGCTCGCAGAGCGACCCCTCTGGCTCTGCGCGGCTCTTCCTCCAGGGGGCGCAGCAGAGAAGCCCCGATCTGGTCAGCGCAGCCCTGGGTTCTGATTTCTGGCCTGTTAGAACCATCTGCTTTGGACCAGGCACTCAGAGGGCACCGACTCTCCCTGCGTCTCTTAGGGAGTCACCACCCAGGTCAGAAAAGTGTCCCACTCTCCGGTCAGAGCCACCCCAGTTCTTCCTGGCTCCACTGTCCACCCCAGATTGCGGGTGAGTAATGGGTCAGCGGGTCCAGCACCTCCTGCTCCGGTGTTCCATGCCCCTCCTCCACATGCCCCAGCACGGAGTCTGGAGGTTGCCATACCAGAAGGATAAGGCCGCGCACAATTTGTCTTTGTGTAATTATCTGTCAGGTACAGCTTGTGAGACCACCGCTACCTCCCCCCCCACCGACATGCAAGAAAATAAATGACACTCATGAGCTGGCACATGGCAGGCGCAAGCGCCCGACCACCCCACCCCACCCCCAGCCTGCCCCCCACCCTACTCCACCCCACCCCACCACCCCACCACCACCCCCCTACCACCCGCCCCCCACCACTCCGCGCCCTCCCCCCCACCTGCTCCCACAGGGGACTCCACCAGGGAACCCAGGGTTGCTCTGCGCTGCCTGGCTTCCAGGCCAGACTCACTCGTCCATCTTTTCAGCCTGAGTTACTTGCTGGGGAGGAGGAAGAGGAGGTCCACTTGGCCTCTGAGAAGTCATGGCTGCAGAGAAAGAAAGAAAACAAACAGAATTCTTGATCCTCTCTGATGAGAGGAGATGGATGGGGGAGAGAGCCTAGAGTCCCTGCTTTCTAACACCACTAAAGACAAATACCGCCTACAGAGTGACAGGCACTTGATAGGCGGCCCAGCCACCATGCTGAGCTCTTTACACAGTTTTTCATTGATCCGCCCTGGAATAGGGCTTTATCTTCACTGTGGAGGACTCTGAGATTTTTGGCCCCCAGGCACACAGCTGGCTGGGGGATGGGGGCCCACTGCAGAATGTGACTTTGACCTCCCAGGAGCAGGGTAGGCTGTTTCTCACTTCTTTTGTGAGCTTTCGTTTCTTTCTCTTTAAAATATGCACAATTTGTTGATCTCTGAATACTTGTGAGAATTCAATGAGATGGCAAGTCTTGGCACTTGGAGGGACTTAAGTGTTGCGTGCTTCCCCTCCAGCCCTGTCTGCACTGTCCTTCTGTCCCCCGGAGAGCTGGATTGGACAGTAACAGGCAGCGGGCCAACTTCAGGAGGAGCATTTTGGGTGGGGCCCCCATCCTCTGAGCTCAGAACCCCACTGGCAGGTTGCTGACACCCATCTGCTACCCATCACAGTGTCTCCAAATGCATAAAGTACATACAATTACAGAGGAAACCAATTTCACTGAAATACAGTTATTGAAAGACTCAAAAAACCAAATTTGTGACATAGTAATCTACCACCTTCTTTAACAATGCATTCAATAACCTGATTTGTGGCAGAGCTAATAACTACCATAATTTCCAAGATGTGATGAGTGTAAATTTAAAGAAACTTGCAGCAACTAATGTGAAAGCACCTTGATTTCTATTAGTGACAAAAGCACAGCTATTGCTAATAATACTGGGGCTTGTAGTAGACAAATACAAAATTCACTTAGAGGTTATTGAATATGTATCCCCACCCCATGCACTTCTCAGACCCCCCAAATCTATCTATGGATTAAGATTAAGGTGGAAAAGGTGAAGATTAAGAGTAGAAGCAATTGGCTGAAATACATGTTGATGAATTTAAATGTGCGATTCAGGGCTAGACAATGGGGGAGATCAAGTAAAGCTTTCCTTCGGGCAGAGGGTTTGACAGTCCAGGGCCTTCTTTTGCCTGGGTCTGCCAGGAGGTCTTTCTGGAATACGCAGATCCTTTTATGAATGAGGCTGCCTTAGGGTCCTATTGAGACATCCGCAGCAGCAGCAGCTCAAATTCTCAGCTTCTGCCGCTGACCCAGGTGGGTGCCACCTCCCCATGCGCCCTGCTCACTCTGCATAGTGCTCACTCTGCACAGTGGATGAGGACATTTTGCCCCAAAGGTTTTGGGCTTGTGGCCAGAGGAGCTGGGCTCCAGAGGTGGATGGAGCTCCTGCAGAGAAAGATTGGTTGCCCATCAGGTGGGACAAGAAAAAGGCAAGCATTTACCAGGGCCCAGGAGGCACCTCGGCTCCCCCATTCTGGCTGACATGGAGGCTAGCAAAGCCTTTGGAGGCTGAGGCAGCATCCAGTCTTCTGGGACACACATGGATGAGCGCAAGCCTGCCACTAGGGGTCTGTCTGGGCCCCGGCGGACAGGAGAGGAGGGGGGCACTTCACTCTACGTGGCCGGCTTTCTTAACTGTGACTGATGACCAGCTCCCTCTCTGTTCTCAGGAGGAGTCAGGGGTGACGTGGGCAGGACCACTTTGTAAGCTGTAAAGTGTTATATAGGCGTGAATTATTATTAACTGGATAATACGTTCTTGTCCAGGTAACACTGATATGTTTGTATTCTAGTCATATCATTCGGACCACACTTTAAGTCAGGGGACCACAAACTCCAAAGTACTTGATCGAGCTCAATCACTGCTCTTGCTGAACCATATACACTTTCTGCATATATTAAAAATGATCTACACATATACACACACATAATCCTATATACCAAAGGATTTACCTTTTGGTTCATTTTTTCCTGACTATGATAATAATTCTTAAAGGGCCCTCAAATCCGGTGAGGTGGGTGTTTCCCCCACTTTACAGATGAGGAAACAGGCTCACTTATAAAGAGAATTTGTGGCTGAGTGGGTCTAGGCATCTATCGTCTGACTGCTTGCAATGTTTGCTTTCCTTAGAATTAAGACAGATTCACTGGGTTTGGAGGCAGCAATGATTAAAAGGTGCCTGGAGAGGTAATACAATATTGAAATTTCTTACATGAAGGAAAACAGACAGCTAGGACGCTTGAGAGTTGTGTCCTGTATCTTTGGTTTATCATCCCTGATTTTGGGTGGGCTGCACTATTACTCATGATTGTAACTCATTACAGATCCTAAAACACAGGCTTCAAAGAGACACTCTTCGAAGTGACTTTTTTGTGTGGGGAATCCTCTATGCTGTTCTACCTGCAGGGGCAGGCTGCCCTCACGTGGTCAAAGTCATGAATTGCAGATGCACAAACATCTGCGAGCTCTCACCTGGTACCAACACCTGACAGTGGCACATGGCAAGGTAGGATTGTCACTCATTGTAGTGGGACCTTGATATAGGTGTCGGCCCAGGCACAGATGGGAACTTTGTGCATGCAGACTGTGGCTTTCTGTGGTATACCATTTCCGACCCTATGATGTTTTGGTCCCCACACCCCAGACTCTTGGCCTTCTGAGCCCTAGAATGGCAAGAACAGCTGAGATGATGTTGGAGGAAGTGCTGACTCAAAAAATACCATACTTGAGGGCCTCCCCGGTGGCGCAGCGGTTGAGCGCTGGGTAGCAAAGCTGCCGGCGACCTCTGCGGCGCCGGTTCGATCCCCGGCTGCTCCCCGGCCACCGGAGGAGGGTCCCACATGGCGCGCAGACCTCTCCTGCCGCCCGCTGCTCCCCTCAGCAGTGTACTTCGGTCCTTCTGCCTGCTCTGCTCCCCGCTCTGGCTCTGGTGAATTCTCTCACCCTCCCGCGCTTCTGACTGTACCCAGTGCATGTATAAACAAAACGAACGAACAAACAAACAAATAAATAAATAAAAACATGCCTCTATAAAAAAAAAAAAAAAATTAAAAAAATACCATACTTGAGCTTAGTTCAGCCCCTAATTTACTATGAAACGATGAGTAGGCATCTTACATTTGATCTGAGGCACCCTTTTTAAATCTGTGAAAAGAGAAATATGCCCATTTTGCAGACAATGAATGAAGGCTTGAGAGTTTAAACCAATGGTTCTCTTATGTGAAGCAAAGTCAGAATGATAAAAATAAATACTGGAGATTTTACCAGCAATTCAATAACATAAAACATTTTCAAAAGCTAGCGGACTTTAATAAACATCCTGAGGGTTCTGAGACTAAGAGGGAGAGAAAGGGACCAAGGGACCCCCGGGATGTGGGGGGAAATCAGTGGTGCTCAGCCATTTTAGTTTTAGCATCCCTTTATACTCTTTAAATTATGAAGGACCCAAAAGGGCTTTGGTGTAAGTGGACTACATTTATCCATATTTACCATATTATCAATAAAAATAAACACCAAATTTTAAAAGGTACTTATTAATTCATACAGAGATAACAATATCAGACTTATACATTAACATAAATATTTAGAGAAAAGAATGGCATTTTTTCTCATTGTTCTTGTTCTTTTTATAAATTTTATTTTATACATTTTTTACATCATTTTTCATTTTTGCACAATGTATGCATTTTCATCTTGGTTATAGTCCTCATACAATTCCCAACCCCTTGTTTTGATCCCACTCCCTCCTTCCCCCACCCCCCTGTAGTGTGTCTCTGGTTTATAGTTGCTTGTTGATTTTGATTTTTACTTTATGAGAATTAGGTTTTTTCCTGGTCCCTTATTTAGGTTTTCTAAATTCCTGCTATGAGTGAGACCATCTGGTATTTTTCTTTTTCTTTCTGGCTTATTTTGCTAAGCATGATCCCTTCCAGCTCCCTCCATGTTGCTGCAAATTGCATGAGTTTATCTTTTTTGATTGCTGAGTAATATTCCACGGTGTATATGTACCACATCTTCTTTTTTTTTTTTTTTCATAATTTTTTTAAAGATTTATTTATTTATTTATACAAGCACTGGGTACAGTCAGAAGTGCAGGAGGGTGAGAGAATTCACCAGAGCCAGAGCGGGGAGCAGAGCAGGCAGAAGGACCGAAGTACACTGCTGAGGGGAGCAGCGGGCGGCAGGAGAGGTCTGCACGCCATGTGGGACCCTCCTCCGGTGGCCGGGGAGCAGCCGGGGATCGAACCGGCACTGCAGAGGCTGCGGGCAGCTTCGCAACCCAGCGCTCAACCGCTGCGCCACCAGGGAGGCCCTGTACCACATCTTCTTGATCCAGTCATCTATTTTTGGGCATTTGGGCTGTTTCCAAAGCTTAGCTATTGTAAATAGTGCTGCTATAAACATAGGGGTGCAGGTGCCCTTTGGAATTAATGTTTCTGTGTCCTTTGGGTAAATACCTAGAAGGAGAATTGCTGGATCATATGGAAGCTCCATCTTTAGCAGGTTGAGGAATCTCCAGACAGCTTTCCATAGTGGTTGGACCAGTTTGCACTCC
Source organism: Talpa occidentalis (assembly GCF_014898055.3). NCBI lineage: Eukaryota > Metazoa > Chordata > Mammalia > Eulipotyphla > Talpidae > Talpa > Talpa occidentalis. The sequence goes on along the minus strand of NW_023605305.1, from coordinate 74,230,055 downwards.
CAGCAGCAGTGCAGGAGAGTTCCTTTTTCTCCACATCCTCACCACCATTTGTTGTTGCTAGTTTTTTTAATACGTGCCAAGGAAAGGCATTTTTTAACATTTTTGCAAATTTCTATAACACTTGACTTGTTCGAAAACACATGTCAAGTCCCAAGAACTCCATTGTATACTCATGAGAGAATGAGAGTGTAAAAGAAAAAGACATATCTTCATGTTTTTATGAAAATAATTTCCACCTATACAGATGCCCTGAACATGTGTTGGTGACTCTGGGTATCCCAGGACCACACTTTGAGAACCACTGTTTTCCCTCATCTGTCCATGGACACACAGCTAGCGTGTAGTGCGGCCCAGGTTCCATGCTGTTGCTCTGGCCTTACAGACAGACTCAGGCATTATTCCACGCCCCCACAAGCCCCTCAATCCCCTCCTCCCCTTCTTTCCCTCTCTGCACTTCTGGGGTCCACTCTAAAACAAGAGTGGGAGTCTGGTCACCTAAGGCCCTCTGGCTCTCACTCTTCATGGCTCTGTGCAAGGGCAGCATCTTTGACTCCCTGGGTGGCTGCCCCTGAGGGATCTGCAGGAGATGAGCCGCAGTAGGGGCTGGAACAGTGAGAGCATCTACAAGGAGTGGAGAAAGCCCCCTGGTTTCTCCTGTTCTCACATCTTCTTGAGAAGATAGCTTCATGTTCCCTAAACCTTTCCAAGAAAAATAGGAGTCTCACCCCACCCCCTACTGTGACCCCCAACTCACCTGGTTCTGCCTGACTGAACCACTTAGCCCCCCCGGGGCTAGGAGGGTGGGAGACAGTGAGCTTCCCACTGCTGAACTCCTGCCCTCCCTCATCTCTCCTTCCTTATTCACCTTTAGAAAATGATTGAGCCAAGAAAGGTTTACAAAAGGGCATTTCAGGTGCAAGGAACAGAATGGGCAAAGTCATGGAAACAGGAAAATACCGGGAAAGCCTTTTAGAAAGCATTTTGGCATATATCTTGATTTAATGTCTCCCTGCTCCTGTTTAACCTACACATTTAGTATGCCAGATTAATCTTGAATATTTATTTCACCTCATCACTCCCCTTGTCTTAGTTCCCTCTTGGTTGAAATCAAACACCCTCATGGCATCCAAGTCCCTTTAGTGCTGGCTGGTGCTATTTCCTCGATCTGATTTCCCACTGTTCCCAACCTGCATCATGTGGCTGGCTTTTTGTTCCTTGTCATGCCTCATGCTTTCCCTTCCACTCTTAAGTCCGGGTTGCCTGTTTCCTTAACATTTCACCTGCTCCAGGAAGTCCACCCTGATTGATCTAGGCTGGGCTTCAGAATGTCTGGAGGAGTCCATTAATATCCCATGCTTGGCTTTTCTCAGAAAACACCTGGTACTGTTATTGGCCCAAGGAAGCCCTCAGCCACTTGTAGGTTGGAAGCTCTTGAAAGGAAGGAGAAGGATCCTCCCTGATTGCACAAGGATTAAAGACATAGTGCTATCAAGCCATCACCAGCTACCACAACATGAGTTCAATCCCCGGCCAGGGAGGTGGCCCACATGGCACAGCAGACCTGTCTTGCCCGCTGCTCCCCTCAGCAGTGTATTTCAGTCAATCTGCCTGTTCTGCTCCCCATTCTGTCTCTAGTGAATCCTCTCACCCCGCACCTCTGGTCTGTACCCCAGTTCTTGTATGCATAAATAAAGAAATCTTTAAAAAAAAAAGAAAGGAAGGACGGAGCAGTGTTTTACTCCTCTTCACTGCCTTCTCCCTCTGGTACTGAATACCTCCTGGATGCGTTATTGTGGTTGGTACTTACTAGCTTAATCCCAATACTGTAGGACCTGGGCACAAACTGACCTGTAGGAAGGTGCTGGGGACAGAGGAAGAGGCAGGGACCATCTTAAGAGAGCAAAGATGCTTATGCTAATGTCATAGTGGAGCACAGAGACTTCTGATGGAAGGAAGAGCTGCCTCCAAGCAGGGGAGGGCTTACTCCACAGCGATGTAGGAGGTGGACGGGAGAAGGAAGAGGATTGGCTGTCCTGTGAGACTCAGGGCAGAGGATCAGTCTCTCTGAGCCTTTGAGCCTCACCTTCCCGTCTGTAGGAGGGAGAGGGTATCAGGCAGAATAGAGACACTATATTAAGAACTCACATATAATTAATGATCAATAAATATCACATAATGAAATTAAACTGTTACAAATATAATTTAAAAATTATAAATTTTCCGCCCAGGCAATCTGGATAAGAGACGTGCATCACCGTGGGCGACTTGATCACAGCCCCTCGTGGCTACATACCGACCTGGCAGTTTGAGGGGAGGAGCTCTCCGCCTGGCGGACTCCAAGGGGAGCAAGTCGCGGACCCTTTGCTGCCATCAGGTGGCCACAAACTAGCTATGCAATCTGACTGGTTTGTCAGGGAGTTCCAAATGAGGGTAAAACTGAGAAGATTGTGGGGGGTGTGTAAGGAGTTTGGGGAGACCCTCGGGCTAGACGAAACTGGGATAAATATGACCTAGAGTCCCTGGGAATTCTGGAATAATCATCCCTGGAGGTTAAAATACACACCTGGGAGAACTGTCCCCACCCCCTCGCACAGTCATATCTCTGCTTATTATAGTACTGTCCTCCAGGGGTTTGTGAAGTCTGCTCTCACCTACACCTCCAGCCTCACAGTGATCCCTTCTGGTGCTCACTTTCGGTCCTCAGACCCACCTCCAGAAACAGCCTTGGCAGATGCTGATCTCCATCTGAACGCTGTGTCTTTCTGCCCCACCCCTCACCCACATAACTTCTACTCATTCCTCAGCTGTCAGCCCAAACCTCCTTAGGTAAGTTCTAGTCTAGGTCAGGTTCCCTTGATAAATGCTCTCAAAGAGCCAGACTTATTTTTCAGAGCACTTTTCTCAGTTTATAATTAAGCATTCATCTGTGGGATTATTTCATTAACATTCATCTCTGATGATATTGTATAGGAGAGAGAAGTGGAGCACCTTTCTCTTGTATCCTTGGCACCGAGCTCAATTTGGGTGAATGGGGCATTTCAGGATAGGAGAGATCTGGGGGTTGTGAGGAGTGCTGAGGCATGCGGAACTTATGTGGGACTTGTCCTCAACAAGGAGAAGCATGGAAGTCAGGCTCACTTATGTCAACATGCCACTGTCCCCCACTCTACCCCATCTCACCCCTACTTCCTAACAGGGTTCTGGGACTGAGAAGGGCCATGAGGCCAGCTCCAAGGGAATAGTGGCAAGCCTCTGACAAAGGGACCCACTCTGCAGTGGGGGGAGAGATGTCTTTTGTGGTCATGAAGCTTTTTCTCCCATTGCCTGGTGCCTGTGTGTGAGCTATCTCTGCTGAAACTGGACAACCACAAAACCAAATCCCACCACCATCATCAGGTAGGCGGGAACCCCAGCCTATTGGGGTGGGCTCCCCTAGTGCTAGTAGCAATACTGGCCACTGCTCAGCACCCACTGAACAAGTTCCTTGATTTCTGTGAGTGAAAGTGAAAAAGTGGCCAGCGGATATGGGATCACAACCCAGATGCCAGGGGGCTAATTCTTAGGGAGCCCTGAACACAGTCCCCTGACTGTAAGCAATGGAAATGGCTCTGGATGGAGGAACTCTTGGCTTGAGACTCCACATTCAAGTGCATGTCTCTGCAGAGAAGAGGACAGTTGATTAGATGCTTCTGGAAGGAAAGTTGGGTACAGAGGTTTTTCTCCTAGAAAAATACCAATTCCTTCGAGGCAAACAATCAAATTTTCATTAGAGGAATGCACATCTAATCAGATGAGAGTATAGATTCTCAAAACACTGCCTCTGCAACTTGAATTTCATTGGAAAAGAAAGTTAACTTGTTCCAAACTCAGAAAAGATTTAAAAAATTATTTTGAAAATGGTATTTTCAATTTTTGCCAACCCACAAAGTTGAAGGATGGGGGGGGGAAGGGGGTGAGAAAAATATGCGGTACTTCAGATCATTTATTTGAGGAGAAATATTCTTTATTTCCAGATTAAATGAAAAGGAAAGAGAATTTTACCTAGATTTCAAGCCAGAGTGGGCTGATTCAAGGATCTTCTGAGCTTCAGTACAGCTTTATTATATAGTTTGAGGTGCTGTGAACCCCTCATGATTTCAATGTCCTTTAAAATGGAAAATTTGAATTTGTAATCACTTTTTAATTCTCCATGTGTTTGTTTCTTCTATTAATGCAGAAATCAAGAGCTATTTATAATTTCAGTCTAGAAGATCCACAGAGAGAAGACATTCAAACTCGAGAGCCTAGACAAGCTGCCGAAGTGTGAATTATCAAGGAGGCAGTGGAGGCGGACAAGGCCGCGTGGGCAAGTCACTGGCATTGGGGGAAGGGGTGGCTGAGGCAGCCCTTCCTTCCCAGGCTCCAGGGGCTAAGACAGGTGGACGCTGGCCCTACCTCTTGGGCCTCCAGGTCTTCACCTCAACAAAGTCTCCACCAAGAGGGGTAGATCTTCATGCCAGCTGCTTTGCCTCCTTTCTTAAATCTGGTTCTCGGATCTTGTTGCCTTTGTCTTTGCCTAATTTCCAGGCCAGGATGAGTAGGGTGACGAGAGTCATCAGGAGTACAAAGAAGAAGAGAACTTTTACTAGGTATGCATGGTCATCTGTGACAGTGAGGAGCGTACCCTTATCCCATAAGAAGACTGGAAATTGTGGGGACGACATCGGCTTCTCAAAGACAGCCAAGATATGTGGTATAAGCAGACTGCCCACTCAACCAGCAAAACAAGAAAACTGGGCTTGCTCCTCGTTCTATCCCAGGAGGCTGCGGACAGCTGCGGCCACACATCTACAGATCCTGTTGCTCCACGGGCGCCATTTTCTGTTGTTAGTAACTGAGCAGACGGAGTTGTTTGCTCAGAAAAGTTGACCAGCTGCTCGGGAAGCAGACACGTCCTGAGGTGACGCCCGGGGGCAGGCCTCTGGGCAGTGGGAGGGGCTTCTGAGGTGAGGCATTGTGACGTCATTTGACAGCGTTACCTTTTCCTTCTGATGTATTTTTAGATATACAGAAAGTCGCAGTGAAAATATAGAGAGGCTCTGTGTCCCTTTACTCAGTCCCCCAACAGTCAATCTCGTGCCGTTATAAGAAAATCAAACCAGTAAGTGGACATTGGTACAAATGTGCGTATGCATAGTTCTGTGCCATTTTATGATACATGTAGATTCTTGAAAGCACTGAAATCAAGATACAAAACAATTTCGTTACCATGAAGATTTACTGCTGCCTATATTCTCTCAGTTGGATAAAATAGAACTTACTTCCTCCCTGTATAATAAAGTCTCTTCACTCTCTTCCATTTATAATGTAATTTTATTGAATATTTCCCCTGTATCCTTGAAATTCAGAAAATGTTATATTTTTTGCTTCAACTGTCAAACAATTTAGATGGCACAAGAGGAAAAGGAAAGTCTTGTGTTTATTTACTCATGTAATGACTGTTGGGTCATTTAAAATGTCAAGTTCTATGATTCTTTCCTCAGCTAAATATTTTGGTAATTATATTTTTCAGTTCTAAAATTTCCATTTGGTTCTTCTTTCTTGATCTCTTCAATTTCTTCACTGAGATTTCTAATTTTAAATTTGTGTCAAGTGTATTTGTAATAGCTTGTCGAAACATTTTTATGACTTTAAAATTCCTGCCCGATAATTCCAATATCTACATCAACTTAGTGTTGGCTTCTGCAGATTGTCTTTTAAGTTTGAGATTCTCCTGGTTCTTTGTACAAAGTGTGATTTTGATTACATACTGGGTATTTTGGTGGTTTTGAGTCCCTGGGTCTTGTTTAAATATTCTGTTTTAGCAGGAGTCCTCTGACGTGGTGCCAGATGGCAGTGGTAGGTGTTGCCTCACTAATGCCAGGCAGGGGTGAAGATCCAGGTTCTCCACTCAACCTCCTTTGACAATTCAGGGTGAAAGAGAGATGCACTTCCTCACAGCTGTTTGGATGTGGGATTTCAGATTCCCCAGGTGGCCTCCTCTGACTCCAGCCTGGTAGGGAGGGGGAGGGACTTTTTTTTTTACCTCTGGATGGGGAGCTCATTACCTCCAGGCAGAGCTGGGGAGTGAGGAGGGGTACATCATTACGGCTGGGGAAGGGCTTTGCTGAGGGAGCAGGGCGTGGGTACTTGATTTTTTTCCCATGGTGTTTGGCTAAGGTAGGGCAATATCTAAACATGTTCTGTCATGTTGAGTTGCTTATCTCTAGTCCTTTGATTAGAGAATAAGCAGAATTTTCTTGGGACTTTGTGCCTGTTGGCATCTCTGGATTGCAGGTCCAGCACCTAGTCCAAGATATATGAGGCAAAAAGAAAATCCAAGGAATGCACTGTCATGCTAACCCCTGGGTTCCGAGGTCCCTAGTCAATCTGCCTTCTTCTCCCCACTTTCAGAGTATTCTTATGTTCATTTTATATAAAAAGTCCAGGGCTCTTAGCTGTGCTTAATGGAAGAAAGAGAACTGAATTAATTCCAAGTGTGTCCACTCCATTTGGGTCTGGAACCTATTGATGCAGTACCAAGATTCAGGCAGGCGATGGCAGAATAAGAGCCATAAAATTTAGTGCTTAACAACTTGGATTGGAGGTCAGCACTTGCCCTTTTAAGTGCTTGTGACCTTGGTTAAGTCATTAAATCTCTCCAAGTCTCCATTTACTCGTCAGAAATGGAATTATAATGATACAAAATGTATAGGTTTTTGTGGGGATGAAATGGGCTGATGAGTGCATAATAATTTTTCAAACAAATTTAAATTATTTTAAGTGGAACCAGGATGGAAGGAGAGGGAAATGAAGAGGGGGTATATGAAGAAGATAATGCAGTTCAATTTTTAAGTTGTTCCAATTCTCCTACAAACTTGCAAAGATCTGTAAATGAACATTTCTCCCCCCCCCCCATATCAGTTAGTTTCCTGGACCATGTGGATGTTACCTTCTATGGCAAAAGATGTGATTATGGATCCTGAGAGGGAAGGTTATCCTAGATTGTCTGAGCAGGTCCCAAATACAATGAGTGGTATCCTTACGAGAGAGATTAGAGGGGCTTTTCAGAGAGATAGACACACAGAGCAGAGGGCACATGAGGGAGCAGAGAGAGACGTGTCCTTCAGCCAAGGAATGAGCCCAGCCACCACAAGCTGAAAAAGGTAAGGACTGGATTCTCCCCTAGAGCCTCTGGAGGGAGCAGGATGTTGACAATACCTTGGTTTGGGACTTCTTACCTCCAGAACTGTGAGAGAATATATTTTTGTTACTTGAAACCACAATATTGGTAGTATTTTGCTTCAGCAGCCCCAGGAAGTTAATATAGGAATCACAGAGATGATCTAGTCCAATATCTTCATCTAACAGATGAGGAGACTGAGGCATGAAAAATAATCAGTAATTGGCACAATAAGTAAAGGACTGGGATTCTGGTTTCTCCTCTGCTTGCTCACTGAAACATGGCATCTGTGTCCTTTTCTTTGAAACATCTTTATTAGATGTAATTCATATACCCTGCAATTTACCCATTTAAAGTGTGCAGTTCAATGTGTGTTTGGTGTATTAATGGGGTTGCTTAAGCATCACCACAATCTAATTTAAGAATATTTTCAACCCTTGGGCCTCCCCGGTGGCGCAGCGGTTGAGCGCTGGGTTGCGAAGCTGCCCGCAGCCTCTGCAGCACTGGTTCGATCCCCGGCTGCTCCCCGGCCACCGGAGGAGGGTCCCACATGGCGCGCAGACCCCTCCTGCCGCCCGCTGCTCCCCTCAGCAGTGTACTTCGGTCCTTCTGTCTGCTCTGCTCCCCGCTCTGGCTCTGGTGAATTCTCTCACCCTCCCGCGCTTCTGACTGTACCCAGTGCTTGTATAAATAAATACATGTTTAAAAAATAATAAATAAAAAAAATAAACGGGCCTTCTTTAAAAAAAAAAAAGTATATTTTCAACCCTTACTCCCAAAGAAATTTGTATTCATAATTCTTTTTTCACTTTTTATTTTTTTGCGTAGAAAAACAGCTATAGGCCAGAGGTGTGTGTTGGAGTGGGTGGCGAGGAGGATTCACCAGAGGCAAAGTGAGGAGAAGAACAGGCAGGTTTACTGAAAATTTGCCACAAGTCAAGGCACCTACAGTCAGGGAACAGCAAGGAGGTTATGAAAGGGGCCAGGAAGTCTGAGAAAGGATAGACATAAAGTAACAAATCAAGAAAATGGCCGCCACTATTGTAACAGTGGTCCCCAGGAAAGGGGGAAGTTCGAGGTTCCCTGCCCCACCCAAGGGAGGGTGGAGCTGAGCAGGAAGAGGAGAAGCCGCAGAAGAGACTGAGGAAGGAAGCAGGATGGAGCCAGCAGACCTGGAGGAGGCGCATGGAGCCTAGAGACACGTGAAGAAACTGCGCTTGTCTTATGGTCGTGGACTGGGTGGCACAGATGTGGGTGAGACCCATGGGGAGGTGACAGTGGCAGCTTTTATCTTTTTTTTTTTTCAATATCTTATTTTTATTTATTTTTTATAGAGGCATGTTTTATTTATTTATTTATTTATTTATTTGTTTGTTTATACATGCACTGGGTACAGTCAGAAGCGCGGGAGGGTGAGAGAATTCACCAGAGCCAGAGCGGGGAGCAGAGCAGGCAGAAGGACCGAAGTACACTGCTGAGGGTGAGCAGCGGGCGGCAGGAGAGGTCTGCGCGCCATGTGGGACCCTCCTCCGGTGGCCAGGGAGCAGCCGGGGATCGAACCGGCGCCGCAGAGGCTGCGGGCAGCTTCACAACCCAGCGCTCAACTGCTGCGCCACCAGGGAGGCCCCGGCAGCTTTTATCTTGATGTTGATTTTGCTCTTTTCCTTCCGGGCTTGTCTGGTTGTTTCTGATCCTTTTCTGTGGGTCCCCACTGGAAGATGCTTTAGACTTGTGGCAGGCTTGGGGCCTTGCACTGGGCGGATCCCATATGGATGGACTTTCACCCACAAGGGGACGGGTAACTTTGGGTGCTTCATTTAGAAACTAGACTCTTTGCCTTACCTGTATTGTTTCCTAGTTTTTATTAAAGTTCCTTCCCATTAAAGTCTCCTATGTTTTGTGTTGATGCGGCGGATGGCAGAACCCATTTAGAATAGGCAGGTTTGCGGGGTTTGGGCTGCCCCTCTCCCTGTCCTATAACACTATCAGCTCCCCATTGTCTCTCACCCACTTGTCTCTTCCAAGCGTCTCTACGTGTCTCCCCTTCGTGTCTCCTCCAAATCCCCTTCCCAGCAGTGAGCAAGTGGGGCCACAGAAGCCGGGGAGCGGGCCTGCCTGCCCTCCCTGATACGCCCCTAGTTCCAGGGGCGCCCCTGCTCAGGAAGTCTGATCTCGGCAGCCTGGGACTTACAGTGCCGCTGGGGCAGGCAACATGATGCCTCCCCTAACAGACCCAGAAACCCAACCACAAACTGCCAGGCAGTTTGCGCTCCTTTCAGTATCTCCAGGGGCAGCGCCAGCAACTCTCCCACCAGGCAGTGAGGGGTTCCGCCTGCTGGGCTGGCCGCCCCGGGGGGACCCGGATGGCCCGGGAGCCTCCGGAAGAAAAGGAGAAACAATCTGTTGTTAGAGGTGACGCTTTCTCCACATCCTGAATGTTTTCTCTCTTGGGGCAGAAACCCTGTGGTGAGCACTCCTGCTGTGTCTGCTCCGGCTTTCACTCTGTGCCCCGGGGGAGCCCCACGCTCCCACGGCTTTCACAGGCGTGCAGGGGTGAGAGGCCTGTGGTCTTCATGGACGACCGTGACGGTGGCGAGTCAGCCCGTTACCGGAACCAGCTGCCTCAGCGCGTCCTTTCGCCCTGCTGCCCCCCATAAGTCAGCGGCGGCAGTTGCTCTTCAGAGCCCAAAAACTGCCCTTTGTAATGGGCCAATCAGGTGTGCGCCGTGAGCTGATTGGTGCTAAGTGGCGGATCAGACTTGTGGTGAAAGAGGATATAAGCCAGGGCTGGGGGGCGCTGAGGTAGCCCCAGGTGGAAAGGAGATGAGGACCCAGTCTTGGGAGATTTCAAAAGGGGGGCTCCCAAGAAGAAGGAGAGACAATGCCAGCCCCTAAAGAAGAAGGAGAGACGACACCAGCCCCAGAAGAAGAGAGGATGGTTCCGGCCTCCGAAGAAAGAAGAAAGCAGCCTCCCGCCGCCGCCCTCTGAGGAGGGGCGAGAAGCAGAAGGACTCTGGCTCGGACTGGGCGTCTGTCCTGTCTCCGACGGCGCCTGAAAGGAGCCCCAAAGGCCCTGGGCCTGGGGCCTCTGAGAGCTGTCTGTGGTTGGGATAACCCACCAACTCACAAAGAGCTGTTAACACTGGGTGTCTCTGACACCGCCTCTGAGGGACCAGCAGTGGCCATCGCTACTGCCAGTGCTGTCCAGCGCTCCAGGTGACCGGTGGCGACCATCACTGATGCTGTCTGGGTGAGCAGCCGCCACTTGCGGATACAGTGAGCGCTTTGTTTCCCCTGTTTGTAAAATAAACCCTGCGCGGTTGTTCCTGGAGCCTGAGGTCTCTTGCCGTTGTACGTGCAGGTGAGACCCACAGACAGTAACCTGCCCTCTCACAGGCACTGTCCTTTGTTAGGCTATAGCTCTTGGTTTCATTTTTGGCCTTTTGGCCTTTGGGGACTTTTTGGTGGCTCTCTGGCCTCAGAACCTGGGTAGATGGGTGGCTATTCCATCCTTCCATCTGGCCTCCTGCTCTGTGGCCTCTGCCCCTGTTTCAAGCCCAGTTCTGAACTTCTCTGTTAGGAGGCCATGGGGATGCATACTTGTCGCACCTCCCAGTATGGTTTTTGTCAATCACCAAGGTGAGTTTTGCCATCTGCCTCATTCCTCTGTCTCCACTGGTTCAGGACTCAGTGAGGAAAGAGACCGTTATGCATGCAGGTAGGGAAAAGAGATGTTATGCATGGACCAGTTACATCCCAAGCACATGGTCCTCCATGAACTCTGGAGGTCTGAGTTGTGACAGTTAATTTCATGTGTCAACCTGAGAGACTAAGATGTGCCCAGGTATCTGGTAAACATTATTTCAGTGTGTCTGTGGGGGTGTTTCCAGGGGAGCCTGGCACTTCAACTAGCATAATGAATAAAGATCACCCTCAGCAGTGTGGGCAAACATCATCCAATAAAACAAAAAAGGTGGAGGGAAGGTGAATTTGATCTCTGCTTGAGTTGGGACATTCAGCTCCTGTCTTTGTTGCTGTTGGCTCCCAGGCCTTTGCATTACCTGCTTTCCTGGATCTCAGGCCAGCCAAGGGCAGATCATGAGACTTCTTGGCCTTCTTAGTCACATGAGCCGATTCCCGAAACACACACACACACACACACACACACACATACATGTGAATGATCATATATCCTATTGGCTCTTTCTCTGGAGAACCCATTACATGAATCTTCTCACTAGATGACAGTAACACAGCATAAAGGGCCCCCCAGCTTTCAGTGTCTCACACCCTGTTTCTGGAGATCATTTAGTTTAAGATTTTTTATGCAGAGTGTTTAGCTTAAATTCCCAATATGAAAGAGAGGAAAGTCAGAAGATTTTTTTCCTTCTCTTAAAGTTTGTCTTCCTCTCCTGTGTTTGTAGCATTTTTCTGATGATAATCTGGAGCCTGCACTGTGCCAGGCAGATATACATGCATGGTAGCATTTAATGACTCCCTAGAGATGCCCTGTTTTAATCCCCAGAATCTGTGAATCTGTTATTTTACATTTTAAAGAGCTTTTGCAGATATGATTAAGTTAAATTACCTGGATTTTCTGAGGGGGGGGTCACACATAATCACAAGAATCCATGCAAGACTCAGATAGCAGGCAGTGTGGTGCCAAGAGGCCAGAGGGGTGGGTGCTCTTTTTTACTGCCTCTCTGCACTAACTTGTTTTCAGTATCCAAGCAATTCCACTTCTGAAATACTTACCACCTCCATCCCTGCCTCCTTATTTCCATTGTCACTCTTTAGTTCAAATTTTCATTTCTTGGTCCTTATCAGTGTTTTCTTGGATCATTGCAATAGTTTACCAATTAGTCTTCTGGCCTCTAGTAGTCTTATTTCCTTGCAGCCTATCCTACTCAATGTTAACAGAAAAATATACATAAACATGTCAGACCACTTTGCTCCTCACAATTCATCATTGGGCTCTTGCTACCTCTCACCACGTGGCATGTAAACTCTTCACTCATCCTGTCCTTCTCTGACTAACAACTTACACTTTATGTATATATTATATATTATATGTAATATATAGAAAAGAACTGATATAATATATAGAAAAGAACTATATATATAATATATAGAAAAGAACTCTCTATACACACACACACATATATATAATATATATATTATATATATACACACACATATATACACACATATATTTATATATATATATATATATATATATATATATAAAAGAACTGGGGTGTAGGCCAGAGTTGTGGGGAATGAGAGGATTCACCAAACATAGAATGGGGAGCAGAACAGGCATATTTACTGAAATACCCTTAGTGCTGAGACTTAACCCCTAGGCCACCAGGGAGGCCACTTATTTCTATCATGCTTTCCCATGCACCTTACGCTCCTTTACAAAAGACAACTTACATCAACTTCAAGTACCAGACAGCAAAATGGTAAACGACAGCGAGGCCTTGAACTCAAAATTCCTGATTTGAGTCATGGCTTCATCACTTTTTAAGTAAACTTGATGTTGTTCAATATATTTACTTCTCTGTGCTTCATTTACTTCATCTACAAAAACTTTTTTGCATTGTATCTATTTTAAAAGATTGTTTTGACAATCAAATATGATACTGTTATCAGGCAGGCTGAGGGGCACTCCAGAACCCCCAAACCTGCATCCTCTAAATGGGTTCTGCCATCCGCCGCATAAAGAAGATATAGTCTTAGCATGTAAGACCTACAGTAGAAAAGAACTAAGTGAATCAGTGTGCAATAGAAAGAAGAGAATAGTTTTCAATAAAATACCCAAATATGCAGCCAAACAGGTAGGCCCAAAGTGGGGTCACTCAGGCCCAAAAGCTTGCCACAAGTCTAAGACAACTTCTAGTGGGGAGCTACAGGAAAAGGGCAGGAGGAGCCAGACAAGTCTGGAAGCAAAGGAGCAAAATCAAACTGCGAGTCCAGATAAAGGCCTCTACTGTCAGCCTCCCCACTGGTCTCTCACCCCTATCTCTTTCAAGTTTCTCCTTCCATGTCCCATGAGTCCCCGGTACAAGTCCAAGACCAAGAAATAAGTGCAGCTGCTTCTTCAGATGTCTCTCTGTTCCATGTGCCTCCTCCAAGTCTTCTCCCTCCTCCTCTCCCAAGTCCTCTCAGTCTTTTCTAACTTCTCCTCACTGCTCAGCTCCACCCTTCCTTGGGTGGGGCAGGGAACCTGGAATCTCCCCTTTCTGTGGAGATTGCCCTGTCTCAATACCTGCCTGGTTCTTAGAGTGATGACTGGCACAGGGTCAGTCATTAGCAAGGGTTTGCTTCTGTTAGCGCCTAGCTTCTGCACCTGTGCTTAATCTGCCTGCAGTCCCATGTCTCTTCCCTCCTCCTCTGCTTGGGCCACTTCTACTTTAAGGCTAAGTCAGTGTTGTTTTCCTTGGGAAACTTACCCTGACCTCCTCAGCTCCAGGCTATACACACACCTCTGTCACAGTATTCAGCGCTGGAACTGGTTTTCCCTACACTGGATTGTGATTCGAAAACAGGGATCGTGTCTTCACCGTGGCAATCACAGAGATGAATACATAGACATTACTTAGTGTGTATTTGTTGGACGAGCAGATGAATGCTGCATTCTGATAAGTTAAAGCTTTAGTTAATCCAGAAATTTGGTTCTTCAGATAAAAATGCTGCCCTCATTTTTATTTTATTATTTTTTTAAGATTTATTTATTTATGCATACAAGAACTGGGGTACAGGCCAGAGGTGTTGGGGGGGGGAGGGTGAGATGATTCACCAGAGACAGAGTGGGGAGCAGAACAGGCAGATCTACTGAAATACACTGCTGAGGGGAGCAGGGGGCGAGGCAGGAGAGGTCTATTGCACCATATGAGTTTCTCCCTAGCCAGCCTGGGATCGAACTCGTGCTGCAGAGGCTGTGACAGCTTCACAGTGCTGTGCTCAACCCCTTGCGCCACCAGGGATGTCCCCTTCCCCTCATTTTTAAAGAATAGAACAGATCGTTTAAGGAAGGGGATATAGGAGGATCTTAATTTTGTAATGCTTCCTGGGAATATCCTATTTCATCCCAGGGCTCAGAAAGTCAGGGGTATTTTTCCACAGTCATGTGGCATAACTTTTCTTTTCCACTGTGGGGGTCTGGAGAGGAAGTAAAGGGACAAGGGAGGAATGTCTCTAGCTCCTGAGAACTCCACCTACTGTCTCAATGTAGGAATATGCATCTTTTGGGGGGTTGCTCATCCTTCATCCTGTTCCCAACTGTTTGAAGGACCCCAGCAGGCACACGTTAGAGCTCCTCAGTTCTTCTAGGTCAGTTCATAGTGGTGTGTTGAACAATGAATGAGGGAACAGCATACCCAGAAGCTGTTGTATAGTGGTAGGAGGCCACAGTCTCCTTCATTACAGTCAAATGGTGGGAAGGGAGCTCCTAATGAGCTGAATCAATCAAGGGAAGGGGAAGGGGTCCTGGGCTTGTGAGGATGGAGAAACAAGTTTAAAAACAACACCCCCCCCCCATGGCTGTATCACAGTGTCCTCTTTTGCAAATGTTTGCAGGTTAGGTTTATCACACAAAGCCAATCCAGAAATGTGCAGATTCTAAAACAACAATTTCAGATGTTTCGAAGATGTTTCTACCAATATAATCTGATAGAAGCAGGGATAGAGCATGTAGTTCTCAGGGATGTGGAGACAGCAGGCAAAGCGGCATTTCAGCAAGACCTGAGGGTCTTCCAAATCACAAAGGCTGTTTCTCAAAGTCATATGACTCATTCATCCATGTATTTAACCAACAAATATTGGGCACTTTCTGTGTGTGAGGCACTATGAGTACAAAGATGAGCAAAACTGTCTCAGCCCTGTGGGAAAACAGCCCTTCCCTTGGGGCAAGAGAGTACTTTAGAGCATAACATGGCAAGTGCCCCAGTGGGGGGCACTGTGAGTTTAGGAAGTGATAGACCAGCCTCCTACCTCAGGCTAGGCAGTGTTAGGATTTCTTCCTGGTATGGATGATATCTATGTCAATACCTACTAGTCACAGAAAGAGTGGGAAAAAGATGTGTCGAAGTGCATAACAAGTTCTAGGCAAAGGAGACCGCATTTGTGTGGCAGGATATTAAGTGGGGCTCATGGTACCCCCTAGTTGTCAGGTAGGATGGTACCTGAAAAATACCACAAAGAGAAGGCAAGCCAGTCCTGCTGCCTGAAACCAGATCTCAGTACCCCGTCTTCTACTTCCACAGGCCACAAATGGAAGCTGGTGGGAAAGACAAAAGAGATAGGGACTGATGGAGTCATGTGTCTGTCACTAGTCAAGGGAGTGAATGCTTGTGTTTTATTCTCACTCCCCCAAGTGAGATCTCCCATAGCCACTCCTAGAAATTGTTGGTTGGCAAGGAGAGACTGGCTGCCAATCCCTGGTTGGATATTTGTTGAGCGGTTTGCTGACGTGTTCTCTGTGATCACTAGAGGAAGGAGAGAGAGTTGACAGGGAAAGAACTGTCATCCCTACAATGTGGTGTAGCAAGCAAGAATGTGTGACTTTCTGTAATCAAATGAACAGTGTGGAAATTAACAGGGCTTGAGTCATCTTGCTGGTTCTTCTCCCAAGAATACTGGTGGCCAGGGAAGCCCAGTTATGGGAGCCAAAGCCTGGTGGGAAGCAATTAAGCAGGAGCAGATTTCCCACAGGGAATTATGCAATTAGAAGATTCCCAGGACACTAATCCACATGTCCATTGGACTAGCATTCAGCACCTTGCAATGTTAGGTATCCATGACCAGCCATCCTTAGTGTGAGAGACACACAACCAGGAGATGACTGTGATGACTTTTAAAAAGTAATCACCACTGTGTGGAAGAAAGACAAATTTATTTTCAGAGTCAAAATGAGGATTAACTTGGAAGAGAACAGTCTGGTGGGAAAGGGTCTCAGCCAGCTGCTTTCTACCTCTCTCCCCACTGAGTTACGATCTAGCTTATATAAGGACTGTAGGGTTAGTCACAGAAAAAAAGGTCTCACATTAAGACAAGCACATTAGAAAAATGAAACATTGGTTTTCATGGGCATATGATAATTTTCTGAGAAATAAGCCTACTATCAACAAAGGGGATCATTATCTCTGTGACACATGCAACCTGTGTGTGAAGAAGGCAAGACCTTTATGAGATAAAAACCCACCAGGGGTGACAGGGCAGGGGTGACCACAGGCCACCTTTTACACAGTAGATCTCTTTGATGTGCTGACTCAGCCCCTGCAGGTCTATTTTCCCTTTGTGCCAAACTTGATTTTCTTTCACAATTGCAATTACATGTTCAGTTAGATAAGGGGCCTTTTGGACCTTCCTCCCCAATCCTTCCTTCAGGTCGCCGCACAACGAGCAGTTTAAATTAGTGAAAGGACGGAATGCACAGTTCCCCAAACTAAGTCCCACTGCTTAAGTCTGGCTGGTACTGGAGGGAGGGAAAGAGGGTAAAACATTGATGTGAGATTGAGTTTAAAGTGGACTATACCAGACCGGATTTCTAGTAAGTGAATAGAAAGCTACAGAATCTGAGCAGTGGAAGGGGAGAACTGAGAGTGTGTGGTGAAAGCACGTGTGAAGACTGCTCAGTAGAGATCACAATGCTCATCAAATTGTTTCAATAGGAAGAAGCCCTTGAGGTTAAGAGGCAGCTTGGTGTGTTAAAAGTACTGGTAGTATTTGAAGATGATTGAACAGACTGAGAGAAGGCAGGAGGAGCACAAAGAGGCCAGGCATTGAAAGCCTGGTTATTTTTAACTGGGGGCAAAGGGAAGACATGACTTGTTTTAATGATCACATTGTATTTTAGAATGATCCAAGAGCAGGTGGGGTGGGGACTGTAGACAGAGAAATTGTTAAAACAAGATATGATGGTGCTTTGTGAATGGCAGTAAGGATGGAGAAAGGTGGTCAGATGGAAGATGTTTGGGTAAAGAATTACTGGGAATTGCTAATAGAGTGAAACCCAACAAATCTTCCCCATGTCCAGTTCCTGGTATCATTTCATTGGATGCTGGACCAACACCCACCTTGGCTTTTTGGTGTTTATGGCATGGTGCTTAGGGTGGCAGCAGTGCCTGGAAATGCCCACCTGTAATTTCACGGCACAAGGACTACCTTTACACAGCGCACCCTCCCCACCCCCACCCCCCGCCGGAAGCATGAAGACTGCCTGCGCCTCAGGTGCCGGCCTTGTTTCATGGGTGTTTAAGTGACAAAGTATACAAATTTTAATTCCAGTGTTAAGGCTTTTTTTTTTTTTAAATCTATTTTATTTATTTACGCATATATGAACTGGGGTACAGGCCAGAGAGCAGGGATAAGAGGATTTGTAACAGGGTGGTCCCCAGGAAAGGGGGAGGTTCCCTGCCCCACCCAAGGGAGGGTGGACCTCCCCCTTTCCTGGGGACCACCCTGTTACAGATTCACTAGAGACAGAGAGGGAAGGTGGGGAGCAGAACAGGCAGATCTACTGAAAAACACTGCTGAACCTCTCCTGCCGTGCCCACTGCTCCCCTCAGCAGTGTATTTCGCCAGTCTGCCTGTTCTCTTCCCCGCTCTGACTCTGGTGAATTCTCTCACCCTGCCGTGCTTCTGACTGTACCCAGTGCTTGAATCAATCAATCAATCAATCAATCTTTAAAAAAGAAAGAAAGAAAAACACTGCTGAGGAGAGCAGTGGGCGAGACAGGTCTGCTGTGCCATGTGGGTAGCTCCCTGGCCCGGGTGGCGAACCGTGCTGCAGAGGCTGCGGACAGCTTCACTGGCTGTGCTCAACCCCTTGCGCCACCAGGGAGGCCCCAAGTCTCTTTTAATAACAATTCATTGCTGCATCCCGAAGTTAAACAAAAGGGAAAAAGTGGGGGGAGAGAGGACAGCATTACCCAACATACGTTGCTTTGAACATTCTAGCGGTAACAAGTGACCTGTGACAAGCTCTCAGGCGTTTTAATCTCAAGTTTTTAAGTGTCCCAGGTGGAGGGACGCCCGAGAAGAGAAGTGCGCATGTGCTCCAAGTGCAAGCCCCCGTCCCGGAAGAGGTGGAGAAGTGCGCATGTGCGCCAGCTTCGCGGCCCGGCAAGTGCGCATGTGCCATAGGTCCGACGCCCGCCCCAAGACTGGGGGAAGTGCGCATGTGCTTCAAATTAGAGGCCCGCCCCCGAAAGATGCAGCCGCGCGTTTAAGCGACAGTCCGAGGCCCGCCCCGGAAGAGGAGGGGAAGGGGCCTCAGAGGAGTGGGTTGGCTGCGTCCCTCCGGGCAGGCCCGACGCCTCGCGGTCCCGCCGTAAGCGCGCACCTTTGGGGTCTCCGAGTGTCGAATCGAAGGACTCACGAGGCTGGGCGCGCACGTTCCTCCGTCGTTTTTCACGAGCAGAGGAACTAGGCGAAGCCTATCGGCTTAGCAGGGCTCGGAAGAGGCTGGGCTGTGGGCTGCCGTGGGGCACTGTGGGAGTTGTAGTTCGGGGCATCGCGGAAGTCTTTGGATCGCTCTTGGCGGCCCGCGGACCCGCGCTGGCGCAGAGAGGGTGTCGGTGCGGGCCAATCCGGTGTGGAGTAGCTGCGTGGGTGTGACTTTGTTTTGCAGGGTTTTTTTTAGCTTTCTAGGGTTTTCAGTTCGTCACATGCTTTAGGCTTCCCCTAAAACTTACCGCTCCACTGTGGACTCACTTTCTTCTGCTAGGTTGGCTCGGATTAGTCTTAAATTTCTTGTGGTCTGGGTTGTATTCCTCACATCATACCCTGAACTCCTCCCTTTGTTGAGTCCCGCTTCGTGACTGTGTCCTGGACAGAGCCCCTTAAAAAACACTCCGCCCCTAGCCCACGAGTCATGCCAAGGGCCCCACGAAAAGGATCCCCCAGCAAATGTTCGTAGGCACGAGCAGATCTGAACCTTCCTTCCCCGATGTTGCAGCTCACTTCTTTTTTGTTTTTCTTCAGATCTTTTGCCTTTTTTCTGGCGCCACCTCTATAGCATCTTTGCTTCTGAAGTTCTGCTTTTTAAGTCCGATCCTTGGCCATAGCCGATCATTCTTGGGCCTATCACTTTATCTCTGTCCTCCATACCCTGGCAATTCTACAGAAGACCCAAACCTGGGTTGACTTGTAGTACACAGCAGGGTTGGGGAGTAGGATAAAAGAAATGATAGAAAAAATAAACCGCTAAAATAGATTTGATGGATTCAGACATAATCTGGTGGACAAAGGGGGGGAAAGAGCAAACCTTTTCTTGAACCTCCACATACGAGTGCTGTCTGTGAGCAGGTTTTTGTGGGTCCTGCTGGGGATATATTGCCAAAAAACACCTAGAGACAAAGGGTTCAGTCAAGGAGGACAGAGGTACAGGTAAGCAACTGTGCAGGATGGCGCTAGTAGTCTCTTCTACCCTCTCGTGTTCTTCTGGTCCTTCCCTTGCCTCCCTCAGCGCATCCTAAAGTGCTTTGCCTCTGCACATCTCCCTCTCTTCTGTGCTGTTTCTTCCACTCCCAAGTTCCCTTCTCCCGTGCTCTGATCAAAATTGTTTCTTTTGAATGTTGCTGTTTTGTCATCTTGACACCAGGAAGTGTATTGGAGAGAGGTTTGTCCACAGGAGATTTAGTAAGTTGTTTCATGCATGGCCTTCATCTTTATGTGAGAAATGCCTGTTAATCTTATCTTTCCAGGACTCTGCATTGTCTGAGCATTTATACACAGCACTTATGCCAGAATCACTTGCAGATCGATCTTTCCTGTCCAATACTCCAGAATCATGGAGTGCTGTACAGCTCAAATTGACTTAATTTTTCTTTTGTCTATTGAATAAAAGGGGAGGAGAGAGGGAGGAAGGTTTGACAAGTTAATCTCATGGAGTTGTACATTAAATAGGAAGGACCCATTCATGTGTGATGAGAAGTGGAACCCTGGATAAATGGGGAAGATAGGCTTAGCATTTTTTTTTTTTGTTTTGTTTTGCTTTTAAAAAGATTTATGTATTTATTTATGTATACAAGAACTGGGGTACAGGCCAGAGGTATCGGGAGTGAGAGGATTCACCAGAGACAGAGTGGGAAACAGAACAGGCAGATTGACTGAAAGACACTGCTGAGGGGAGCAGCGGGCAGTGAGTCAGGGGAGGTCTGCTGCGCCATGTGGGTAGCTCCCTGGGCAGGGATTAAACTCCTGCTGCAGTGGCTGCGGATAGCTTCATAGGTTGTATCTTAACCCCTTGCTCCACCAGGGAGGCCCAGGCTTAACATTTTTGAAAGCATGCCTTAGTGAATTGACTAGATTGGATCAGGAGTACTATCTTTTTTATTTTCCAAGATTTGTTTATTTATACATACAAGAACTGGGGTACAGGCCAGAGTTGTGGGGGCGGGGGCGGTGAGAGGATTCACCAGAGACAGTGAGGAACAGAACATGCAGATCGACTGAAATACACTGCTGAGGGGAGCAGCAGGGAGACAGGAGAGGTCTGCTGCCCCATGTGGGTAGCTCCCTGGCCAGGGATCAACCTCGTGCTACAGTGGTTGCAAACAGCTTCATAGATTGCATCTTAACCCCTTGCACCACCAGGGAGGTCCTCAGGCGTTCTTGATAGCATGTGTGTCCAAAGGCTGGCTCTGGGCACTGGGCTACTGTAGAGATTCTCTATAAGGAGTATTATTTTTTAAAAAAAAATTTGTGTGTGTGTGTTTTCCAAAGTCCTTCAGTATTTTGTTTTTATCATTTGGATGATGATTTATTTTATTTATTTATTTTTTTAGAGGCATGTTTTTTATTTATTTATTTGTTTTTGTTTGTTTGTTTGTTTGTTTATACATGCACTGGGTACAGTCCGAAACGCGGGAGGGTGAGAGAATTCACCAGAGCCAGAGCGGGGAGCAGAGCAGGCAGAAGGACCGAAGTACACTGCTGAGGGGAGCAGCGGGCAGCAGGAGAGGTCTGCGCGCCATGTGGGACCCTCCTCCGGTGACCGGGGAGCAGCCGGGGATTGAACTGGCGCCGCAGAGGCTGCGGGCAGCTTCGCAACCCAGCGCTCAACCGCTGCGCCACCGGGGAGGCCCATGGATGATGATTTATTTTTAAAGTTTTATTGATATACCTCTAGTGCACAGAACTGTATTATTTTGGAAGTAAAACTTCATGCTTCCATGTGTGAACACGCATCACTTGTCCTCCACCAAAGTTCCAGTGCCACAGCCCTGTCCTCTCTCTCTCAACCATCCAGTCCCTTTGGTAACTAGTGTATTATTCATAGAGTCTAAGAATTATTCTTGTTTTGCCCATTTGTTCTCTTTGGTTATTGATACTCAGCAAATGAGTGAGACCATCCAGTAACACTTACTTTCTGACTTATTTCACTTAGCACAGTCACCTCAAGCGCCATTCATTTTTGACCCAAAATGCATCATTACCTCTTCAAAAGATATTTTTGAACTGTTATTTCAGACATCTCTTCTCCCCACCCCCACCATTCTAAATTGGATGCAATGCAGTGGGAGGATCGATTTACAAATAATAATCTTACAGCCATGCTTGGTTGAAGAATGCTTTATAATACCTGTGGGATTAGTTCTCTTTTCTCTCGGGCCACCTTGTATGTTGCCAGCCCAGCAACGCTGTCTTTCAGGATTCTGTTCTTAATCTCATGGTGTATACTCTTTGGGTAACCTTTTCCTTCCCTTGCCATTAGTTTATTCCTGACTCCCGCAACTACATTTTTCACCCTGACCTCTCCCCTGGCTCCTGGTGATTCATAGAAGGAATTCTTGGTTACTGCCTTAATTCTTACCTTTACCTTGTGTCATATAAACTACTGCTTTTACAACAGTCTTTGCCTCCAATCTCACTCCCTTCCTAAGGCATCTAGTTCACTGCCACCAGAGTGACATCACTAACAACAGGTGACCATGTCATTTACCCTGGAGGGTAAATGAGTTAAAAATCAGGTCTCCCTCACCCCCCATTAGCGTCTATGACCAAGCACCTGTGGTCTTGCATGGGCACCTATAATTGTGGACACCTGGGCCCAGAGAGCATGGGGCTTGTGCATATGTAAATGGGGACACCTGTGTGGAGGGGCGAGGGGCTATAAGGGCTGGGTCACTCTGAGGCAGCCAGAAAAATATTGAGATAGCTTTCTGTCCCAATTCAGCTACTGAAGGCTCCAAAATTATATTTTTGGGTGTGAGAACTGAAGTTGAACCTACCTGGCCTGGAATGGTTACAAAACAGCCCCTCAGTTGGTAATTCCACAGTGAACATTCCAGGCACCTCCTCACTTGTCCCCAGCCCTGACTCTTGTTTTATCTCACTACCTTTGTCTTCCACAATACCCTTCCTCACTTGATGATTCCGAAATCACAAAATTTGCATTTCTTTGCCAGTATTACTGTTTTTTCTCTGTGTTGACCTTTTTTTTTTTTTTTTTTTTTTTTTTTTTTTTTTTGCCACAAATGCCTTTTCCCTTAATCCTTGACTTTCTGTATGGCCTAGTCTTTCAGAACTCCATCAGAAGTCTTCCAAACTGCTCTCCTCCCGTTCCCCTGTCCTGTCAGTGCAACAGACATTACTTGTTAATCTCTCTCTACTAATCGTAGGCCCTTTAAAGCTGGTCAGGCCCCGAGCCGTCTTCCAGTATGTAAGAGTACAGACCTTGAAGTCAGTCAGGCCCTTGATGGGGCTGTGTCTCTCTCTTTTTTTTTTTAGATTTATTTATTTATTTATACAAGCACTGGGTACAATCAGAAGCACAGGAGGGTGAGAGAATTCACCAGAGCAGAACAGACAGATGGACGAAGTACACTGCTGAGGGGAGCAGCGGGCGGCAGGAGAGGTCTGCGCACCATGTGGGGCCCTCACCCCGCCTGGTGGCCAGGGATCGAACCAGCGCTGCAGAGGCTGCAGGCAACTTCGCAACCCAGCCCTCAACCACTGCGCCACCAGGGAGGCCCTGTGTCTTAAGATATAGCACATAACTCATCAAACCTGTTTCCACTTTGGTAAAATGATCCTGTGTTTTCATCTTTGTGTGCCCCAGCTTCTGGCACCATGCTGGATGCACTCAGTTTGGTTATCTCCAGATTTTTCTACATTTTCCCCTTTAATCTTCATACAGGTCCACATTCATGCTGACTCTTGGTTATAATTACAGTAGGGCTGATGTAGTGAGTGATGGATATGTATCTGAGAGAGAGAATGAATGTTGGTGGATTATATCCCTAGCCCAGTCTTGCTTCATTTGGTAGTTAAGTGTGTGTCTAAGGTCCTAAATTAAGATTAGGTAGTGGCAGTGAGAATGAAGGGCAGTTTATGCCAAGCAGAATAAGACAGGGAAAAGTTAAACCTTCAAACTGTTTACACCTGCTTATATATACTTTTAGCTTAACACCCACAAAAAATAACCTAGTTTTATCTATTAAATTAACACCTTAGACCTAAAACAGTTTTGATTCCTAGTATGTAAACCTTACCAGTCATTTACTTTTATTTTGAACAATACCATGAGAACCAGAGTGCAGAAGTAAGAGTGTCATTTGATTGATAATCTGGTAGGTCTGATTTAGAGGCTGGTTTAATAATAGCTCCCATTAAACTCTGATTTTAGCCTAGCTTAAAAAAAAACAAAAAAACTCTTAGTTGTAGTTTCAAAGAACTTCCAGAATCAGCTTATGTCTTTCAAAGCATGAAGTGCAATAAAGCAAGTATGTTGCTTCCTTCAAAAATAAATAAATGTAGATAGTGCTAGCTGGAAGTTAACAGTTAAAAGTGGACAATGATAATGGATAATTGAAATTTGACCACATCTCATTTTGGTTTTCTTCCTTTGTTATGAATTCTTCGGAAGAAAAAAAAAAATCAGATTTGTAGTGCCAGCAAGGCACAGAGCAGGATCTGGGCAGACGGGTGAAGGAGAGTCCTGCTTTTTCAGGCTTTTGAGATTTTTCAGGTTTTTATTGAGCTGCTTATATCTTTTGTAGTGTGGAACCAGGTACAAAGCAGGCAAGGGGGGTATGGGGCCAGGAGGCTGGCAGGTGGCGAGTCTTTACTGTTTCTGGGCTCTCTGCGTTCTCTCGCGGTCTCTGCTTCTCTGCTGGTTCTTCTCTCCCCTTACTGCTCTCTTAGCGTCCCCATGATGCCACCCTTATAAGCCCAGTCTCTCAGCCCAGGTGTGCCCACCTATGCATGGCCACACCCTACTCCAGGTGCCCGCCATCAGGCATGCATGTAGGACTGCAGGGATCTATCATTAATGCTAATGGTGGGAGGGCAGAAAATCCTGATATTTTTCACTTACCCTACAAGATTCTCTTAATAGCACTTTATGATTGGGGCAGGTAATTCTTTTTTACTCAGGTCTGGTTAGCAGAGCATTTCAAAGGTATCAGAGCCTACTGCACGTTACCTGGAAGGTCAGCAATGCTGTTCACATCCAACTGGGAAAGCCCAGCAACAGAAGCAGTGAAAGACAATGAAGCCATTGTACCATGAAAAGTATCCGTGATTGTCCCTAAGATGCAGAAGCATTGCGGGGCCAGGGCATGTGTGCAGTGAGCTTGGGAAGTACTGGGGCTGGCATGCTGCCTTCCTCAGCCTTAAGAGAAGCCACGTGAAGGAGGAATCCCACATGTGGCAAAACTTCTTTCATCTGGCCCCAGAGTTCTCTTTAGTGAAAAAAAAAAACTATAAAACAACTGAGTTTGAGAAAAACTTGGGCCACAACTCTACATGTGTGATGATTCATTTGAGTCTGTAAAGGTAAGGACTGGAGACAGTGCAGGTTTTCTGATCCCATGCAGACCGGGTGAAGGAGGAGTCAGAGTCCTCAGCGGTTTTTTGCAGGTCTTTTATTGGGGTTTAGCAGGTACATGGCAGGCAGGGGTGCTGGGGGGCCGGGAGGCTGGCAGGCCTTCCAGCCCCCAGCAAGTCCTCACTCTATCTGGGCTCTCTGGCGTTCTCTGCTTCTGCTTCTGCTGGCGTCCCCGTGACGCCACCCTTAAAAGCACAGTCTTAGCCCAGGTGAATCCCATCTACCTATGCCCACACCCTATTCCAGGTGCCCGCCATCAGGCATGCATTCAGGACCGCAAGGATCCATCATCTATCCTGATGGCAGGAGGGCAGAAAAGCCTGACGTTTTTCCTTACCCTACAGTCTTAGAGCTCATTGTGTATCTGAGAGCACACATTTTTCTGCCGTCTTTTAGGGGAGAAGGCAGCCTGACAGAAACATCAAAAGAAAGTGTTGAAGAGATGGCACATATTAAAAAAAACTAGCAACAACAAATGTTGGCGAGGTTGTGGAGAAAAAGGAACTCTCCTGCACTGCTGGTGGGAGTGCAAACTGGTCCAACCACTATGGAAAGCTGTGTGAAGATTCCTCAACCTAGTAAAGATAGAGCTTCCATATGATCCAACTATTCCACTCCTAGGTATTTACCCAAAGGACACAGAAACATTCATTCAAAAGGGCACCTCCACCCCTATGTTTATAGCAGAACTATTTACAATAGCTAAGCTTTGGAAACAACCCAAATGCCCCAAAATAGATGACTGGATCAAGAAGATGTGGTACATATACACAATGGAATGTTACTCAGCAATCAAAAAAGATAAACTCATGCCATTCACAGCAACACGGATGGCGCTGGAAGGGATCATGCTCAGTGAAATAAGCCAGAAAGAAAAAGAAAAATGCCAGATGGTCTCACTCATAGCAGGAATCTAGAAAACCTAAATAAGGGATCAGGAAAAAACCTAATTCTAATAAAGTAAAAATCAAAATCAACAAACAACTATGAACCAGAGACACTCTATGGGGGAGGGGCGGGAAAGGAGGGTGTAGGGTAAGGTGAAAGTATCAGGCTTTTCTGCCCTCCCGCCAATAGGATAGATGAGGGAACCCTGTGGTCCTGAATGCATGCCTGATGGCGGGCACCTGAAGTGGGTACACCTGGGCTGAGAGACTGAGTTTATAAGGGCGGCGTCACGGGGACACCAGCAGAAGCCAAGAACTAACAGAATCTGAGAGAAGAAGAAGAGAAGCAAAGAGAACGCCAGAGAGAGCCCAGACAGAGTGAGGATTTGCTGGGGCTGGGAGGACTGCCAGCCTCCTGGGCCCACAGCACCCCTGCCGGCCATATGCCTGGTAAAACTAAATAAAAGACCTGCAAATGCCACTGAGGTCTCTAGGACTCCGACTCCTCCTTTTCCCGGTCTGCATGGGATCATAGAAAACCTGCTTAGTGCTCATTCCTGCCCCTACAGAGGGACTGGGGCCAAAATAAGGGGGGGCGCAATTGTATGGGGAATATAAAAAGAAAAAAAAGAAAGAAAATGTTGAAGAGAGAAAATACTTTTAGGCACTTTTAGCAAGGTGATCCGCAGATATCAACAGTTGATAGTTGGCAGGAAGAAAATAGGTGGCAGTTCTGTTTGAGCTGATGAGATTAGTCGGCCACCAGTATCTTCCATCAGTGTCTCCTCCCCGTATTCCCACCACTGTTTCTGTTAAATCTCTGCCACTTGATCTAAACTTGACCCATGCCATTTTCTCAGAGTTAAACTCTCCCTCTGTTCTCCCATCTGCTGGTACTTACATTTGTGATTACAGTATATTAAGTCTCAGTTTGCTTGTCCTCTGGTTCTTTTATCCACGTCTATTCATCAACGTTTCCCCCCTCTCTGTTTTGGCCATAAGTAAAAGTAAAAAATACATTAGCTTAGGGGAGATATGTCCATAACTTGACTACCACCTGATGTCTGCCTTGGCTTCTGGTCTCCTTTACTCTGGGAAGCCTTTCCTGAGCTCCCACCTCAGACTGGCTTCTACAATAACACTTAGTTGTATCTTCAGGGTTTGTTTGTGCCTACTTTGTGAAATATAAGCTCACAAGAGCATGGGCTATGTCCTGTTCACCACTGTGTGCCTAGTACATGGTATACAGTTGATGCACAATAAATACTAATTGAAGGACTAGATGAATGAACATGGAGCTCTTACCTCATTAAACCCTTTTCAATCTTCTTCTTCCCTTTTCCTGATCATTTTTCCATTATTCTGAGCTCTTCTTCCCATTGCTGTCACCTAGCATTGGTCACATGGTGCTTAGTTAAATCCAGTCTGCTTCACTGGCTACATGGAAAGATGCTAGATGTGGGTGACTGCCTCTGGCACGTATCTGTCAGAAACATGTGTGTACTTTTTCTTCTAGTCTTAGATTTATTTACGTAAACATTAAGACTATAAGCCTTGAGTTAGTATTACTTGTTGTTGGGATTTCCCAGGTAGAATAATTTCTTGCTCGTTGATGTAAATGAATTTTGAAATGCAAATGACTTTTGTAAGAATAAACTCTGAGTCAGTCTTGTGAAGAGGTTTGAGAAGAGGCTCATCTCTCTTTAGTTGGGGAGCTGTGTTTTCATTTGAATATATTTAATAGTGGGGAGTCAGACTGCTTCCTGGCATATCATGACACTCCGGATCAGACCTCAATTTAGGAGGCCAGTGGGGTAAGTAGAAAAGTATCAGGCTTTTCCGCCCTCCCGCCATTAGATTAATGATGATCCCAGTGGTCCTAAATGCATGCCTGATGGCAGGCACCTGGAGTGGGGTGTGGGCATATGTAGGTGGGTTCACCTGGGCTGAGACGGGGCCTATAAGGGTGGCATCATGGGGACCCCAGGAGAACAAGCGAGAGAGCAGAACCAGCAGAAGAGAGAGAATGAGACCACAAGAGAACGCTGGAGAGCCCAGAAAGAGTGAAGATTTGCCAAGGGTTGGGAGGCCTGCCAGCCTCCTGGCCCCCTGGTACCCCTGCCTGCCGTGTAGCTGGTAAAATGGCAATAAAAGCCTTGAAAAGCCACTGAGGTCTCCAGGACACTCTCCTTTACCTGTCTGCTCAGGTCACAGAGATCCTGCACTGTGCCTTCCTGATGTTACAAGGCCTTACAAAAATCTCCTCATTTTGGTCCCTATTCATTTTCTGGGATCCTTTCAGCACATTAATTATAATATGCCTTCCCTGAGAGATGTGGGTGGACTGGAAGAAGGCATACCAAAGGCATTCCTTGTTCTCTAGTCTAATTTTTGCACAACCAAGTACTTTACTATGGTCTTTATTATTGCCCGTCTTTCTCTACTTCACATTCATGCCAAAAAATAAGTAAATAAAGCTCTGGAGCTCAGGGGCTGGAATTTAGTTTTTATCATTAAGTAGTTCCTTTCTATGCATTTCACTTGAAAAATGAAAATACTGAATTAGTTAAATGATGGATTTACCCTTAACTCCTATAATAAGTTGTTTTGCTGTCCTCGTATTGGGCATTCCCTGGGGGTTCACAGTGTATTTTCCCAGGTGACTCAAACCTTGTTTGAGAAACGTTTTGAGGGAAAGAAGTTATAGTGGAAGAGAAGCAAGAAAGGGAAGAACAACTTTACTCAACAAGGGAGATGGTAATTCCTGAATTAGCTTTATTTTAAAGAGGTCTTTCAAAGTCTAACCTACATTGTTCTTGTTGCAAATGCAAATGCAGTTTTCTCTTACCCCCAAAGATTCTTTCCATGCCCCCTAAAAGTCTCTCCCCCCACTTTTCCTGGCCAAAATGAATGAGAGGAATTTTAGCCCATTATTGGAGTTTGAGAAAAGGGGGAAGGGAAGAGAAGAGAGAGGTGAGAGGTTAAAAGGACACCAAGCAGGTTCACTTCACCTAGAATATGTACTTTTCTCTATCTAGGGAGCATTCCTGGAATGTGTAAAGTTGCCTGTTGGGAAAGTGGTCTGACTTGTCTCCCTCTCATTTTAGGTATTTTGACCACAATTTCTGTTGTTTTTTTAAAATAATTTTTTAAGTTTTAATTTTGAGGTCACATTTTTGCTCTTCGTATGTGCACATGTTCATCCTCCACCAAATCTCCCTTGTCAGTAGCCCCTATGCTT
Source organism: Talpa occidentalis (assembly GCF_014898055.3). Taxonomy (NCBI): domain Eukaryota; kingdom Metazoa; phylum Chordata; class Mammalia; order Eulipotyphla; family Talpidae; genus Talpa; species Talpa occidentalis. The sequence goes on along the minus strand of NW_023605305.1, from coordinate 74,200,887 downwards.
CCCTCCTCACTCCTGGCCCTTGGCCCCTCAAGTAACCAACTAAGGTCTTTCACTGAGTTTAAGACTTACTCCTACCATATATTGCCTGTGTGTTTTCTTGTTACTCATGGTTTTTAGGCTTTTCTGCCCTCCCACCATTAGGATTTCCCTGCCTGATGGGGCACCTGTAGTTGTTACATTGTTGCAAACTATCTTAATTTACTTCTGTGGGCCATGGGAGGAATATTGAGATAGTGTAGGGTAAGGAAAAATGTCAGGCTTTTCTGCCCTCTTGCCATTAGGATAGATGATGGATCCTTGCGGTCCTGAATGCATGCCTGATGGCGAGCACCTGGAATAGGGTGTGAGCATAGGTAGATGGGATTCACCTGGGCTAAGACTGGGCTTTTAAGGGCGGTGTCATGGGGATGCCAGCAGAAGCTGAGAAGAAGCCAAGAATGAACGGAAGCCAAAAGAAGAAGAGAAGCAGAGAGAACGCCAGAGAGCCCAGATAGAGTGAAGATTTGCTGGGGGCTTGGAGGACTGCCAGCATCCCGGCCCCCCAGCACCCCTGCCTGCCATGTACCTGCTAAATCCCAATAAAAGACCTGCAAAAAACCACTGAGGACTCTGACTCCTCCATTACCCTGTCTGCTGGATCAGAAAACCTGCTCTGTGGTCTTCCTGCCCCTACAGATAGTCACCAAGAAAAGCAGAAGAGAAGCAGAGAATAGAGAGAGAAGCCCAGAATGAAGATTTGCTGGGGGCTTGGAGGCCTGCTGGCCTCCTGGCCCCCCAGAACCTCTGCCTGCCGTGTACCTGTTTGCCACACTACGTGTAAATAAAGCTCAATAAAAGCCCGAGAAAGCCACCGAGGGCTCCAGGACTCCTCCTTTACCCGCCTGTCTGCTCGCCAGTCTGCTCAGATCATAAAGAACCTGCCCTGTAGCCATCCTGGCCCTACAATTGGTGTAGTTAGCAGGATAATTCAAAGCAGATGGGTATGGAGCCCTCCAAAGACCTCAGAAGGGATTGAGGAGCAGACTGTGAGCCTGTGATAATGCTGGACAAGCCATGGCAGCCCAGGTGGTGCCAGAGTCCAGGAGCTGCAGGAAGAGCTAGAGATGCTGCAGGAGCACAGGAGGAGGATAAGGTCTGGGAGCTGCGGGACGAGATCTCACCTGGAAGAGGAAATGGCCCATTAGGACCAGCCTGAGATCACTTAGGCAACAGAATCGTCAGGGAAAAAGGACCAAGATTCAGAGCCTGCCCAGTGCTGATGCAGGAAAAGACTGATGGACTTATGCTGACAATCCCACCAGAAGGCAGAGGAACTTTGGCAGGGTAATGTTAGGTTTTGGGGACCCTGGGGGAGGATGGTATGGTTTGTACACCCCAGGAGATGGGAATGCGGGGGTGGCCAGTGGGCTGTGATGGCCAGAATCAGCCTGTGTACTGCCCAGCAGCCAGGCAGAGGAAAAAAGCCAACTTAGAAAGGCAAAAGCTGGTGCTGGGGTTGGGAAGACCTGAGCGGCTGTTAAGCAGCCTAAATATGTTAAAGAAGTCAATGAGTCTCTTAAAATCACCTGTTGGTGATGCCCTGCTCATTTTTGAATAAGGGTGAGGAGCTGAGGAACCCGTCCTTTGGATGGGTGGGGAACATGGCTTGTGGAAGAGCCCAAGCCTAAGAGGGGACACAAGAGAGGCCGCATGTGGAGTTTATATCCACGGATCTCTGACCCATGTGCTTGTGTAAGGGGTTGGCCTGAGTGCAAGGGTCTGCGTGTCACATTGGTGGGTATGAAAGCTGAGTGTTGGAGTGACTGCAGACAGAAAACCCTGAGGGATGAGCGATTACCCCCAAAGTACAGAGTCGCCAATCCCAGAGTGAGTGCATCCTCTGGGTGGATGTAGTGTGAGGCTTGTGGCCGAGACCACAGCCAGAGAAGGCCAGAAAGCCTGGCCTGTGACTGCAGATGCCTGAGTGGTTCCCCCCCTCCTAAGAGCAGTGCCTTTGGCAGCACATTTGGTGAATCATCTGTTGGTATCAATAATCGTCTTTTGCCACTAGGTTAGTGCCCTGCCTGAAATTATTTATGTTCTGTTGTATTGTGTCATTGCGATTTTCTTTTGTGGGTCATGCCTGCATAGTTTATATTTGTTAAGGGAAAATTGTATATTATATAGATTGTATGGCAGAAAACCCTGAGGGGTGGATTGTAGGGTAAATGGTTTTTAGGCTTTTCTGCCCTCCCACCATTAGGATTGCCCTGCCTGATGGGGTACCTGCAGTTGTTACATTGTTGCAAACTGTCTTATTTACTTCTGAGATAGTCACCAAGAGAAGCAGAAGCAGGAGAGAGAGAAGGGGATAAAGAAGCCAGGGAACCCAGAGTGAAGACTTGCGAGGGGCTTGGAGGCCTATTGGCCTCCTGACCCCCTGACGTCCCTGCCTGCCGTGTACCTGTTTGCCACACTACATGTAAAGCTCAATAAAAGCCTGAGAAAGCCACCGAGGGCTCTAGGACTCCTTGTCTGCTCGCCTGTCTGCTCGCCTGTCTGCTCGCATCATAACCCTGTGCCCATCCTGGCCCTACACTCATGTTCCACATAAAACCAACTTAAGTGCCCTTCCACAGATAAAGAAATTGAAGAATATATACTTAATAGGATATTACACAGCTGTGAAAAAGATGAAATACTGGTTTTTGACTACAGCTTTATAGATTATGAAACAATTCGCCCACAGTCTCACTGCTGTTAAATAGAAGAACAGATTAGAGAATGGGGGTCTGACTGAAAAACTGATTACTCTTTTCCTTATATTCTGTTGGCTAAGGCAATTTGGTGATAGAGCTGGGGTGCAATGGAATTACTGGTTTTTCTGGTGTACACCCTGATTCATCATTAATTGAGAAGGACTGTTAGGATGAGTGTGAAAGTGGACATGAAGGAGCACTGCTGAGTGAGGACACCTGGGCTGTTGTCTTCTGGCCTCCCTCCTATGCTGTGACCCTTGATGACTCAGACCACTCAGTGCAGATATACTCACAGTGAAGCACCTTAACCACATGGAGAGACACCAAGGCAAGGAAGGAACATTTGAGACAGAGTAGGAAATCTTTTGTTTCTGAGGTGGTTTGGGGGTTCTTAGGCATTTTCTCAATTTTTTTATCTAGGACATGGTGGCCTGAGATCATAACTCAATCTGTTACTTGGTGCAGGAATCCTTTCCAAGAACTCCTTCCCCATCTTCCTGTTTATTAATCTCTTTCCATCTACAAACATTCTAGGCTATCTCCTCTCCCCACTTGTTGGCCTTGCAGTCAGCTGTCATGAAGATTTCTAAAGAGAATCAGTCAACAGCTTGATTTGATTCAGTCAGTTCTTGGGTTAGCAAAACCCACAAGAAACACACTCTTCATAGATGAGCACAAACTTGGCTCCCTGTACTTTATCACTCTTCACTGTTTGATTATAAATTGATTTTTCCTTCCTTTGATTATATATAAGTAGTTCTGATAGGTGACTGATGATATACACACACATTTCAGGAAAATAAAGTTTGTGAAACTGAAGAAAAAACATTTGTTTATATCATTATTCAGAGTAAACACTTAACACTTTTTTTAAGGATTTATTTATTTATGCATACAAGAGCTAGGAGTGTAGGCCAGAGGTGCGGAGGGTGAGAGGATTCACCAGAGTGGGGAGCAGAACAAGCAGACCTACTGAAATACACTGCTGAGGGGAGCAGTGGGCAAGACAAGAGAGGTCTGCTGTGCCATTTGGGTCACCTCCCAGGCCGGGGATTGGACTCATGCTGCAGTGGCTGCAGATAGCTTCATAGTGCTGCGACTTAACCACTTGCGCCACCAGGGAGGCCCTGTTAACATTTTTTTTATTTTATGCATGTAAGAACTGGGGTGTAGGCCAGAGGTGTGGAAAGGTGAGAGAATTCACCAGAGACAGAGTGGGGAGCAGAATAGGCAGATCTACTGAGATACACTGCTGAGATCTGCTGTGCTACTGTATGTGGGTTAGCTCCCTGCCCAGGGATCGACCTCATGCTGCAGTGGCTGGCCATAGCTTGATAGCGCTGAGACTTTAACCCCTGCACCACCAGGGAAGGCCCAACACTGTTAACATTTTAGAGATTTCCCTCCCAATAGTTTTACCTGCATAGTTATAAAAACTTAAAACACACACACATATTTTTTTTATAAAGTACTTAAAAAGTGTAAACTTGAGTGTAAACAAGGTTATAGAGGAGGAACCACAGTGTTTTGTTTGTAATAGTTGGAAAATGAGTAAATCTTTCTATGGGTTCTTAGAAAATAGGAAATGGCTTGTCAAATCTGCACTATAGAGTGAGGGAGTTTGAGTAGAATGAACATGCAATTGCCTTGAAGAAGCATTGTTGCCTGTGGCCCATCATGGCCTGATTCTGATGGTTAAACATGGAATGTCAGCAGCATCAACAGAGGAAGCCATATAGATCATATCAGGTCTGAGGGTTGAGGGAGGTTCTACGTGATATGATTACTCCCAAATTTACAGGTTAGAGTATGTCTAGAACAGCACTGTCTAATAAAAAAAAAAAATATATGAAAGTCACTTATGTAATTAAAAATTTTCTAGGGGCCTCCCCGGTGGTGCAGCGGTTGAACGCTGGGTTGTGAAGCTGCCCACAGCCTCTGCAGTGCTGGTTCGATCCCCGGCTGCTCCCCGGCCACGGGAGGAGGGTCCCACATGGCGTGCAGACCTCTCCTGCCGCCCGCTGCTCCCCTCGGCAGTGTACTTCGGTCCTTCTGCCTGTTCTGCTCCCCGCTCTGGCTCTGGTGAATTCTCTCACCTTTCTGCGCTTCTGACTGTACCCAGTGCTTGTATAAATAAATAAATAAATCTTAAAAAAAAAAAAAATTCTAGTAGCCATGTTAAAAAGATAAAAAGAACCAGGTACAATTCATTTCACTAATAGCCATAAGATCAATAGTAACTTGGCAGAGAACCTATTAGACAACATAATCTAAAGGGAAAGTGCAATTGCAACTTAGTGTGACTCTGAACAGTAAGTCAGTATGTCTTGAAATGGAAATATGAATCAATGTTAAACTGACATTTGATCTTCTTAAGTCAATTTTCACCGAACTTTCTGGGAATATACTTTTTGGTCAGTAAGATACACTTGTTTTTAAACACCAAGTGGTAATTGTATATATTTATATATATATATTTTTTTTATAGAGGCATGTTTTTTATTTATTTATTTGTTTGTTTGTTTTTGTTTTATACATGCACTGGGTATAGTCAGAAGCGCGGGAGGGTGAGAGAATTCACCAGAGCCAGAGCGGGGAGCAGAGTAGGCAGAAGGACCGAAGTACACTGCTGAGGGGAGCAGCGGGCGGCAGGAGAGGTCTGCGCGCCATGTGGGACCCTCCTCCGGTGGCCGGGGAGCAGACGGGGATCGAACCGGCGCCGCTGAGGCTGCGGGCAGCTTCGCAACCCAGCGCTCAACCGCTGCGCCACCGGGGAGGCCCCCCAAGTGGTAACTGCATTAAACTAGGCTTTCATCAATAATGTCAAACACTGTTCTGAGTGTTGGGAGGAATAATAGTCAACAAAAATTATAAAAAACAAATATACACCTTCATGAACTTTATTATATAAAGAGGAAAGATGTGTAGAATGAAAAAGATTTAGTCAAGATTAGGCAAGGCCTGTATAGGATAGAGGAGGACTGATCTGGCTGTAGTTGGGATTTTTTAGCTAAGAGATTTTTTAGCTGAGGGAATTAACATGAGAGTTCTGGGGGTGAGGTGGGTGGTCAGAAGAGAGGGGTCAGCTTCAAAGGGTGGGGAGAGGAAGCACTTAGTCTAAGAGCCTTGTTCAGTGGGAAACAGAATTTAAGGTTTAGTCCATGCTCTTTAGTTATCTATTGAATTGAAAAAATTATTTTCATTCTCATGTCCACATAATTTATTTTATACAGATTTTTGTTTACATAAATAAAAGCTTAACAGACACAATATGGTGGAATAGAGAGGATGGGATTACTCTCTCTCTTAAAACTATTAAAAAATATTTGTTCATAGGAAAATCCAGATCTTCTGTCCAATCTATCGAGTCCATGACTTCCCCAAGGAAATCTTGAACTAAGGTTGGTGGCTGCTAAGGGGAAGGTGTGGGAAGAGGTATAGGATTGCCCACCCAAGCCATGACGGGCAATCAGAGACATTAAAATTTCTTGGAGGAACTCTGTTGACACACCAGTGGGAGCAGACCTGACCCAGGGCAGTGGCAACTCTGCAGGCACAGATCTGGGAAATTGGGAACTTTGAAGTTGGGTTGGTGTGAGCACCAAAAGCTCCCTCCCTTTTCCCCTCTCAGTAGAGATCAAAGAGATGCCAGACTGAGCCAAGTCAGATTCCATTTATATAAAGCCCAACAGCAGAGAGAAGGATTTGTAAGATATTCACAAATTCTTTGGGAAAGTAAATAAGCAATGTACAGATATTGCAACACTGCAGAAGTGGCAGCAAAGACAGGGACAGGGCTGCCATGGCCATTATTGGTAGCCATAGTGACAAGTCAGTGCATACCTGCCTACCACACATGAAGTGCCACCTTCCAGTCAAGTTTAAATTAATCCCAGAGCCTGAGCTTGGTGGGCCAGACCTGTATCCTTCTACTGGGACACACAAACTTCATAGACCAAGACCTGTGGCAGAAAAGAAGAACAGAGAGTGGGGTGTGAATTTAAGACAAGACAAACACAGAATACAACTTGCTGTGGAACAAAAGAAGAGGAAGTAGTAGGAACCAACTTCACTCCTTTAACTGACATAAAGTATTAAAGCCCCTGGGTCCTCCTTGGTGGCGCTAGGGGTTAAGACGCAACCTATGAAGCTATCCATAGCCACTGCAGCACAAGTTTGATCCCTGGCCAGGGAGAAACCCACTTGGTGAAGCAGACCTCTCCTGACTCACCCGCTGCTTCCCTCAGTGGTGTATTTCAGTCAATCTACCTGTTGTGTTCCCCACTCTGTCTCTGGTGAGTCTTCTCACTCCCCCACACCTCTGGCCTATACCCCAGTTCTTGTATGCATAAATAAATAAATCTTAAAAAAAAAAAAAGGAAAAAGGGGCCTCCCCGGTGGCGCAGCGGTAGAGCGCTGGGTTGCGAAGCTGCCCGCGGCCTCTGCGGTGCCGGTTCAATCCCCGGCTGCTCCCCGGCCACCGGAGGAGGGTCCCACATGGCGCGCAGACCTCTCCTGCCGCCCGCTGCTCCCCTCAGCAGTGTACTTCGGTCCTTCTGCCTGCTCTGCTCCCCACTCTGGCTCTGGTGAATTCTCTCACCCTCCTGCGCTTCTGACTGTACCCAGTGCATGTATAAACAAAAAAACAAAACAAACAAGCAAACAAATAAAGAAAGAAAAACATGCCTCTATTAAAAAAAAAAAAAAAAAAGGAAAAAAATATAAAGGCCCAGACTCCTCTCCCACTTAATGCCAAGGTAAACTAAGAAAATAAATCCCCCCCCAACAAACACTAAATAAAGCAACACCCATACCTAGGAAGCATGCACTATCTGAACACAAGATGGAAAAGTGAAATATGGACAGGAAACCTGGGACAAATTTAAAAGGTAAAGAAGCAGAGGAATTACTGGGGTAGTAGAGGAGCTACTGGAGATTAGTCAAAAGTACATAACTAGGTGCAAGATCTTAGAAAGGAGATCTGGGTACAAAGGGAACTCTTTACCAAAGAGAGTGAATATATAAAAAAAAAAAAATCACACAAAAAGGGACCACCCTGGTGGCACAAGGGGTTAAGTGTCAGCACTATGAAGCACAAGTTCTGCAACACAAGTTCTATCCCTGGGCAGGGAGTTGACCCACATGGCATGACAGACCTCTCCTGTCCTGCCCACTGCTCCCCTCAGCAGTGTATTTCAGTCAGTCTGCTTGTTCTGCTCCCCACTCTTTCTCTAGCAAACTCTCTCACTCCCCACACCTCTGGCCTGTATTCCAGTTCTTGTATGCATAAATAAATAAATCATTTTTTAAAAAAGATTACAAAAGAATGAAATGCAGACAAATGAATTAAACTGTCAGAGGAAAGAATTTCAGATGTAGATGACCCAAAATCAAGAAAAATGAAAAATGAGGAAACTCTACAAGAAGAGGAAACTTAAGAATAATCAGCTCTCACAAGGTAAAGAGAAAGAAATGGGAGTTATAACACTATTCAAAAAAATAATAGCTGAGAAATCCCCAAATTTAAACAGTGAACTAAATATGGATATCCAGGAAGCAGAGAACATCTGAATTTTAAATACAAAACACCTGCACTTAGACATATCATTGTCAACCCATCAAAAATAAAAGATAAAGAAAAATTTTGCAGGAAACATGGGAAAAATAACTTACAGAACCTCCCAAATTATGATCTGCATGGACTTTAGCCCAGACACTCTCCAGGAAAGAAGAGTGGAAGGAAGTGTCCACAATCCTGAAAGAACTGTCAGCCACAAATTATATTCTGCAAAATTATTCAAGTATGAAGGTGAAATAAAACTTTCCCCAGACAAACAGATGCTAATGAAGTTTACCATCATCAAACCTGCCTTTTAAGAAATGTTGAAAGAACTTCTACAAAAAAGAAAAAATGAGGCAGCAGCTCACCTGCCCACCTGTGCCTATGCAGGCCTCTCTTTTAGCAAACTTGTCTCTTTTGGGGCAGCTCTTGCTGCCCGCTTGTGTCTATGCAGGTGACCTTTAGTCTTCTCTCCCTTTTTTATAGTAAACCTGCCTTTTTGGATATAAAAAGAAAAAGAAAAGAAAAAATGAAGCACAAATTACGGGGCAAAAAATGATAACAGTCATACGACACCAGAAGCATGAGAAAGAATATTATGGGTCAACAACAAAACACTAAGGAAGAAATGGACAGAACCTGTATAGTTAAATGTTGGAGAGTGGACACCAGTTCATAAAGGACTTAATACATAGGAGTTTAAATAAAACCTCCATGCTGACCACTAGCCAAAAGTACAGAACAGAGACCCATTAGATGAAGAAAAAAAGAAATTGATAGAAATTCTAAGGAAAGCTCTCTAGAAAGAGCATAGCCAAACAAATGGAAAAGAAACAACAGAAATGGGGGCCTCCCCGGTGGCGCAGCGGTTGAGCGCTGGGTTGCGAAGCTGCCCGCAGCCTCGGCAGCGCCGGTTCGATCCCCGGCTGCTCCCCGGCCACCAGAGGAGGGTCCCACATGGCACGCAGACCTCTCCTGCCGCCCAAAAAAAAAAAAAAAAAAAACAACAGAAATGGAAAACAATCAAAAATTAAATACAAAATGAACTGACAATAAGCAGTTCATATCAATAATTACCCTAAATGTGAATAGTCTTAATTACTGATAAAGAGACATAGGCTAACAATGTAGGTGAAAATTTTTCACCCTGTATACAAGAGACCCACTTAAAATGAAAAGACAAGAATGAACTAAAAATAATTATTCCAATTCCTTAGGTTGGAATAAGGTCATACATCCTAAAAACTCAGAGTAAAATAAAAACTGCTATTCTCATATGAGATAAACTAGACTTTCAACTAAAAAAGGTAATCAGGGACAAGAGTGGACACTATATAATGATGAAGGGAGCAATTCACTGAGGAGATATAGCTGTAATTAATATTTATTCACCTAATATAGGAGCATCTAGTTACTTAAAGCAACTATTAGCATATCTAAAAAACATTTCAACAAGAATACAATCATTGTTGGAGACCTTAACATACCACTGACATGAAGGATAGATTATCCATACAGAAAATTATCAAAGAAACAAAGGCTTTAAAAGAAGTGTTAGACAATGAATTTATTGGACATTTGTAAACTTCCCCAAAAGAAATTTCCAAGAAGTGAATACTCTTTCTTAACTCGTGCACATCGAACATCCTCAAGAATAGATCATACACTAGGACATAAAACATGTCTCAGCGCATCACCCAAAGCAGTGATAGTGAAGGCAAAGATAAACAGCTGGGACTACATCAAATTAAAAAGCTTCTGCACAGCAAAGGAGACAGTAACTAAAACAAAGAGAAACCCCACCAACTGGGAGAACATTTTTGCACACAACACTGATGATAAAGGTCTGATCACAAAAATCTACAAAGAGCTGATGAGACTCAACAAAAACAAAGAAAATAATCCAGTCAAAAAGTGGGCAGAAGAGCTGAAAAGAAACTTCTCCAAAGAGAAAATGCAAATGGCCAACAGGCATATGAAAAAATGTTCAACATCACTTGCAATCAGGGAAATGCAAATCAAAACTACCATGAGATACCATCTCACACCAGTGAGAATGGCACATATTAAAAAAACTAGCAACAACAAATGTTGGCGAGGTTGTGGAGAAAAAGGAACTCTCCTACACTGCTGGTGGGAGTGCAAAAAAGGTCCAACCACTATGGAAAGCAGTGTGGAGATTTCTTAACATACTAAAGATGGAGCTTCCATATGATCCAGCAATTCCACTCCTAGGTATTTACCCAAAGGACACAGAAACATTAATTAAAAAGGGCACCTGCACCCCTATGTTTATAGCAGTACTATTCACGATATGGAAACCACCCAAATGCCCCAAAACAGATGCCTGGATCAAGAAGATGTGTTACATGTACACAATGGAATATTACTCAGCAATCAAAAGAGATAAACTCATGCAATTTGCAGCAACATGGATGGAGCTGGAAGGGATCATCCTCAGTGAAGTAAGCCAGAAAGAAAAAGAAAAATATTGGATGATCTCATTCATAGCAGGAATTTAGAAAACCTAAATAAGGGACAAGGAAAAAGACTAATTATAATAAAGAAAAAATCAAAATCAACAAGCAACCATAAACCAGAGACACTAACGGCAGAGGGAGGTGGGGTGAGAGGAGGAGAGGAGGGATTAGGGCCAAATTAAGGGGGGTGGGAATTGCATGGGGACTATAACCAAGATGAAAATGCATACATTGTGCAAAAATGAAAAATGATGTAAAATATATATAAAATTTTAAAAATTAAAAAATTAAAAAAAAATAAAACTCCGGGATGAAAAACACATCATTGAATGCAGGGGTGTCTGAACTCATTCCAAGTACTCTAAACCATTTCTTCTCCAAGCACAGTACTGGTTGGGACAGAAGAACTCAGACCCGCCCTCACATTCCTTTCCTCTGCTGGAAGACTGAGTTCCTAATAGTTAAGAACCTGGCTCAAATTCGACCCCTCCCATCTTCTAATTGTCTAAGGTTTGCATTTCTAATTCTTGGTTTTCTCATCTGTAAAATGTGGTCATTAATGGTGCCTAATTTTATCAGGCTGCTGTGAGAATCTAATGAGAATCATGAATATGAAGTCCCTGCTACACGTAGGGTTGACACATAGAAACTGCTCAAGAAATAACAGTTAAGGGCCTCCCTGGTGGCGCAGCGGTTGAGCGCTGGGTTGCGAAGCTGCCCGCAGCCTCTGCAGCGCCGGTTCGATCCCCAGCTGCTCCCCGGCCACCGGAGGAGGGTCCCACATGGCGCGCAGACCTCTCCTGCCGCCCGCTGCTCCCCTCAGCAGTGTACTTCGGTCCTTCTGCCTGCTCTGCTCCCCGCTCTGCTCTGGTGAATTCTCTCACCCTCCCGCGCTTCTGACTGTACCCAGTGCTTGTATAAAAAATAAATAAGAAATAAAAAAAAAATCTTTAAAAAAAAAAAAAGAAATAACAGTTAAAGCATTATATAAAAGAGCTACCCTAAGCTCAAGTTACACTCATTTGCACGACCCTTGGTTAACTGTCATCTTCTCCAAACACTACACTGAAGCTTACATTCACTCAAAGGGTCAGGACCAGGTCTCTGCCAGAACAATTGAGGTGAAACTCAAATTTTATGCCCATGAGCAGAACTTTGAACCCCTAGAATACTACGGTTACATTTACATTTGGAATGTGGATGCACACGAAGCAGGAGCTGTGAGTGAAGGGAGGGATGCACAATGGGGTGAGGAGAACAAGGAGAGAGGACAGGGAGGGAGGAATGGGATGACTTAGCAGGGTGTGATGTAGGCTGAGGGAAGTCAGAAAGAGAGAAGGGGCTGGGAATGGTGGCAGATTGAGGAAGGGAGAGAGGATGTGATGGAAAAGAGCATGAAGAGGGCCTCCCTGGTGGCCCAAGGGGTTAAGACGCAGCCTATGAGGCTATCTGCAGCCACTGCAGCACAAGTTCGATCCCCAGCCAGGGAGTGACCCACATGGTGCAGCAGACCTCTCCTGTCTCGCCCGCTGCTCCCCTCAGCAGTGTATTTCAGTCCACTTGCTGTTCTGTTCCCCGCTCTGTCTCTGGTGAATCCTCTCACCTCCAGCAACTCTGGCTTGTGCCCCGGTTCTTATATGTATGAAGAGATAAATCTTTAAAAAAGACAAGAAAAGAAGAGATCATGAAGAATGAAACACTTCAGAGATATGGCAACATATGGTTTTTAAAAAACTTCTGGCAGGTGTAGTTACGTGTGTGTTACGTAATGGCTATTCCGCAGTCATTTCCTTTGTAAATTATGGGTAAGGGACCATTACAAATGTGTAGGTGTTATTTCCTCTCTTTGAAATCAAAGTTGGGGAAGTGAAAAAAGTGCCATTAAAGTGTTTTTCCCCCGCCTTTCATTTACATATGAACTTGGTCTGAATTCACTAGTGGTTAATGACTTTCTGCTATGTCTAAGCCATGAATTTAGCTTTCCAGGCTCACCCTGAAAGGTGAGACCACAATACTAGAATTTTGTCATAAAATCCAGGATTCCGAAAGTTACAAGACCCCATTTCACGCAGTAACCTTTTCAGTAGTACATTTGGTAAGTGACCATTCAGGTCCAGCATGTTAAAGTGAAAAAAAAAAAACAAAAACAAACATGCTGGGAAATGAGAACCCCAGGCCTGAATACACACTAATTTGAGGTGGATATTTTGTTTTCTGCATAGTGTGAACCACATGCTGGGAAATTAATGCAAGAATGGGCCCAGGTCCATTGACTGTCCTATGGCTTTGGTAGATGCAAATTAGAATTAGTTCTATGTGGACTTTTCCCATAATCTCTGAGTGTCCCAGGTGGGACCTTATAGGGAAAAAAGATATAAATCATCAACAAAACCCTCTGTGAAAATGAGGACACAATAAAGTATAAACTATGAAAGCATTAGCATGTGAAAGACAGAACAAAATAACTTTACTCAAAATATTTAAGGACCTAAAAGAAGAAATAGAAATGATAATGAAAAATAAGACAGGATGATAAGTACAACAGGAGAATTTTAAAAATCAAATAAATCTTCAAGAACTGAGAAATCAGTCTCTAATTTTGGTAAGTCAATGGAGAAGTTAAATAGCAGAACACAGATAGTTAAAGGTAGGGTTAGTGAAGTAGAAGACAACTTTAAAGAAAGTACCTCAATATACACTAAAAGATAAAAAGAAGAAAAATATATAAATGAACATATGAGATGTAGAGGAGAAAATAAGAAACTCTGACATATATTTAATTGAAAGTTTAGATGAGGATACCAAAAATAATAAACACCATGCATGTCAGATATTGTGTTTTTTACAAGTTGAAGGTTTTGGAGAACCCATGTCCACCTTGAATCAAAAGCTAGAAATAACTAACCTTAATGAAGAAAGTGAGATAGGTTAAAAAAAAAAAAAGCAGTGTCTCTTCCATTAAACTGGGTTTCTTCCCTTAAATTTTAAATGGAAGGAAACATTCTTGAAGGAAATTAAAAGTGCTACTCCAATGAATACATGGATGATAAGGAAGTGAAACAGACCTTTTGATGATATGGAGAAAGTTGTGTTTTTTTAATTTTATTATTTTTTTGGCTTTTCACAACTCCTTTATTTTATTACTTTTCTTATTAAACCTTTTTATTTTCTTACATTGTTGTATTCAATATTTGATTTCTCCCCTCAGGTGTAGTCCCCATAAATTCCCCACCAGCACATCACCTATGAACCATCACCATGTTCCCTTGTGTTCTTCCCTCCCCTGTTTTGATCCCTCTTCTTCCCTCTACCCTGCTGCATGCCTCAGATCTGTAATTTGCCTGCAAGTTTTGTCTTTTTTTTTACCCATCCAATATTTTTCTTTCTTCTTCTGACTTATTTCACTGAGAATAATCCCTTCCAGCTTCATCCAAGTTGCTGCGAATGGCATAAGTTTATCTTTTTTGATTGCTGAATGGTATTCCATTGCATATATATACCACATCTTCTTGATCCAGTCATCTGCTATTGGGTAGTTACGTTGTTTTCATATCTCACCTATTGTAAATGGTGCTGCGATAAACAGGGGTGTAGGTTTCCTTTTGAATTAATGTTTTTTGTCCTTTGGTTAGATTCCTAAGAGTGGGATTGCTGGGTCATATGGTGATCCACTTTTAGTAATTTGAGGAACCACCACACAGCTTTCCACTGTGGTTGGACCAGTTTGCATTCCCACCAGTAATGTAAGAGGGTTCCTTTTTCTGATATGGAGAAAGTTTTAATGTTCTGGATAAAAGATCAAACTAGCTACAAGATATCCTTAAGCCAAAGTCAAATCCAGAGCAAAGCCCTAGCTCTTCAACTCTATGAAGTCTGAGAGAGGTGAGGAAGCTGCTGAAGAAAAGTTTGAAGCTAGCTGAGGTTGGTTCATGAGGTTTAAGGAAAGAAGTCACTTCCATAACCTTATACTGTAAGGTAAAGCAGCAAGTGCTGATGTAAAAGCTATAGCTAACTAACCAGATGATTCAACTAAGATCGTCAATGAAGGCAGCTACACCAAAGAACAGATTTTCAATGTAGATGAATCATCCTTATATTGGAGAAAGATGCCATCTAGGACTTTCACAGTGTAGAGGCAGGAAAGGACACTGAGCAGGTTTTCTAGGATCCCATGCAGACCAGGTGAAGGAGGAGTCAGAGCCCTCAGTGGTTTTTTTGCAGGTCTTTTTATTGGGATTTACCCGGTACACGGCAGGCAGTGGTGCTGGGGGGCCGGGAGGCTGGCAGGCCTCCCAGCCCCCAGCAAGTCTTCACTCTATCTGGGCTCTCCGGCCTTCTCTGCTTCTCTCGGCTTCTCTTTCGGCTTCTGCTGCTCTTCTCGGCTTCTACTGGCGTCTCCGTGATGCCGCCCTTAAAAGCACAGTCTTAGCACAGGTGTGCCCACTTCAGGTGCCCGCCATCAGGCATGCATTCAGGATCACAGGGTTTCCTCATCTATCCTGATGGCAGGAGGGCAGAAAAGACTGATATTTTTCCTTACCCTACACATAGCTACAGGAGAAAAGTCAATGCCTGACTTCAAACCTTCAGAGTAAAGCCTGACTCTCTCATTAGGGGCTAAGGCGAATGTCGACTTTAGATTGAAGCCAGTGCTGATTTACCATTTTGGAAGTCCCTTAATGAATTAGGCTAAATCTATTGTGCCTATATTCTATAATGGGAATAACAAAGCCTGGATAACACCCCATCTGTTTACATGATTTACTAGATATTTTAAGTGTACTATTGAGACCTTCTGCTCAGAAAAAAAAAAGAAACCATTAAAAATATCATTGCTCATTGAAAACTCACCTGGTCACTCAAGACTTTTGATGGAGATATACAAAGAGATTGATGTAGCTTTCATGCCTGATAGCACAATATCCATTCTTGGCACATGAATCCCAGAATATTCTTTCAAGTCATACTACTTAAGACATGCATTTCATAAAACTATCACTACTATCAATAATGATTATTCTGAAGAATGTAGATAAAGTCCATCAAAATCTTCTGAAAAGGATTTAGCATTCTGTGTCATTAAGAAAATTCCTATTTTGGGCCTCCCCGGTGGCGCAGCGGTTGAGCGCTGGGTTGCGAAGCTGCCCGCGGCCTCTGTGGCGCCGGTTCGATCCCCAGCTGCTCCCCGGCCACCGGAGGAGGGTCCCACATGGTGCGCAGGCCTCTCCTGCTGCCCGCTGCTCCCCACAGCAGTGTACTTCGGTCCTTCTGCCTGCTCTGCTCCCCGCTCTGGCTCTGGTGAATTCTCTCACCCTCCCGCGCTTCTGACTGTACCCAGTGCTTGTACAAACAAACAAACAAACAAATAAATAAAACATGCCTCTATAAAAAAAAGAAAAAAAGGAAAATTCCTATTTCATGGGATGAGGTCAAAATATCAACCCTAATAGGAGTTTGGAAAAGTTAACTACAGCCCTCATGGGTGACTTTGAGGGATTCAAATTTCAGTGGAGGAAGGATCTTTAGCTGTGCTGGAAATAGCAGGAAAACAATAATTGAAAGTAGAGCCTGAAGATGTCACTGAATTTCTGCATCTCACAATAAAACATGAATGGACAAGGTGTTAATTCTTATGGATGAGCAAAGAAAGTGGTTTTTCAAGATGGAATCTTCTCCTGTGAAGATGCTATTGAACATGGTTGAAATAATAACAAAGGATTTAGAATATCACATATACCAAGCTAATAAAGCAGCAGCTGTATTGAGAAGAATGACTCCAATTTTGAAGGAGGTTCTACTATGAGGTAAAATCTATTAAATGCTACAGAAAAATCTTTTGTGAAAGGAAGAGTAAATCATTGCTGTCAATTTCATTGTTGTCTTACTTTTAGAAATTGCAATAGTCACCCCAACCTTCAACAAGTCCCTCCATTAGTAAAAAAAAAAAAAAAAATTGACTCACTGGAGGCTCAGATGATGGTTAGTATTCTTTAGCAATAGGGAATTTTTAAACTAAGGCAGCTACAATATTTATTTACATAGTGCTATTGCACATGTGGTAGACTATAGTATGGTGTAAAGATAACTTTTACATTCATTGGGAAACCAAAAAAAATTCCCTGTGACTCACTTTATTGCAGTGGTTGGGAATCCAACCTGCAATATCTCTGAGGTGCACCTGTACGTATGTACCCAGAAGGGAAATTCCTAAGTTAGATCTAGACCTGGATTTCTGTTTCATATGCATAGTGCTTATTTCTATTTATAATTGACTGTGGCCTTTCAGGTATGGTGTGGATGTCTTTGAATCTAGGATGTCTTTGAATCTACATTTTATATTGTCTGACTCTGCTATATGATGATAACATAAAGAGAAAAATTCTTAATTTAACAGTAGAACAAATAAAGAGCCTATCCACAGTTTCTACAACACATTTCTATTTTGTCCATCAGTGACTGCTATTTTCACTGTTGCTATTGCACTGAACGCTGTACTTAGAAATAACAGTTTTGTTCATACTTCCCTTTCCATTCTCTGTCACAACATTATCTGTCTCTGTATCCCTGTATCCCTCTCTCTCTCTCTCTCTCTCTCTCTCTCACACACACACACACACACACACACTTAAACTCACTCTTCATATATGTTTTAGATTTGACTTTCATGGAAGAGGAGTTTTCCCAGTTATCTTCAGAGCTGATGTTTCTGGCCCTCCCTATATCTATCCACCTTTCTCCATTTCAGAGTCCCACTACTGCATATTCAGGGATTCCCTGTGGGTGATATGAGGAAAGACATATACTACAAAGCAAAGAACATGATATTTAGAAAGACTCTCAAGTTTTAGTACTAGAGATAACATTTACCAGTTAGTGAAAGATATTTAAAATTCCTATACTTATTTTATTAAAAGATTTATTTCTTGGGCCTCCCCTGGTGGCGCAGTGGTTGAGCGCTGGGCTGCAAGGCTGCCTGCAGCTTCTGCAGCACCGGTTTGTTCCCGGGCCGCCGGCGAGGGTACCACCAAAAAAAAAAAAAAAAAAAAGATTTATTTATTTATGCATACAACAACTGGGTGACGTACAGACCAGAGATGTGGGAGTGAGAGGAGTCACCAGAGACAGAGTGGGGACCAGAACAAACAGATTGACTGAAATACACTGCTGAGGGGAGCAGTGGGCGAGACAGGAGAGGTCTGCTGCGCCATGTGGGTAGCTCCCTGGCCGGGGATCGAATTCGTGCTGCAGTGGCTGTGGATAGCTTCATAGGTTGCATCTTAACCCTTGTGCCACCGGGGAGGCCCTATACTTAATTTTTGTCCAGCAATAAAATGTGGATTAATGCCTTCTATCTTCATTCATTTGAAAAATATTTGAGTGCTTAAACTGTCCCAGAAATGCTTACTTGTGTTCAAGACAGCAGTGTGCAAAAGCACTAAGATATACTTTGTGGTATTTACTAGGATGAAATAAGACAATAACTGTAAAATGCATACAATAGTTGCTGACAAAGAAATATGCTTGACAAGTTTTTGTGTTTAGCAAATGTTTATTGAGTACCTAAAGTGCTGTAATCAATGTTGTAGCCACTGATGATATAGTGTTGAGTAATACCAGGAACAAAGGATCATAAATTAAACAAAAAAAAATAAATGAGTTATCTAATTTCAGACAGTGATATATGTGTGTGGTCACATAAATCAGTATCATCAAATGAAAAGTAGTCTGGAGACCAATGGGAAAGTTTTATTTCAAAATATTAATCAAGCTAGCCAACATAACAGAAATGCTAGGAGCAATAGAGATAATCAAAAGTGATGCCAGAAGTAAAAAAGAGAATGAAATAAATCAACATTATGGTGATCAAAACCAATCAAAATATAGTACAGAGATTGAGACAACTTTGAATTCAGCTAGTAGTTCCCATTATTGCTCTCCCTGGGAAGATAATTGTGGGGTGGGAATACCCGCAAAGCCCTCATGATAATTGGGCTGCTGATAACTTAATGATTCTACAGCCAATCATACTTGTGGCTGTTTTTAGTCAAATCACCTGTGATTCTTTGATTCTAATCAAAATGCACTCCCACCCCAGAAATTCCTATTCTTTTCTTGAATTGTGAAAGCTAGGATTATAAACTCCCAAAGTTAAAAGAAATGACGATAGGCATTTCACTTAACCACCTCCTCAGAGTAGGAGGTGCAAGCTCACCATGCAGCTGTGAGAAAAGTAAAGATGCTGCAGTTAAAACACAACAATTCTAGAACAATCCCCAGTCACTACCATGTGACCCTCAGAGTCACATGTTTTCTCTCTCATCTGGACTTCTCCTTTATTTATTAAGCATAATGATCTCTCACAACTGTTATGGGTAGTGAACAAAATGGCATGTAGAAATCTTTTTGGAAAGTAAAGATAATCAAGAAGTGACAGACATTGTTATCTAGGAGATTTATCACATCACATCCCTGGGAAGAATGGGTGTTCAGGCTGACTTTTCCCCAAGAGGGACTGATGTTGAGACTATGGATAAATCATCACCTCTCTGAGTGCTGGTTTTCTGATCCTCAATATGTGAGAGCTGCTCTAACTCCATGGTTCAATAAAAAAATGGAAAGAATGTTTTATCTCAGATAACTTTAACTACTAAATGTATATGGTCTGGATTTTTGTTATTCATAAAAAGAACAGGTTTTTTTGTACATCTGAAGGATTTCAATGCTTGAAAAATTTAAAATGCAGAAAAACTAAACAGGCCTGTTCAAACTTTTTTCTTTATATGCTTTTATTTATATTTCGTTGTACATCTTAACTTTTACAATTTTTACAGATGTTTTCATTGATAAATAAATCCACACTCCCACCTGCTGGCTTAATTGTCTTCAAATTCTCCTCCTCCTCATCATCTCCTATAGTCCCTTGTCATTTCTTTCCTCTGCCCTCCCTCCTAACCTCAGAGTCCTCATGGACTCTTCAGGTATAATAAAATATTAAATGTAGCCATTTTAAGTAAAATGGAGTAAGTTTGAAGGAGTTATGTGTAGTTCAGCAAGTCTGAATGACAAAAACAAATATTGGACCTATACATAATTTGATAAGTAAAATGCTTATACAAAACTAGTGGACAATAATAAACACGTGTTTGCTGATTCTGCTGAAGTAATTATATGATGGTGTGTTAGTGTGACCTATTAGACTGTCTTCTCAAACTGGATGCTGTGGTTAGGGATGGGGTGCTTCCATACAAACTGTGGTGCTGTGTCTTGACTGGAAACCATAGAGAGGAGAGAGCTGAGGAGCATGAAGGGATACAATACCCCTCAAGAAGTCAGGGGAAAACTATGTGGAGAAGCTGGGATAGTGTCAGCAGATAGGGTCCCCAGTGAAAAGGACAGTGCACTGGAGTTTGATGCTGTTCTTCATTCCACAGGACTGCCACTGATCTGTGAAACACACTGACAGTGCATTGTCTGCTGAGACTCAGGCCTGGAAACCATAGAGAAATTATATCAATGGTGCTACAGGTATGAGTCAGGCCATACTCGAAAGCAAATCTGCACCAGTGACTGGATCCCTCCAGGCCCTACCTCCACTCCATGAATCAGTGGCTGCAAGATCAGTTGTCTGAATTTATAGAAGGTGGGAAAGGCCAAAAATCTAAAATCACAAAAATTAAAGAGCCACCAGCTGGAAAAATAGAAGTGGTACAGATCTTGTTGGTACTGCTACAGATGCTTAAAAACTAGGGAAATCTAAAGTAGCAAAATAGGCAGTAAAAAAAAAAAAAAAAAACCACCCTTAGATCTCAAGAGAATATGTCACCACAAAGAGAAAACAACTGTCCATAATCCAACCACAAAGACATGGAAAATCTTGTCTTCCTATAATATACAGAGCTCAAAATTGCCATGATAAAGAAATTCACAGAGATGGGAAAATCATAGAAAAGGTGATTAAAAAAAAAATAGTTGTAGGGCCTCCCCAGTGGCGCAGCGGGTTGAGCACCACATGGTGAAGCTGTCTGCAGGCTCTGCAGCGCGGGTTCCATTCCCAGCTGGCCAGGGAGATACCCACATGGTGTGGCAGACCTCTCCTGTTTCGCCCGCTGCTCCCCTCAGCAGTGTTTTTCAGTCAATCTGTTTGTTCTGCTCCCCACTCTGTCTCTGGTGAATTCTCACCCTCCCATGTCTCTGACCTGTACCCCAGTTCTTGTATAAATAAATAAATCTTTAAAAAAAGATACCGAGTTTAAAAAAATACCTGTACCCCTAGGTTTATTGCAGCACTATTTATAATAGGTAAAACCTGGAAACAACCCAAATACCCAAAAATAGATGACTGGATCAAGAAGATATGGTATATATAGACAATGGAATACTATTCAGCAATCAAAAGAGATAAACTCATGCAATTCATGGCAACATGGATGGAGCTAAAAGGAATTATGCTCAGTGAAATAAGTCAGAAGGAAAAAGAAAAATTTCGGATGGTTTCACTTATAGGAGGAATATAGGGGAAACAAATAAGACATCAGGGGGAAAAATAATAACAATACAAAACAAACCAAAAACAAACAGGCAATTATAAACCAAAGACATCCTGCAGGGGAGGAGGAGGGAGAGGGATCAGAAGGAGAGAGGGAGCAGCAGAGGGGGCTGTGGTGATGGTGCACGGGTGCATTGGTGAAAGAAATTCTATGGGGACTACACCTGGGGGTGGGGGAAAAGCAAACATTGTTTAAAATTGAGCAATGATGTTGGAGCAAAGAAAGTTTGTTCAATAAATGGTGCTGGGAAAACTGGGTTGCTACATGCAAAAGAATGAAGCTTGACCACTACCTCACACCATACACAAAAATCAACTCAAAATGGATTAAAGAACTAGACATAAGACCTGAAACCATAAAATACATAGAAGGAAATATAGGTGAAACACTACGTGATTTGCATATCAAAGACATCTTTACAGACACATCACCCAAAGCAGTGATAGTGAAGGCAAAGATAAACAGCTGGGACTACATCAAATTAAAGAGCTTCTGCACAGCAAAAGAGACAATAACAAAAACAAAGAGAAACCCCACCAACTGGGAGAACATTTTTGCACCCAACACTAATGATAAAGGACTGATCACAAAAATCTGCAAAGAGCTGATGAGACTCAACAACAACAAAGAAAATAACCCAGTCAAAAAATGGGCAGAAGAGCTAAAAAGAAACTTCTCTGAAGAGGAAATGCAAATGGCCAACAGGCATATGAAAAAATGTTCAACATCACTTGCAATCAGGGAAATGCAAATCAAAACTACCATGAGATACCATCTTACACCAGTGAGAATGGCACATATTAAAAAAACTAGCAACAACAAATGTTGGCGAGGTTGTGGAGAAAAAGGAACTCTCCTGCACTGTTGGTGGGAATGCAAACTGGTCCAACCACTATGGAGAGCTGTGTGGAGATTTCTGGACCTACTAAACATAGAGCTTCCATAGGATCCAGCAATTCCACTCCTAGGTATTTACCCAAAGGACACAGAAACATCAATTCCAAAGAACACCTGCACCCCTATGTTTATAGCAGCACTATTTACAATAGCTAAGCTTTGGAAACAGCCCAAATGCCCCAAAATAGATGACTGGATCAAGAAGATGTGGTACATATATACCATGGAATATTACTCAGCATTCAAAAAAGATAAACACATGCAATTTGCAGCAACATGGATGGCGCTGGAAGGGATCATGCTCAGCGAAATAAGCCAAAAAGAAAAAGAAAAATACCGGATGGTCTCACTCATAGCAGGAATCTAGAAAACTTAAATAAAGGATCAGGAAAATGAATAACTATAAGAAAGTGAAAATCAAAATCAACAAAAAACTATGAACCAGAGACACTTTTTGGGGGGTAGGGGCCGGGAGGGGAGGGATTGGGGTCAGAATGGGGCATGTGCAGTTGTATGGGGGAATATAAAAATAAAATTTATTATTTTAAAAAAAATTGAACAATGATGTAAAAAAATATATAAATAAAATATTTTTTTTTTAAAAGAAAAGTGTTCAGAGAAATGGAAAAATAGCTCTGGACCACCACCAAAGGAGGAGCCAGAACTGTCTCAGGATGTCCCTTGAGACCGTGCCAGCTGCCTACCCTATGAAAGTAGGCCAAAGGGAATGACTGAATCAGTGTGTTTGAAGATGTGAATATACAAAGAATCTGGCTAGAGAAGCAAAGAGAGAAACAAAGTTAAAAATGAAGAGACACTCCAAAACTTATGATTCCATGAGAAAAGTCAAAATAAGAATAACGGGTATACTAAAGGGAAAAAGAGAGAAAGGAACAGAAAAGTATTTAAAGAAATAATAGTGGTACACTTTCCAAACCTAGAGAAGGGGATAAATGTACAAATACAGGAAGCTCAAAGAACTTGGGGTGCCTTTAAAAATAAGAACTACACCAAGACATATAGAAGCAAAAATCAGATAACCTATAAAGGTTCCCCAAATCAGGCTGACATTGGACTTCTCTGAAGAAACATTTTTGACAAGGAGAAAATAGAATAATGCATCCTTAATACCCAATGACAAAATCTGCCAGTCAAAAATTCTCTATCCTGCAATGCTGCCCTTCAGATAGGAGGTATAAAGGCTTTCTCAAACAGAAATTGAAGGAGTTTTCAATCAGTAGATTCCCGCCCCCCCCCAAGATATACTGACAGGGGCTTTTGTATCTAAATTGAAGAGAGGAACATACACAAAGAACTGAAAAAGAAAAATGATTAGACCACATAAACTAGGGACAAACACAGTAAAACACTTTCACATATCCATAGATACACACATACATGTATATATGCATACATATATACACATACACACACATCATAAATGTATATCACACAAATGTCAATAATCACTCTAGTGTAAATGGACTGAATTCACCACTTAAAATACACAGAATATATGCTTGGATCAGGAAAAAAGAACGCAACCTTCTGCTGTCTCCAGGAGACAAAACAAAACTTCAAAGATAAACATAGGCTAAAGGTAAACAGCTGGAAAATAACCCTAAAGAAAATGGAACACAAAAGAAGACAGAGACAGCCATATTTACAAAAAAAAAAAAAAAGATTTCCAGTTTTAAAAAAAAGGTAAGACACATTTAGGTATTCTAAAGGAGAAATCTTAAATAAATAAATATCAAAAATGAAAGAGGAGAAATTACAATAGATGTTGCAGAAATTTAAAGGATAATTAGATATTACTATAAGCACTTACATGCTAACAAATTCAACAAGCTAGAAGAGATAGACAATTTCTTAGAATTACACAATCATCTGAGACCAAATAAGGAAGAAATTCTGAACAAACCAGTCATAAGCAAAAAAATGGAAACAATCAAAATCAAACAAAGACAACACACAAAAAGAAAGCTATACACCATTTTTCCTAATGAAAATACATGCAAAAATCCTCAGTATAACACTAGCAAACTGAATTCAACAATGCATTAAGTGATCATATATGATGGCCAAGTGGAATTCACACCAGGGTCACAGTGTGGTTCAACATCGAAAAATCAATCAAGTTAATTCTCCACATCAACAAAATGAAAGGTAAAAAATTATATGATTGTATCAATAGATGCAAGATTGCATTTGATAAGATTCAACATCCATGTATGATGAAAACGCTTGAAAAGCTTGGGATAAGTGGAACATATCTTAACAATAAAAACCAAATACAACAAACCCACAACTATAGTCATTTTCAATGGTGAAGAACTGAAAGCTTTTCCACTAAGATCTGGTGCAAGACAAATATGATGACTGGGGGAGACACCACTCTCGCAACTACTATCAACAAAGTATTGGAAGTACTAGTTAAAGCAATTAGACAAAAGAAAAGTATAAAAACAATCCAAAATGGTACAGAAGAAGTAAAGTTATCATTATTTGCTGACAACATGATAATATACATAGAGAACCCTCAAAACTCCACAGAAAAACTAGTCAAAAAACTATCAGTTTAGCAAAATGGCAGGGAATATCATCAATATAAAAAAATAGTTGTCTTCCTCTATACAATGAACTAGAAGAGAAAGAAATTAAGATAGTAATCCCATTTATTATCACACACACAAAAAGTAAATACTTAAGAGTAAACCAAACTGAGGAGGAAAAGATGTATACAAGAAAATTATAAGACAGGGCCTCCCTGGTGGCACAGCGGTTGAGCACTGGGTTGCGAAGCTGCCCACAGCCTCTGTAGCGCCGATTCCATCCCTGGCCGCCAGGCGAGGGTCCCACATGGCGCGCAGACCTCTCCTGCCGCCCACTGCTCCCATCAGCAGTGTACTTCGGTCCTTCCGCCTGTTCTGCTCCCCGCTCTGGCTCTGGTGAATTCTCTCACCCTCCCGCACTTCTAACTGTACCCAGTGCTTGTATAAATAATCTTTAAAAAAAAAAAAAAGAAAAGAAAATTATAAGACAATGTTAAAAAACACAGAAGAAGACACAAAGAAATGGAGAAAGATTCCCTTCTCATGGGTAGGCAAAATCAACATTATCAAAATGGTCATCCTACCCAAAGCAATTAACAGATTCAAGGCAATCCCAATTAAAATACCAATGGCATTCTTCAAAGATGTGGAACAAATATTACTTAAATTGATATGGAACCACAAAAGAACCCAAATAGCCAAAGTAATCCTGAAAAAAAGATAAAGAATGGAGGCATTACACTCTCAGACTTCTTTTTTTTTTAAAGATTTATTTATTTATACAAGAACCGGGGTACAGGCCAGAGGCGCGGGAGGGTGAGAGGATTCACCAAAGACAGAGCAGGGAACAGAACAGGCAGACTGACGATATACACTGCTGAGGGGAGCAGTGCGTGAGACAGGAGAGATCTGCCACGCCATGTGGGACCCTCGCCGGCAGGCCGGGATCGAACCGGCGCTGCAGAGGCTGTAGACAGCTTCACAGCATGGCGCTCAACTGCCTGCACCAGATTTCTTATACTATAAAGCCATCATAATTAAAACAACCTATTACTGGGAGTAGGGGGAACACACACACAGACAGACAGAATAGAACTGAGAGCCCATAAATAAACCCACACCTATGTGAAAAGTTGATCTATGACAAAGGGCCAAGAACATACACTAGGTGTCTCCCCCAGTCATCAAAGCTAATCTGTGAACCCCTTACTCAGCAGACTGCCATCTGTGTATTAGACCTACACTCTCTGGCTATAGTAAGAAAATGCTAGCGATCCCATTGGGTATGAAATATTTGTGCCTCTTCGGAATCCCCAAGTCAGAACACATAACCAGTATTTCCTTTGCTCCAAATACTGTACTATCAGGGGAAACTCACTCTGGCTAACTACACCAGGCACTGTCCCAAAGGTCATGTGAGGATAGAGATGAAAATCTCAGTGTCACTATCACTGGCCACTGAAGCTAGAAGCTAATCTAGGAGTGCCTTGCTCATAGGAATATGCACTAGAGATCACATGGGGGGAAGGCAAGTGTGTCTCCCAAATCCCAAAGGCTGACAGGTGCCCCACCCCTGGATCAGACCACCTGCTGCTAGTGTGCCATGTCTCAGGATTCTACCCAAAGCCAGCGTGGGCTATGTGGATGCTGGGTGAGCAGGAACAGCCTACTCAGCAAGGGGACATGCTGCCCAACACAGATGGGACATGGTACCTCTGAGTCACCCTGGACATGGTGTTACAGGGCAACCCCGATATAAAACATTTTGCCTGACTGTGGGTCCTCACCTGCATGCTTAAAAGGGACTTAAACTGCAGGCACACACAAAAGGTTAATCAAAGGTTTATTTACAAGGAAAAGGGAAATGAGGAAATGAATAACTCAGGGAGAAAAAGAGGGAGACAAGTTCATAAATGTGTCCTACCTGTTCTGTCAATCTGGAATCCCAAATAACCAGCCAAGACCAAGAGCTTCCTGGCCAAGAGAGCAAGCTGAGAGAGAGAGAGAGACCCCACTCACATGGCGGGTTATATTCACAAACAGAGAAAATGGCTGCTTAACTCTGCCCTCAGGTCCTCACAACCTCCCTTTGGGGATCATGGGATTTGTAGTCCCCAGTGTCTTGATGGAGTGGGAGTGGAGTTCACAAGCCCTGTATGGAGTTTGCACAGGACTTCCTTTCCCCCCTAACAGTGGCAGCTGGGCAGGCTGCTGGACTGACTTCTCTTGTGAAGCACAGAAGTCTCAGAGACCAGGACATCATCCTTCACTGGGGTAAGAAAGACCTGGGGTCCAGGCTGGAAATGGGAGGAGAGTCCTCAGGTTAGAGAGAGGGACTGGAGATGGTGAGAGTCACTGACTCATGACAGATGAGCCCCCACCACCACCACCACCACCCGGACCAGCAGGGCTAAAGGGAGGTGATTCCAATACAGGAAAAAAGGGAATAGAGATATAAACTCAAAGAAGCTTGAGATAAGATGTTCCATATACAAAAAAGACAAGGGGTGTCCAGTCTGGCAGCTTTCTCACTGGGGCTGATAAGGAAACTTGAGATGGATTAGTTTAGGGTCATACTTTTGGAGAAGGTTGACAGTACCAAAGTATTAAGTCCAGGTGGAGGCCAGTACCTGGAGAGCAGGTACAATTATTCTCTTCTATAGATGAGAACATTGACCCGAGCTTGGTCAAGCCAGCAGCCCGTTGTTTCACCACGAGAAGGTGGAGAGCTGGGGTTAGACACAGGGCTGACAACTACATGACAACTGCCTTTCCTCTCTGTGCAGCAGTGAACAGAATTGTGGATGCCCAGAGTCTAAGGAAATATGGGGCAACCCAACTTCAGAGGAATCCACGTGGGTTCTTTCAGTGGGGGAGGAAACAGAAGCACCTGGTACCATTCCTGGTGCTTAGATGAGGGGACGTGGAGTCAGGGATCCTGTGCTGAGGGAGACATCTGTGTTCCTTAAGCAGAGGGGAGACACACCTCCATAGATATTTGTAATTGATTAGGAGGTGTGGCCAATAGCACAGTTTATTCAAGGAAAGAAATGAGAAAAACATGAAACAAATTGTGAAAGATAACAAATTTTCCTTTACTTTTTAAAAATGTATATGAAGTACCTTAGGAAAAAAGAAGAGTTGGAAAGACAGAGAAGCAAACAGGAACTGACATTTGGACATGCAAGGTATTATATGTGTTCCCTAGGTGTGTGGCTAGTGCTACTTTAATCAGGAAATAAGTCCTTGTGACCAGGTAAATAAGATGAGAGTGACTGAAGCTTCTGCTAGACTCTCATCTCAGGGAAAGAATGTACTAGAAAAAAATCCTCCCAATTTTACAGGAGAGGGAACGTGTCTGTCTGCATATTAAGTGAATATTTACTTGTTTGTTTCTCACTCTGAGAATTATTACTTACAAGTCTGAGGTTGGAATTAATAAATATTCTACTTGTGTTACCCTGGAACAAACAATACAGTAAACTAAATTGAAAGATGATTCCAAGTTTATAATACCTCTGTAATATTTTGTGAAATTCAAAACAAAGTTGTTCTCAAGAGAACATGCAATACAAGTGGCAAAGGATTCCCACATATAAACTTTTTCCTAATACGAGACCACAGAACACAGGAAGAAATAAATCATCAAGTTGGCAAACAAAGGCAATAGCCCTCAAGAAATCACACATGCAGGAAACCATATTTTAGAAGCTTAAAGATATAAAAATAATACTAGAAAAAATAAACACTATCAAAAATAACATGCAGGGCCTCTCCTGGTGGTGCAGGCAGTTAGCGCCATGCTGTGAAGCTGTCCAAAGCCTCTGCAGCACCGGTTCAATCCTGGCTAGCCAGCGAGGGTCCCACATGGCGCTGCAGACCTCTCCTGTCTCGCCCACTGCTCCCCTCAGCAGTGTATTTCGTCAGTCTGCCTGTTCTGCTCCCCCCTCTGTCTCTGGTGAATCCTCTCACCCTCCCACGCATCTGGCCTGTACCCCAGTTCTTGTATAAATAAACAAAAAATGCATATTTTTTATTAGATAGTAAGTTTCTAGATATAAAAAATGTGTCACTGTATTTAAAAACCCAATGTGTGGGTCAAGCAACTAATAGAGAAAACAATTTAAAAATGTTTTTAAAATAAGAGATCTGAAAAACTTTCCTATGATACTATACAGAAATAAAGAGCTGTTGAATTTGGGAAAATAAGAAATACAAAGAATAAAATAAAATGTAATATATGTTCAATAACAATTTCATTAGGAGACTAACATAATAAGAAGGGGAAATATTTGAAGAAATAATTGCTGAGGATTTTCCAGAATTAATAAAAGGCGTGGATTTTTAGATTCAAGATAGAGAAAAGTTCCAAAAAATTAATGAGTTTGAAAAATAATCTTCCTTTTTCTTTTTCCTTTTTTTTTCTTTTTTTGCACAGAACAACTGGGGTGCAGGCCAGAGGTGTGCGGTGAGAGGATACACCAAAGACACAGTGGGAAGCAGAACAGGCAAATCTACTGAAATACTCTGCTAAGCGAAGCAGCAGGCAAGACAGGAGAGGTCTGCTACACCATGTGGGTCAGCTCCCTGGCTGGGGATTGAACTCAGAATGTAGCAGTGATAGTACTGAGACTTAACCTCTAGGCCACCAGGGAAACCCTAATCTTTTTTTCATAGTGAAGAAATCAATTCAAAGATGTAGGCATTTTAGAATATAAATCTATTTAAGCAAGATTTCTTTTTGTTACACTTTAAATGTTTTTTAAATAACCAATCTATGTCTAATACATACAAAGTGCTCTGCTAACACAGATTAGAAAGAGCAGAGAGATAGAAGCTCAAAGTCTAGAGAAAGAATCATGTAAACTGAAGATAAATGTTCTGTGTGATGATTTTTTTTGTGAGGAAAAGTATAGGGATCGAATGAATCTTTTAAAATCTGGCTTATCTCTCTGTGCTCTCCATATACAGCCTGTCTCACTCTGTGCCGCACAATACTGACTGCAATCATCAAGCAGGTCCAAGGCAGTGAGACTATGTATCCCTCAGAATAGCTCAGATTGTTTTAAAATCACATATTCATGAAGATATCAAAAAGTATTGAAACAATCTCATAATGAGTACCACATGAACCTTGCATGTTAGATAGCTACTTCTTCTAACTCTTCAATAAGAAGCTAATGAGAGTCCCAGTCAGGCCAAAGGTAGGAGTGGGGCACCCCAGTGCATCTGGTCCTGGGCAGGAGGACCCAGCCTCAGCTGCAGGCCAGGTGACCCCTCTGAGCTAATCCTCACTTCAATAAGACCAGTGCAAAGCATCCATAATTCAGGGACTCTCACTGTAGACCTCTAAGAGATGAGAGGGACAAATCAAAGGCCTGGACACAGTCCTCATCTGGGGTGGACACAAACAGAGCATGATCGGAACCATGAGAGGTAAGACTGTGGGACGAGCTGGTGTGGCAACCTATCACATCAGCTCCATCCACACTATCTCCCAGGGCTGGGGAACCAAACCTTTGCTCCAGAGATGTGTGCAACATGAGTGAGGCTTCCTCCTTTTCCAATTGGGGGAGGAAAACGTTGGAGATATTACTGGGGACCCAGGGCAGGACTGGAAACCATGAAAGGAAACAAGAAGAGCTGAACCAACAACTTGTTGGAGTCTGGCCCCACTGAGGAACTTCTCCACTGACAGTGGCAGGGAGTTGGGTTCCCAACACCAGAATTATAAGACTTAGAGCAGCATCATGTGACAGTCATCGAAATGGATGGGACAATCAGTGTGATTGAGGAGGCACAGAACCCAGAGCCCACATGGATCTGGAGAAAAGGTGACAGTCTCCTATACCTTGGGAAGTTCCAACATCAAGGAGTCTGGAGAAAAACTCCATGCACTTCCTGAAGTGCTCTGCCTTGCTTCCTACCTCCCAGCTGCTCCTGGGGATCAGAGCAGCTTGGTCTGCTACAGTTCTGGATCGCAGGACCCTGTCCGGGAAAAGAACAAGTTTGCAGAAAAGGGACAAATTTCCTGAGTTGACCTTTGATCATCAAGGGCAGAGTTGGAGTGATGGGGTGGGGGAGAGAAACACAGGGAAAAAGGGTGGTGAATGTGGGTACAATTTTGGTGGGAGGGCCACACCCAAGGGGAACAATAACTATACAAAGATGATCCATGATTAAGAAAATTAAAAAGTTAAAATTAAAAAGATGAGAATTCTTGACAGTAAGAGAACATTTTATTGGCCATACTGCTCAATAGTTCTCACATTTCTAGCAATTACTAGATAATAGGAACAATTAACACACTTATTTCTGATTAGACTGTAATTTGGTGAAGCTTCAGTATGGAGATACATTAAAAAAATAAAAATTGATACACTACATGATCCAACAATCCCACTGCTAGGTATTTGCCTAATGAACACGAAAATTCCAATATGAAAAGATTTGTTCACTCCTATATTCATAGAAGCATTATCTGCAATAGCCAAGTCATAGAAGCAACCTAAGTAAACAACTACATATGACTGGATAAAGAAAAAAATCGTGGGATTGCTTTTTTCACCACAGGTTTGCCGCCAAAACACAGGTGTCATGAAAATCACAGCTAAACTAAGAAGTTTTACACATTAAAGAAGCCAAATTCCCTGTCCTGTTGAACACCAGGGTCAGGATGAAGGATTAGTGGTCTCTTACCTAACCCAGAAAATGAAATGTGGCCTCATCTGTGCCCTTGACTATGCAGGACCCGAGTTCACTTCATGGAAAGTATTGTTCTTCATAGTCTATGACCAGGTAGGCCTTCTACCAAGAGCACTTTTATGTCCTCCATTCTACAAGAAGACTCAGTTCCCCACTCTCATTTAATTTTAAACATGTGACTCAATATTACTATGGATTATAGCTTTGAACAATGTGAAAGTTTTTCTCATAGATTCTCCCTCATGAGCTGCCTGAGAAAGTCAGTGAAGAGAAAACAGCAAAGGAATTTTATGCAGCAGTAATAGGGTACCACAAAATTGTTGAAAGGAAGAGAGGAAAAGAGTGAAAGCTAAGCACTTAGAAGTGACTCCCAGAATGTTAATTTATACCAGGAATTAATTGGTCATAGTAAGATGACAGAACAGAGACAACTGCTTTTGAAAGAAGAGCTTATTAGGCTTTCCAAAAGAAGAGGGCACACAGTGACATGCAGGGCCATGTGAGGGTGGCACCAAGGACTGAGGGGAAGCGTGGGTGTAAGTTTTTACTGTGATTTCTCCAGGAAAGGAAAACCTTTTGGAGTGCGTAATTTGAACAATTCCTGCTGACTGTGTGCTATAAGGGTGATCTCCAGTTGTTTAGCACCTGACTCTGGGGTAATTAAGGGCGGGGGGAATGTTCATTTGTTGTATGAAGGCTACATGAAGGGAGTGGTTAGGGACATGGGATTTAGATGGGCTGATGAGAGGAATTCACTAGCCCTAGGATGGGCAGCCCTCTCCCCAGCCAGCAAGAGTGTAGGGTAAGTAAAGTATCAGGCTTCTCTACCCTCCTGCCATTAGGATTGATGATGGATCTGTGGTCCTGAATGCATGCCTGATGGTGGGCACCTGGAGTAGTGTGTGGGCATGCGTAAGTGGGTACACCTGGGCTGAGAGACTGAGCTTATAAGGGTGGCATCACGGGGACGCCAGCAGAACAAACGGAAGAATACAAGAGAAGCAGAGAGAAGGCCGGAGAGCCCAGATAGAGTGAAGACTTGCTGGGGGCTGGGAAGCCTGCCAGCCTCCCGGCCCCCCAGCACCCCTGCCTGCTGTGTACCTGGTAAATCCCAATAAAAGCCTGAAAAGCCACTGAGGGCTCCAGGACTCCTCCTTTACTCCGTCTGCTCGGGTCATAGAGAATCTGCACCGTGCCCATTCCTGCCCTTACATTTGGCGTAGTCAGCAGAATGATCCATGCAAACGGGTATGGAGCCTGCTGAAGACCTCAGGAGGGACTGTGGAGTAGCAGACCGAGAGCCTGTGACAATGCTGGAGGTGTCATGGTGGCACAGGAGGTAGATAAGGTCTGGGAGCTACGGAAGGAGACCTCGTCTGGAGGAGGAGACAGCCTGCGAGGACCAGCCCACAACCCCTGAGGCAGACAGAATCATTGGGGAAGAAAGGACCACGATTCAGAGCTTACCAGTGCTGACACAAGGAAGAAGCCTATGGACTTGGGACTAATGCATTTGGACTGACAATCCCGCCAGAAGGCGGAGGAACCTTGGCAGGTTGTTACGTTTTGGGGACCCTGGAAGTACATGGTATTATTTGTAAACACCAGGAGATAAAAATGAAGGCATGGCCAGTGGGCCTTGGTAGAAGAGCCCACAGTTGACTGAGGGAGGAAGCCCTTGCCAAGTTCTCTGCAGCCAGGCAGAGGAGAAAAGCCAACTGAGAAGGCAAAAGCTGGTGCTAAGATTGAGAAGCCCTGAGTGGCTGTTAAACACTAAGTACGCTAAAG
This sequence comes from Talpa occidentalis, assembly GCF_014898055.3. Lineage (NCBI taxonomy): Eukaryota > Metazoa > Chordata > Mammalia > Eulipotyphla > Talpidae > Talpa > Talpa occidentalis. The sequence goes on along the minus strand of NW_023605305.1, from coordinate 74,167,617 downwards.
ACCAGTGAGTCTCTTAACATCACAGGTGGGTAATGCCCTGCTCACCGTTGAGTGAGGATGAGGAGTTGAGGAATCTGTCCTTGGAAGATGGGTGGGGAACGTGGTTGGTGGTGGAGCCCACAGCCGAAGAGGGGACCCAAGAGAGGCCGCATGTGGAGCTTGTATCCACGGATCCCTGACCCTTGTGCAATGGGTTGTTGTAGGGACAGGACTGGGCACAGTGCAGGTTTTCTAGGATCCAGCAGATCGGGTAAAGGAGGAGTCAGAGTCCTCAGTGGTTTTTTGCAGGTCTTTTATTGGGATTACCAGGTACACGGCAGGCAGGGGTGCTGGGGGGGCAGGGAGGCTGGCAGGCCTCCAAGCCCCCAGCAAGTCTTTACTCTATCTGGGCTCTCTGGCCTTCTCTGCTTCTCTCTCGGCTTCTGTTCGTTCTTGGCTTCTGCTGGCGTCCCTGTGACGCTGCCCTTAAAAGCCCAGTCTCAGCCCAGGTGAATCCCATCTACCTAGGCCCACACCCTACTCCAGGTGCCCGCCATCAGGCATGCATTCAGGACCGCAAGGATCCATCATCTATCCTGATGGCGGAAGGGCAGAAAAGCCTGACATTTTTCCTTACCCTATAGTTGGCCTGCGTGCAGGGTCTGCATGTTGCATTAGTGGCTATGAAAGCCCAGGGTTGGAGCGACCACAGACAGAAACCCTGAGGGTTGGCGATTCCCTCCAACAGTATAGAATCGCCAGTCCCAGAGAGAGTGCGTCCTGGGGGTGGATGCGGTGTGTGGTGGTTCCCCCTCGTATGAGCGTGCCTTCAGCAGCAGATTTAGTGGATCACCTACTGGGTGCCAATAATCTTGTCTTTTGCCACTAGGTTGGTGCCCTGCCTGGACTTATTTGTGTTCTATTGTATTTTGTTCTATTGTGATATATTTCATTTGCTTTCGTGGGCCATGACTACAGTGTTCATATTGCCAAGAGAAACATATATGACTTGTATATAGACTGCTATAGACTATGGCAGAAAACCCTGAGGGAGTGGTGGATTGTAGGGTAAAGTATCAGGCTTTTCTGCCCTCCCGCCATTAGGATTGATGATGGATCTGTGATCCTGAATGCATGCCTGATGGCGGGCACCTGGAATAGGGTGTGGGCATGTGTTAAGTGGGTACACCTGGGCTGAGAGACTGAGCTTATAAGGGCAGCATCACGGGGACGCCAGCAGATCAAACGGAAGAACCACAAGAGAAGCAGAGAGAAGGCCGGAGATAGCGTGAAGACTTGCTGGGGGCTGGGAGGCCTGCCAGCCTCCTAGCCCCCCAGGACCCCTGCCTGCTGTGTACCTGGTAAATCCCAATAAAAGCCTGAAAAGTCATTGAGGGCTCCAGGACTACTCCTTTACTCTGTCTGCTCGGGTCATAGAGAATCTGCACTGTGCCCATTTCTGTCCTTACAAAGAGCCTGAAGATGTCAGAGCATCATAAAATACAGAACACAAACAAAGAAAGCATGATTAATATACAGGATGGTCACAAGTGAATCACAGTGGTGACGGGAAGTGTAGGGTCATTCGTTTATTAAATTCAGAACAAAACCACAGTGGTTAGAATCCAGGGACCAGGAAATTGGTGTCAGAGAACTTCTGCCATTTTCTACCTTCAAAGGTCATATGAGTGGATCTGCCCTCCCAGGTAAAGTGGAAAAACAAAGACCAAATTAACCCTCTGACCTCACACAACCAAAAAAGGGAACAATATCTATGGAACAACAATTCTCAGACTCTGAACATCAGGCTTTGCAGGTTCATAATCTCTGAGAAAGGGGGAATAAGCAAGGTGAGTGGTTCACTCTCAGTTCACTCTTTAAAGGGGGTTTTTGAGCTGCAGCGCAGGAAGGCATGTGTATGTGGAGCCTGGCAGTCTCCCTGAGTGGGGGACACAGAGTTGGGAGTTGAGAGAGGCCAGAGTGGTTGTATTTCACACAACAGAGAACCAGAGAGTAGGATACAACTCTGTACAGAGAACTCCATAAAGATCTACATTCTCTAGTCTTTTCATGCAGAGGACTCAGAAAAATCATCACTTAAAAGTAGTGGGTCAAAAGTAGATGTTAGGACTAACATCTACTCTGACCTTAACACTTAAAATCAAGCCTCTAAAGGATCAGAACGTTCTCCGAGTAACAAAGGAAGTTCACATGTTAAGATTATAGTTATTACTTGGGGGTGAAAATCAAGAGTAAAAATTTGTAAAATTTTTGGAAAGTATGTGGTGGAAAAATCAGATTCATATATCCAATCTGTTGCCACATCATGCTATCTTGTGTTAATTTAAATTATTGTTATATTTCAGCACATTAGGATGCCCGCAATTGTAAATACTCCAATACTTTGGGTACTGTTCAGGAAAGGAAAAACTGCTGAATAAGCTACAACATAATTTTTTTAAATCAATTCGTGTTTTAACTTTTCAAAATCTTTTAAACTTTATACATAAATAACAATCATATATCACACTTGTGAATAATCAAAAGAAAAACTTAACTAAATTGGTTAAGGATTCTTAAAGCTTCATAGTGCTGCTCTAGTTCCTCCAAGTCGACTTTACTAGCTGTAACCATCTGTTCAGTGACTCCCATTGTGCTAGAGTTTGCCCATTACAAAGAAAATCAGTTGCTTCTTCAAATTCAGTAGTAAACAATTTGACATTTAGCTAGCCACATGATCACCAAACATTTGCACTGGGTGTGCTTCTGAATATTTACCAGGTTATCTATTCAACCTTTGCCCATTTACTGTTTGACGTCGAACTTTTTTTTATAAATTTATAAGACATTTTCCTCTTTATTATTAGGTCGTGCTACCTGTATTGTAATGTAGCTGCAATCTGCAGTTGATGATTCATCCACTGTCATACATAATTTTTATTTTTTGACATGTATTTTTTTGTTACGATTCAGCAAAATACAATCCTGTTTATTATTGCCCAGAGTGTTACACAGCCACGTCTTTGGACCCTAACAAAGAAACCCAGCAATTTCATAAATCAAAAAGAGAAAACATTTACCTTAATTTTCTCATACAAACTACTTATAATACATTAAGTACATACACCAAAAAGTTGCTGAAGTGCTCGGAATAAGGTGATTTTGCTGTTGTTGTTCTGCCTTTTTACAAGTCTTTTTTTCCTCCTTTGAGATTATAATGAACACAGCTCACCACAAGTCAGAAGTAGGGCAGAGAAGCTCCAAATGCTGATTTGGTCGTCCAAGATCATTAGAAATGGCTGACCCCTACCTAACACCATGCGCAAAAACAGAAGATGTAAATAAAAAATACAAATTATCTTTGAAAAGTACTGTAGGGTAAATGGTTTTCAGGCTTTTCTGCCCTCCCAGTAGGATTTCCCTGCCTGGTGGGGCGCCAGCAGTTGTTACATTGTTGTGTTATTTACTTCGGTGGGCCGAGGGAGGAGTATTGAGCTATATTCTGCAGAAGCAGCAGAGAGAAGAGGCAAGAAGGAGGCAGGAGATAGAAGGGGAGAAAGCCAGAGACGTCCATCGTGAGGACTTGCCCGGGGCTTGGGGGCTTGGAGGCTTCCTGGGCCCCGGAATCCTGCCTGCCGTGCACCTGGTTGCTGCTCTACATGTGAAGCTCAATAAATAAAAGCCTGAGAAAGCCAGAGGGCTCCAGGACTCTCCTTTACCCCCCTGCTGGATCATAGCCATCCTGCTCTGTGCCATCCTGGCACTACAAGTACTTTTAAAGTTTGTTTTTTTCTTTTTAAAGCGGGGTCTAAGAAGTTTTGGTTCTTTTTCCCCCTGCCGCAAATTCTCCGCTGCGGTTTCCGCGGGCTGAGTGCAGGTGGCCGCGCCGAGGGGGCGGGGAGGCGCGGAGGCGCGGCTGGGGTGGGCGCGGACACCTCGCTTGCCTTGTCTTCGTTCCCGCGCTGTCCTCGTGACTGCCTCACGCCTCCTCGATCTCCTCCTCCCTGTCCTCGTCCTCCTGCGCCCCGTTTTCCTGTTAGCAGCCCCATTAGCGGGGCCTCTTCCCTCTCCGCCTCTCCGGCTTCTCGTCTCAGGCCTGGGTGCTGGCCGCGGAGCCGGGTCCCCCGCCGCGCCTGGCCTGGCCCGGCGGCACCGCGACCCGCTGCGGGGCACGGGGAAGGCGAGAGCTGGGGACTGTGGGGACTCGGGGCCGCGGGGCTGAGGAGGAGGAGCCCCTTGCAGGTGGCTGCGGGGACCGAGAACAGGACGCAGGAACAAAGCCAGTATGGCTTTCACAGCAGTCAACGTGTGTCTTTTTATTTTATACTGAGTTCTTTGGTTAAAAAAAAATGTTTAAAACCGCAGGGCTTTTTTTTTTTTTAAATTTTACAAGTACGAGGCAATTTAATAAAGTTCTATTTTTTTGCCTCCCGCTGCCAGCCCCTATGTTTTAAAAAATGTATTTATTTATATATATTTTACCTCATTGTTCATTTTTGCACAATATTTGTTTTCTCTCAGGTGTAGTCCCCATAAAATTCCCACCATCAGTTCACCTGTGCCTCATCACTATAGTCCCTTGTGCTCTCCCCTCCCCTGTTAGGATCCCTTTCCCTCCCCCTCCCCTGCAGACTATCTCTGACTTATAGTTGCCTGTTAATTTTGGTTATTTATTTATTTTTTTCCTGATGCTTTATTTGTTTCCTGCCGGGGACCAGCCTCCGGCAAAATGTCGTGTCAGGGGTTCCTGAAAGGATGAGAAGGCCTCCACGACCTGTAAGGGGCTGAAACTTAAGGGCTGAGGGAAGGGGATGAGGTAGTGAGGAGAGACACTAACACTTGGATGAGGTGCTAGTATCTTCTGCCAAGAGACTCAGCAGGTCTTTATTTATTCATTTTTAGTAAGCAGAAAAAAAAAATACATTGTCATGTGTAAAGCAGAAACAATTAGTGTATTTTACTCCCATGGACTACTGGCTCCTACGGGTCCCAGCTAGACGGTTGCCTTCAAGATTAATAGATAAAAAACCAGACCTAACACTAAAACTTATTTTTTCAGCTAGACAATTATCTAAGACAGTGGATAGCCACCAGTGCATCCCTATCAGCTAAAGCCTCAGCATCAAAAGACTATTTTATTCACATGGCCTTCAGCCAGAGAACAGCTGCTACTCAGCTATCAGAACTTTTTCCACCTACAAACTTCACAGTTAACTTCATTTAAAAACTTTCCTAAGAAACTTCTAAATAAAAGGAACTTCTAAAAAAGCAAAAGAAGGACTTACTATAATAGTTGTGCTGGTGTGCTTGTCAGATATGTACAATAAATCATCTCCCATTGTCAAGGGGGCCAAATTGTTTAATAACTAATATCTAAACAGGTAATTTTCCATGCCAATTTCTTGCAGTCTACTGATACATATAATTTATTGCCTAATGTACTTTTCTGATAAATTTTTCTCTTTTTATGGCCAAGAACAAAAAATGAAGGAATGTTAGATCTTCAGCCCCATGGTGTGAGGCCCTTTACCTTCCTGTGTCTTATCTGGCTGGGGCATCAAGGCCTCCTGCAGCAACTTCCCCTATAGTCCTCCTATAAGTGAAAACATATAATATTTTTCTTTTTCCTTCTGACTTAATTCATTGAACATAATCCCTTCCAGCTCCATCCAGGTTGCTGCAAATGGCATGAGCTTATCTTTTTTGATTGCTGAGTAATATTCCATTGTATATATACCACATCTTCGTGATCCAGTCATCTATTTTTGGGCATTTGGGTGGTTTCCATCATTTATCTATTGTAAATAGTGCTGTAATAAACATAGGGGTACAGGATCCTTTTGAATTAATGTTTTTGTGTTCTTTGGATAGATTCCTAAGAATGGAATTACTATATCATATGGTACCTCCATTTTTAGTAGTGTGAGAAACCTACACAGTTTTTCATAGTGGTTGGACCAGTTTGCACTCCCACCAGCAGTGCAGGAGAGTTCATTTTTCTCCACATCCTCACCAACATTTGTTGTTGCTAATTTTTTTAATATGTGTGCCATTCTCACCGGTGTAAGTGGTATCTCATTGTGGTTTTGATATGCATTTCCTTGATGATAACTGATGTTAAACATTTTCATATGCCTGTTGGCCATTTGCATTTCCTCTTTGGAGGAGTGTATGTTAGCTCTTATGTACATTTTTTGACTGGATTGTTTACTTTGTTTTTGTTCAGTCATGTGAGCCCTTTGTAGATCTCTGTGATTAGTCCTTTATCAGTTGTATGGAGTGCAAAAATTTTCTTCCAATCAGTAGGGTGTCTCTTTGTTTTGGTTAATGTCTGTTTTGTTGTACAGAAGTTCTTTAGTTTTTAGTTTTTTAGTCCCAGCTGTTTATTTTTCCTTTTATTTCCTTTGCTTTGGGGGATGAGTCTTTAAAGGTGTTACTGAGATATATGTCATCTAGTGTTTTGCCTGTATTTTCTTATATATATAATATGGTTTCAGATACTATGTTCAATTCTTTTATCCATTTTGAGTTGGTTTTTGTGCATGGTGTAAGGTAGCAGTCTAGTTTCATTCTTTCGGGGAGCAGCGGTTGAGCGCTGGGTTGCGAAGCTGCCGGCGGCCTCTGCAGCGCCGGTTCGATCCCCGGCTGCTCCCCGGCCACTGGAGGAGGGTCCCACATGGCGCGCAGACCTCTCCTGCCGCCCGCTGCTCCCCTCAGCAGTGTGCTTCGGTCCTTCTGCCTGCTCTGCTCCCCGCTCTGGCTCTGGTGAATTCTCTCACCCTCCCGCGCTTCTGACTGTACCCAGTGCATGTATAAACAAAAAAAAAAAAAAAAAAAAAAAACAAACAAACATTCTTTCGCCTGTGGTAGTTCAGTTTTCCCAGCATCATTCATTGAACAAACTGTCCTTTTTCCATTGCATAATCTTTACTTCTTTCTCAGAGATTAGTTGTCCATATATGTGCAGCTTTATTTCCGGATTTTCCATTTGATACCATTGGGCTGTGTGTCTTTTTGTTCCAATACCAAACTGTTTTAATTGCTATGGTTTTGTAGTATAGTTTGAAGTTTGGGAATTTGATACCTCTATTCTTCTTTTTAGTCAAAAGAGCTTTGGCTATTGGAGGTAAAACCCTAGGTTTTTAATACATCTGGAATTTATTTATATTCATGCTATGAGTGAGAGTTCCAATATATTTCTTCTACATAGCCCACTCATTAATTATTCTTTTCTGGTGGTACAAATAGCATCCCACATAGATTTGTTCCCATAGGTATTGAGATTTATTTCTTTCCTATTCTCTTCTATGCAATTATTTGTCTATTTTAAGGTGTACAGCAGGTTAATTTGATGTTTATATACTGTGATATGTTTATATATTATATATACATGTATCAATAATATGATATAAATAATTATCACTTTCTCAATCACTAAAAAATTATCATTCATTTCTTTTTTAAAATCTTTTTTTTTTCCTTACTGAACTATTTTTTTTAAAGATTTATTTATTTATACAAGAACTGGGGTATAGGCCAGAGGCACAGGAGGGTGAGAGAATTCACCAGAGACAGAGTGGGTAGTAGAACAGACAGACGACCGAAAACACTGCTGAGGGGAGCAGCAGTTTTGACAGGAGAGGTCTGCTGCGCCATGTGGGAATCTCTCTGGCTGGCCAGGAATCCAACCAGCACTGCAGAGGCTGTGGACAGCTTCACAGCACTGCGCTCAACCTGCTGCGCCACCAGGGAGGCCAGAAATTATCATTCATCTCTAGTGCTAACAATTTCCTACTTTCCTTCATTTCTGGTTTACTTTTCTAGAACTAACAGAAATCAATCACCAAAGCAAATCCTAACAAAACTTTCTTTTACCCTTCATTTCTTCCATCTTCCAATCACTGTCCATTTCTATATATACAGCAAGTTTTGAAGCTCTTGTTGCACTTCACCCAAAACCACATGAGAACTATAAATGATCATCACTTAGACCCTCACATACCTCCTTCCCCTCTAGTAAGAAGCAAGTGGGTTTTTTTTTCTTCACAAGAACAAAGAAAGGGGTCCTTGGAGCATCTAGCAACCTAGTCTATGGTCAGTGAATCCATAATACTACTAAAGAATCAACTGCTGCAGAGGAGCTAAAGAGAAAGACATTTTTATACAAGTACTTATAAAAGTACTAATTTTTATGGGATTCCAATGATTGTTTAGTCACTTATTTGTTGTAAGGTATCCTTTCTTTTGTTGTGTGTTTGCCTTTTTTCTGGTCATTTTAATTTTTTTTTTTTTTTGAGATAACATCGGTTCACAACACTGTGCATCATATAGGGGAATGGGCTCACACTTCCTCAGATGTATGTTGCCACACCAGCCTCACATTCGTGCACCGATTATCCTGTACCCTAGGTCATTGGGTTCCTGCCCCATTTTCTTCCCACCCCCCTAGCCTCCTCCCACCTCTAGTAGCTTCAATTCTGAAATCATATTTCTAGGGTTTGTTTTGGTTTGGTTTTGTCAGTTCCTTTGTATATTTTTCTCTGTATTTCACATGTTAGTGAAATCATCTAGTGTTTGTCTTTCTCCTTCTGACTTATTTCATTTAGTATTATCCCCTCCAGTTACATCCATGTTGTCACAAATGGCAAGAGCTTATGTTTACAACTGAGTTATATTCCATTGTGTATACATTCCACATCTTCTTAATCTACTGCTTTCAATGGCATTTGGGATGTTTCCATAACTTGGCTATTGTAAATAGGCTGCAATGAACAGAGGAGTGCATATATCCCTTTGAATTAATGATTTTATATACTTCTTAGGTATATACCTAAGAGTGGAATTGCTTAACCCTACCAACAGTGTATGAGGATTTTCTCCACACCCTTACCAATATTTGTTGTTTCTGGGTTTTTTGATAAGAACCATTCTCACTGGAGTGAGGTGGTACCTCATTCTGATTTTGATTTGCAGTTCCCTGATGATAATAAGTGATGTTGAACATTTTTCATGTACCTATTAGTTGTCTGTATGTCTTCTTTAGAGAAGTGTCTACTTAGCTCTTCTGCTCATTTTTCAATAGTGCTCTTTATTTTTCTTTTGTTGAAAACTGTTGAGTTGTATGAGTTATTTATATATCTTGAAGATTAGCATCTTGTCAAATGTATGACATGCAAATATATTCTCCCATTCAATTGGGTGTCTTTTTGTTCTTTATATCTATTTATTTATTTATTTTTATTTTTTTAAACAATATTTGCTTCCCCCCACCCGCTCAGATTGAGTCCCCATAGAATTTCCTTCCCCGTGGCACCCGTGCACCATCATCACAGTCCCCTGTGCTCCTCCCTCCTTCCTTCTGATTCCTCTCCCTCCTCCTCCCCTGCAGTATGTCTCTGGTTTATAATTGTCTGTTTTTGCTTTGTTGTATTTTGTACTGTTATTATTATTTTTTTACACTGATGTCTTATTTGGTTCCCATATATTCCTGTTTCTTCTGGCTTATTTCACTGGGCATAATTTCTTCTAGCTCCAGCCATGTTGCTGTGAATGGCATGAGTTCCACTACTAGGGATCTACCCAAAGGACACAAAAACATTGATTCAAAAGAACACCTGTACCCCTGTGTTTATTGCAGCACTATTTACAATAGGTAAAACCTGGAAACAACCCAAATGCCCAAAAATAGATGACTGGATCAAGAAGATGTGGTATATATACACAGTGGAATATTATCCAGCAATCAAAAAAGATAAATTCATGTCTTTTTGTTTTAATGATAGTTTCTTTCACCATGAAGAAGCTATTTAGCTTGATGCAGTCTCATTCATTTACTTTTGCTTTTGTTTTCCTTGCCAATGGGTCAAGCCCCCAAATACATCCCTGAAGGCAGTGTTGTGTAGTGTTTTGTCTGTTCTTTGTATACTCTCTGGTTTCCAATCTGGATGGTAAAGACATCCAAGTCTTTAATCCATTTTGAGTTTTTTTGTGTGTAATGTAAGAGAATAGCTAGTTTGATTTTTCTTCATGAGGCTGTCCAGTTTTCCCAGCACCATATGTTGAGACTTTCCTTTCTCCATTACACACTCATGACTCCTTTGTCGTAGATTCACTTTCCACATAAACGTGGGTTTGTTTGTTTTCTCATTTCTATTCCATTGGTCGTTGTGTCCATTTTTATTCCAATACTATACTGTTTTTATTACTATAGCTTTGTAGTATAGCTTGAAGTCTGGGAATGTGATACCTGTGTTCCTCTTATTTTTTGTCAAGATAGCTTTGGCTATTCAGTATATTTTTTGGTTCCATATAAATTTCAATAAAATTTGTTCTATTCCTTTGAAGAATTTCATTGAAACTTTGATAGGGATTGATTGAATCTTTATTTTGCTTTGGGTAAGATGTACATTTTTAACAATATTATTTCTTCTATGATCATGGACTATTTTTTCTTTTTCTTTATGTCTTCTACTTCTTTTACGATATCTTATAGTTTAAATTGAATAGGTTTTTTTTTTACCTCTTTTGGTAGATTTGCTAATGTAGGTAGGATTGTTTTCTTGATTTCTTTTTCTTTCAGTTCTTTATTTGCATATAGCAATGCAACGGTCTTTTGTATGTTGACTTGTAACCTGCCACTTTACTATACTGATTTATTGTTTGTAGTAGTTTTTAGTGGAGTCTTTAGTTTTCATGTCAACTGCAAATAGTGGTGGTTTTACTTCGTCTTTTTCCAATTTGGATTTTTTTTTATTTTGCTCATCTGATTATGTTGCTAGGAATTCCAATACTATGTTGAACAGTACTGGTGACAGTGGACATCTTTGTCATGTACCTGATCTTAGAGGAAAGCTTTCAGTCTCACCATTCTGTATAATGCTAGCTGTAGGTTTGGCATTATGACCCTTACATGTTAAGGTTTGTTCCTTCTATCCCCATTTTACTAAGAGTTTTTAAGCATAAATGGATGATGAATATTGTCAGATACCTTCTCTGCATATATTGATGTGATTTTTGTCTTTCCTTTTGTTGGTATAGTGAATTGTATTGATTGATTTGCTTATGTTGAACAATCCTTGCCTGCCTGGAATAAATCCCACCTTTTCATAATATATGATTCTGTCAATGTATGGCTGAACATAGTTTGCTAAAAATTTGTTGAGAATTTTGCACTTCTCATCGGGGATATTTGACCGTTGTTTTCTTTTCATGTAATGTCTTTGCCTGCTTTTGGTATCAGAGTGATATTGGCCTTATAACATGTGTTTGGGAGCATACCCTCTTCAATTTTTTGAAGAACTTGAAAAGGATAGGTACTATTTCCTCTTTGAAGGTTTGGTAGAACTTACCAGTAAAATCATCTGGCCCTTGGTTTTTATTTTTTCAGAGACTTGATTACTGTTTCAATTACCTTGCTTACAAGTTGTGTGTTAGATTTTCTGTTTCTTCCTGATTGTCTTCAAAATTTGTATGCATCTAAGAATTTTTCCATTTCTTCCAGATTTTTCAATTTTTTTGGCATAAAGACATTCATAGTAGTCTCATTATTACTGAGATTGCCAGGGATTATTACTGAGATTGCTGTAGCAACTTCTCTTTTGCTTCTGATTCTAATTATGAGAATTTTCTCCCTCTCTAGCAAGAGGTTTGTCTATTTTTTTCCTCAAAAACCTAGCTTCTGGTCTCACTGATCTTTTGAACTATCTTTTTTACTTCTGTTTCATTTATTTCTATTCTAATTTTTATTATTTCCTCCTCTTATTGACTTTTTGTTTAATTTGTTCTTTTTTAGTTCCTTTAGTTATAAGATAGTTCTTATTTTCACATTCAACCACCCACTCTGCCTTTTAATTGGCTAGTTCTTTCCATTTACATTTAGAGTAATTATATGGATGCTTGCTGCTGCCATTTTGTCTTTAGTTTACTGGTTTTACCTATTGATTTCCTTATTTATTTCTGATGGATTGTCTTTCATTTAGATAGGAGTGCTTCCTTTAACATTTCTTATAGGGGAGGTCTAATGTTTGCAAATTCCTTCACTTTTGTTTGTCTGGGAGGCCTTCATTTCTCACTGATATTTAAAAGACAGTCTTGGGTCTCCCTGGTTGCCTAGGGGTTGAGTCTCAGTGCTATCACTGTGAAGGCCTGAGTTCAATCCCTGGCTAGAGATCTAACCCACATATGGCACAGCAGACCTCTCTTGTCCTGCCTGCTGCTCCCCTCAGCAGTGTATTTCAGTAAATCCACCTGTTCTGCTCCCTACTCGATGTCTCTGGTAAATCCTCTCACCACCACCCCCACCCTAGCCTATACCCCAGTTCTTCTACACAAAATTAAATAAAATCTTTAAAAGACAGTCTTATAGGCTATAGTATTCTTGGCTGGCATTTTTAATTTTTTTTTTATCTTTAAGTATTTTAAATACATCATTCCATCTTCCCCTTGTTCTCAGAGTTTCTATTGAGAATATGAAATATGCCTGATGGGAATATCTTTAAACATTACTTGCTTTCCCACCCTAATCACCTTCAATATTCCCTCTTTGTCTTGAACGCTTGCTAGTTTTACTACTATGTGTCTTGGTTGAGATATCATTGCATTTAGTTAACTCAGATGTTCTTTTAGATTCCTGCATGATAAATTTAATGCCTTCCCCACACCTGGGGAATTAAATTATTTTATTTTTATATTGGTTATTATTATTATTTTTGTGTGTGTGGGACCCTCGCCGGTGGCCGGGGAACGAACCGGCGTTGCAGAGGCTGCGGGCAGCCTTGCAGCCCAGCACTCAACCACTGCGCCACCAGGGGAGACCCTATTGGTTATTATTTTTATATTAGTTATCTTTATGGTGTCAGATATTTCTCAAATTGCCTCTTCTTTTTTTTAAAAAAAAAATTATTTATTTATTGTGTATAACTGAGGTGTAGGCCAGAGGTGCAGGTGATGAAAGGAGTCACCAGAGACAGAGTGGTGAGCAGAACAGATGGATTTACTGAAATACACTAAGGGAGCAGTGAGTGAGTCAGAAGTCTGCTGCACCATATGTGTGTGGATTAGCTCCCTGGCTGGGGATTGAATTTGGGCCATAGCAGTGATAGCACTGAGACATAACCCCTAGGCTACCAGGGAGGCCCACCTTTTTCTCTTTTTTGGTTTGTTTTTTTTAACATCCCATTTTTCTCTCTTCTTCCACTTAGGTCCTTAGTGCATTATTATCTTCGAGGTCCCTGATTCAATCCACATTTGCTCTAGTCTTACATTTCACAAATTCTGAAGGCTAATTTGAATGGCATATAGCTTTGCAAAGGTTCGGTTTTGTTACAATATGTAAATAATCAGCTTCTTTGCCCTGCCTCAGTAGCCTCTTTGCAGGAAGACAGTACCCTCTTGCAAAAGCCCTTATCCAAAGAAAAGTTGCAATTTGTTCAAACCGAGGTTTGCTATTTAGGGCCTCTACTAGCAGTACAAGAACTACACCTATGTCTCCAAAGTCTAAACTAAACATAAACTGTGAGCTTTTCTTGGATTAACTGAATATTGCCAAAATTGGATTCCAGGTTTCTCTTTTGGGAAAACCTCTACATGCTTTATTAAAAAATAAGTCTGATCAAATTCTGTGTAAATACAAGAACATCAAGACTTTCAGCCGTCTACATGGGACATCCCAATGATCAGATTCTCTTCTTCTTTTTTATATATGAAAAATAAGGGAACACTCTTATGGCAACAAGGGGACCACCATTCACCTAAAGGATATTATAGCCAGCAACTGGACCCTGTAGCTAGATGCTACTCTCCTTACATCAGAGTGATTTTGGCTACTTCTCTTTTGATATAGGCCACTGAGGGTACTATTATGGAATGTTCCTTAAATATTTTTGTACCTCACACAATAGAAGCCATCTTAAATTTGCATCACACATAACATTTTTCAGTAAGTTGCCTTACCTCCTATAAATCCTTTTGCTGACTGCCACATAAGTCTTTCACATAGTAATAATCTTAACCTTCTCTTTTCTGCTACCAACCAAGTTACTTTACAACTGCCTGAGACTGATGGGTCATCACTTGACCCCTCATGAGGCTTTGCAAGAGACTGCTTTGCATAACGCAGACATCTCATGATTCTCCGATGGTTTGTATGTGAAAGTTGGAAAGGGGAATGTTATGCTGGATATGCAATATCTATGCCCTGATGTTGTTAAGTGGCATTTTATACCTTTTAACAACTATAGTTCAGGAAGCTGAATTACATGCAATCACTGTACCTGGCCAAGGACAAAACTGCCAACATTTACAGTAACAACAGGTGTGCTTTCAGAGCGGTTCCTTACTTTGGAATGTTGTGGAAACAATGGCATTTCCTTACTTTCAGTTGCGATCAAACCAAAAATGTTCCATATGTTTAGGAATTGTTGGAAGCCATATTTTACCTGCTAATTTGGTTATCATTAAGATACCAGGACATTCCAAACTAGACTCTCCACAAGCAAAGGGAAATCACCTTGCTGTTTCTTTTTTTTTAATTAATATTTTGTATAATTCTTACATCATTTTTCATTTTTGCACAATGTATGCATTTTCATTTTGGTTATATTCCCCATACAATTGCACCCCACCCTTATTTTGACCCTAATCCTTCCTCTTCCACCCCCTCGCCCCCCCCCCACCCCGTAGTGTGTCTCTGGTTTATAGTTGCTTGTTGATTTTGATTTTTACTTTGTATTAATTAGTCTTTTTCCTGGTCCCTTATTTAGGTTTTCTAAATTTCTGCTGTGAGTGAGACCATCCGGTATTTTTCTTTTTCTTTCTGACTTATTTCGCCGTGCATGATCTCTTCTAGTTCCATCCATGTTGCTACAAACTGCATGTGTTTTATCTTTTTTGATTGCTGAGTAATATTCCATTGTGTATATGTACCACCTCATCTTTTTTTTAATTTATTTTTTTATTTTTATGTTCCCCATACAATTGCAACCCCCTGATTTTGACCCCAATCCCTCCTTTCCCCGCCCCCCCCCAAAGTATGTCTCTGGTTCGTAGTTGTTTGTTGATTTTGATTTTTTTCTTTCTTATAATTATTCTTTTTCCTGGTCCCTTATTTAGGTTTTCTAGATTCCTGTATGAGTGAGACAATCCAGTATTTTTCTTTTTCTTTCTGGCTTATTTCACTGAGCATGATCCTTCCAGCTCCCTCCATGTTGCTGCACATTGCATGTGTTTATCTCTTTTGAATGCTGAGTAATATTCCATGATGTATATGTACCACATCTTCTTGATCCAGTCATCTATTTCTGGGCATTTGGGTTGTTTCCAAAGCTTAGCTATTGTAAATAGTGCTGCTATAAACACAGGGATGCAGGTGCCCTTTTTAATTAATGTTTCTGTGTCCTTTGGGTAAATACCTAGGAGTGGAATTGCTGGATCATCTTGCTGTTTCTGTGAGGAAAGCTGCCTCAGAAAAGGAAAACCCAGAGTATAAATTAAATAACCATTGGCATGACAACTAGGAGAAAACACTGGTTTGGACCATGCAGCAACTTAGTCCTACCAGAGATTTTTCAACACCCTCTCCTGGCTACAGAAAATGTACTTAACTACTGGTCCACCTAAAATTGATAGCATTTGTGGATTGATATTTGTGGGGAAGTATTAATAAAGCTGCAAAACTACCTACTTGTCCCATCTGCCCATAATACAACCTAGGGAATCCGTTCCCATAGCTCCTGGACACTTGACGTTGCCCCAGGGCCCATTTGAGGTGTGGCAATTGGGTTTCTGTCTCATAGATAGAAATACGATTTCATTATGATCTGTATGTGTTCCCATTGGACTGATGTTTTCCCTTGCAAACAGGTTACTGCCTCTTTTGTGGCCAAGGTCCTTTTGGAAAAGATGATGCCTACCTAAGAAATTCTTCTTGAACACCACAGTGATTGGTCAGGTGCTCCATCAAGTCTGTGCTCTTTAGCCAGTGTTACAACATTTTCATTGTCTCTGTCATCTTCAATTTTCTGGTTTAGTGGAACACACCAACAGCACTATTAAAACTAAATTAGCCCAATTCATAGAAATACCTTCGCCAAAAGCATTGTCTATGGTACTTCCAAACCTCAGATCCACACCTTTTGGAATTCACAAACTATAAAACTTTGACTTTCTGAGATAGTCAAGGTACAATGCACCCTATGTACCTAGGCCTTCCCTGTTTTGATCCTAAATTAATCGAGGATATATTTCAACACTGTAAGGGTCTAATTGCCTCTGCTAAGAATAACCATACTCTGGTGCAGCAATCTTTTCACAAAACACTCCAAGGAGAGACAACCTAATCAATATACAATTGCAATTACAATCTGGATATTTCCTTTATTGGAAAAAACACCCTCACAAAAATCCTCTTCAGCATTGCTGGAAAGGATGTATCCAGTGCTGCTGACAAACAATTGTCAGCAAATTTCAGGGAATATATCCTTGGGTTTTGGTGACACACCTGAAGAAAGCACTACCTCCTGCCTGGGCTTGCACACCACTTGCTGGCATGAAGATGAAGATTTTCAGGAAGTTGAGGCAGACAGCATTCTAGAAGACAGCCTTCTCAAACTGACCAAACTAGGCATGTACACATTTTTCTCATTATTCACTCTTCATGTCAAGTGTTTTTTTCTCAGTTTCCCTTGAACAAAGAATGCTGTCCACAACTCCTAATGAATTATATGAGGGAGAAACCCTTCTAACTGTTTAAGATTTTTTAAGTTAGAAAAATCAACAAAATTTCTACAGTCAAAACATTTCTCAGCTCAACAACCTGTCTTTTAACTCAAAAGCTGAAATAAAATGACAGTGTGGTCTCCTGGTCATCTATGTGCTAACAAAGAGATAGATGGCACTATCTGCAATATCTCCTGACATGTGGCTTGTTGCCTCTGAGAAGTAGATCTTTAATTACATAAAACTTAGAGACAGCATGTTTGATTATAGCAAAGGCACCAAATAACCTTTGGCATTTTTGATCTACTTATCAACTGACTTTTCAGTTTTGGTTTCTGGTGTATAGTCATGATACAAACAGGGATTATAATGTTGAAATTTTCCCCTTTTTGTGCGTATTGCCAATCTCTGAACTTTTGTCTATAAAGCTCGTAGAAACAACACGCTAGAAGAGTTGATGCTGGAGCAGTAGATCAAGACAATCTCCAAGATGATTCAGCAAGGCATAGGCTTTGCACGTAACACTCAAGAAGTTCCTTATAGGCACTGAGGGACAAGAGGCCCTGATGCTGGCATATACATAAGTGTGGATCTGTGATGCTTTTAGACAAAGATCCTAATCAGAGGTAGAACTATCAACATTACTATTCAGAACTTTATTTAAATGAGGTAGGAAGGCAAGAGAGTAAACCACCTGTGCAGGTTTGCAAATGACAGAACCCATAATGGCCTGCACACTCCCACTGTTTCCTTCCTGAGGAGTGATGGTGCGGGTTGTCTGAGGGTCCAGGAAGAGAAGTCAGAGTGCACTTGACTCTCGAAACTGCTCGATTCTTCTGTTGTTTTGTGAATAAATCCTGTTTGTGGTTTTACTAGCTCATTATCTTTTTGAGGTTAATAAAATCATACATCAATTAATTTTGTTGTAATAAAAAAAACTGTTGAGCAACACTGATAAAAATGTTATGAGGCATGGACAACACAGAAATAGGTTAGTTCTTGATGGCTCATAAAACTTTTCATGAAAGCTGAACATCGAAGAAGAGTAAGAAGTCTACAGGCCAGAGCAATTCTTGAAAGAGAAGAGCATGAGCATTTACAAAATAACAAGTGGAGAAGGTTGTCATTGGAGCATAATAATTACAAAAGCTGCCTTTAGGATTCTGGCCTTTACCAGGTTGATGGGGGAGAGTCAGGGAAGACATGTGTGTTTAGGATGATTAGCACAGCAGCGTTATATGGGATGGACTGGAGAAAGAAGTTTCCTGCCACAACCTAAGGGAGATTAGAGGGCCTGATGGAGGAGCAATTACTTTCAGGAAGAAAGGGGTGCAGAAAGCAGATGGCCAGAGAGGATGCTGGAGGAGGAAGCAGCAACCCTGGACACTAGTCATGTATGCGAGAGGATTGTCCGTGAATGGGAAACGCTGTTGTGGTTCAAAAGGGAAATAGAGCCTGGGCAGAGGTTTTTGTTTTTCAAACTTCACAGTGTGGTAAGAGCTGCCTTGTGACTGTTCTCTGCTTCTCGACGGTACCTCTCTGTCACCCTCAATTCATGAGCTCTGAAGTTCTGGGAACTTGAGATTATCCTGCATTCCTCAGAGAGACAGGTATACCCAGAAAAGTCACAGGAGGTCTTGATAGAAACTATGAGAGAAGAAAAAGGGGGAAACCACTAAGAAAATTGGGAGAGGGACTAGGAGGCAGAGAAAATAGGGAGAGAGCTTGAGGGAGGGAGGAAACAGAAAGGGGAGACTTACCAGCGATTCCTAAGCCAGAAGGCTAAGCCTCCACCAATCAGAAGGAGCAACACCAGCAACCCCAAAACTGTCCCAGCGGTGGAGGTGTGTCTCCCCTCTGCTTAAGGAACACAGATGTCTCCCTCAGCACAGGATTCCTGACTCCAAGTCCCCTCATCTAAGCACCAGGAATGGTACCAGTTGCTTCTATTTCCTCCCCCAGGAATCCACGTGGATTCCTCTGAAGTTGGGTTGCCCCATATTTCCTTAGACTCTGGGCATCCACAATTCTGTTCACTGCTGCACAGAGAGGAGAGAGAGTTGTCATGTAGCTGGAAGCCCTGTGTCTAACCCCAGCTCTCCACGTTCACGTGGTGAAACAACGGGCTGCTGGCTTGACCAAGCTCGGGTCAATGTTCTCATCTATAGAAGAGAATAATTGTACCTGCTCTCCAGGTACTGGGCCCCCACCTGGACTTAATACTTTGGTACTGTCAACCTTCTCCAAAAGTGTGACCCTAAATTAATCGATCTCAAGTTTCCTAATCAGCCCCAGTGAGAAAGCTGCCAGACTGGACACCCCTCGTCTTTCTTGTGTACGGAACACCTTATCTCAATCCTTTTTGGTTTAGATCTCTATTCCCTTCCTTCCTGTATTGGAATCCCCTCCCTTTAGCCCTGCTGGGCGGGGTGGGGTGGGGGCTCATCTCAGAATCTACTTTGTCATGAGTGGGGTGATTTTCACCATCTGCAGTCCCTCTCTCTAACCTGAGGACTCTCCTCCCATTTCCAGCCTGGACCCCAGGTCTTTCTCACCCCAGTGGAGGATGATGTCCTGGTCTCCGAGACTGCTGTGCTTCACGTGACAAGTCAGTCCAGCCGCCTGCCCAGCTGCCACGTCCAGGGTGACTCGGAGATACCATGTCCCGTCTGTGTTGGGCAGCATGTCCCCTTGCTGAGCAGGCTGTTCCTGCCCACCCAGCATCCACATGGCCCACGCTGGCTTTGGGTAGAATCCTGAGACATGGCACACTAGCAGCAGGTGGTCTGATCCAGGGATGGGGGCACCTGTCAGCCAGGCCTCAGGCTTCACTGCATCCAACAAGGGAAGGGGAGGGGGGATTTTAAGAAGACTGCATTTGAGGGTCCTGGAATCTTAGCAGGACCGTGCACCCCACATTTCCACTTCTGGAGGGGAAGTCTCACGCTTCAGTTCAAGTGCATTAGCTTCTCCAGGAAAGCCTCCCTAACACTCATCCCCTTCCTGCTCCAGATGCAGCCTTCCTCTAGAGCCCTGCTCTGTACCCTATGCACTCGGCATTAGCGATAACATGGGGGCATGATTTAGACATTGCTTTGTTTAACTGTCTGCTCGTCCTCCCCTTCATGTAGGGATTCAGTGTTAATTTAATTCAATTCCTGAAACCAAGGAGGGCTAGGTGAATTCTGCAGATGAATCAATTCCCTCATACTTTGTCTATACCCTTTTGAGCCTTCCCCTTCCTCTGATGCTTCCTGGGATGTGAACTTGGGAGTGGAAAAGCCCAGATGGAGTTGGGGTGAAGAAGGGAAGGGGCTAGTCAGACTGACCTTGCTTCTCCAGCTCTGACTTCCCGGCCTCAAGGATGCCTCTGGTAAACTGAGGGCAGGTCTCATTGAGGAGCCACTGGACTGTTGCCCTGGTCCCGAGGTCATGGTTGAGCACTTGGAGGATCTTTCCCACCCACTGCGGGGCATCTGGGGCTGCCACCCAAGCAGTTCCTCGGAAACCCATGATATCGCTTCCTTGAAATGCTACGTGGATGAAGCTTTCCGGGGTGCTCCCAGGGTGCACCTCACATCCACCGGCCAGCTGGATCTCAAAGGGATCTGAGGAAAGAAATGGTTATTGGTCAAGGAAGGGTTTGAAAGATTGGAAGTGATTAAGGAGAAGAAATTGGCGAGAGATTACTGGGAACTGGGAGTTCAAGGTAAGAGAGTGGGAAAACTGGAGCAGGAGGAACTGGGGCTGTTTTGAGGCGGCAGAGGCTGGGACCTCTCCGCAGAAATGGCAGCGAAAGGGAGGTGCGCGAGACCACAGCAGAGAATCTACCAGGTGGGGCCAGAGTCAGAGGGTTTCACGCCATGACTCCCCTGACCAGTTGCCCAGGATGCCAACCCTCAGCTCACAGTCTGTTTGCACCAGTTTGACGAACTCCTGCACGTCCCTGGAGAAGCTGCTTCGATAAACCCGAAACAGTTGCTGCAGCCTTTCCCACTGCTTGTCAGTGAACCGGCCCCGCGCCCAGGGCCTCAGGAAGCGGATGGTGTCTGAGTCGTGGCTCCACGTGTGTATCCGCATCTCCCCCAGCCACGTCGAGCCATCCGTGCGCGACCAGCTGCTGTTGCCGAAGGAGGAGATCTGCAGACAGCGGAGCGGGAACGCCCCTGGCGGGGCTGGGGGAGAAGGAAGGTCGCGGGAGCGTGGTGAGTGGCCGGGAGCTCCGCGGGGGAGAGGGTGCGGAGGGAGGGCGGGAAAGGAAGGGGTGGCGGGAGGCCCGGAGGAGGGGAGAGGGCAGAGAAGGGCGGGGAGGGAAAGGCACCTGCTCCTAGCCGCTCTCACTCCCCGCCCACGCCCCTCGTCCTCCGGCGCGTCCCCATCCCAGGGGTCCTGGGACCCGGGAGGAGCCTGCTGGTAAGCTTGCGGCTCCCGCATCTGGTGCCCCCCCCTTTCCAACCTGCCTCCCTCTGGCCGCACTCCGGGGCGACTAGCCCGGCGCACTCACCCTCAGAACTCCCCCAGATGTGGGGCAGTCCCCAGAGCAGCAGCAGGGGCAGGCGGCCCATCTCTCCCGGCTGAGGAGACTAAGGCGGCTGCGAGCGCGCGCAGGGGAGGCTCCGGCCGCCGAGCTCCTCCCGGCTGCGCCCCGCCCCGCGCCTCCCAGCGGGGGTCCGCCGCGGCGACGGCTTCACCCCGTGACACATTTCCAAGCCCAAACTCGGACAGGACTCCCAGTCTGGCCCGCCCGGGTTAGCTTCCAGTCCCCGTGAAATTCCCACCACCAATTCACCAGTGCACCATCACCATATCCCTTGTCTTCTTCCCACCCCTCCTGATCCCTCTCCCTCCTGCACCCCTACAGAATGTCTCTGGTCTGTGGTTGCCTGTTGATTTTGATTTTTTACTTTATTATAGGTCCCCCCCCCCCGCCCCATCCCTTATTTGGATCCTCTACATTCCTCCTATAAGTGAAACCATCCGACATTTTTCTTTCTGGCTTATTTCACTGAGCATAATCCCTTCCAGCTCCCTCCATGTTGTTGCAAATGGCATGAGTTTATCTTTTTTGATTGCTGAGTAATATTCCATGGTGTATATGTACCACATCTTCTTGATCCAGTCATCTATTTTTGGGCATTTGGGTTGTTTCCATAGCTTAGCTATTGTAAATAGTGCTGCTATAAACATAGGGGCACAGGTGTCCTTTTGAATTAATGTTTCGGTGTACTTTGGGTAGATATCTAGGAGTGGAATTGCTGGATCATATGGAAGCTCTATCTTTAGTAGGTTGAGGAATCTCCACACAGCTTTCCATAGTGGTTGGACCAGTTTGCACTCCCACCAGCGGTGCAGGAGAGTTCCTTTTTTTCCACATCCTCGCCAACATTTGTTGTTGCTAGTTTTTTTGATTTGTGCCATTCTCACTGGTCTAAGGTGGTATCTCATTGTGGTTTTGATTTGCATTTCCCTGATTACAAGTGATGTTGAACACTTTTTCATATGCCTGTTGGCCATTTACATTTCCTCTTTGGAGAAGTGTCTTTTTAGCTCTTCTGCCTATTTTTTGAGTTGGTTGACTACATTAATTTTAAAAGCAGGACATAATGCTATCTATGTTATAACTCTGACCATATTAAAAATGCAAAGAAAAAAAAAAAACAAGAGGAAGCATTCTGGCTCAGCTGCGATTTTAGCGGATGTATAAAGGTGGAAAGACTATGGATGACCTCATTTTGCTTTACATTTTTTATGTCTTTTAAAATTTCTAACAGTGCAAATCTCATACTTCTAATGAATTGAAAACATAAAAACTAATTTTCTCAGTTGTCTATTGGGAGGATTGGATTATTTTGGCTAAGATTCTTGTATAACCCAAGATTCTTCCATTTCAGGGTTCCAACCCCTCTTTCCTCCTATTTTCCATTGTCCCTGCTCTCCTCCTCCTTCTTGACCTCCACCCTTCCTTAGTGGGGTCGGAGAGGTGCTGGTACATGGCCTTCTCTCACCCTACCTACCTGGGCTCTGCCTGTTCCTCACTCATTCATTCTCCAAAGTGAGCTGCTTTTTTGAAGAACAGAGACAAGATTACAAGGAATACCTGAACAATCATCTTCCCCACTTCTTAAACACTGAAACCAAGAACAAGGAGTCATTGTGTTCACAACCTCAAACTGGGGGAGGAAAGGCCCCTCTTGGGCCAGTCAGAAACTGAGCAGCACCCTGTCACCACCTCACTCCTTTCATCCAACCCATGGACAATTCTCCTGTATCTGATCTCCTTTGAAATAATAGCTCTTGAATGCATACCTTTGTCTACATGCCCACCTCCACCACCACAATCTCATGAAATCACTTTTTGCCTGATATCTTGAAATCACTTCCTTAAGGTGGAGACCATATGGCCTACAATATCATGTGGCGTCTGACCTTGACCTGCCTTCTCACATTCTCTCTCACCCTCGTCTCACCTGCTCTGTATCCTAGACAAGATGTACTGCTTTCAGTTCCTCTATTATGCACAGCTTCTTACTGCCCTTGGTCTTTAAATAAACTAGTTCCTTCTACTTGGAAATTTCTTGCCTAATTGGGCAATTTTATATTGGGCAATTTTATATTCCTCCCCTCTCTCCCTCCCAATGCCTAGTTATTTCCCAAGCAGAGTTCAGTTCAAAGATCACCGTCTCAGAGGAGTCTTCCTGCTCCAAGTTCTCTGTCAGCAAAGGAACTAGGCGGCCCCCACCTCTACTCCTTGCCCTGGCTATATTTGCAAACCTTTTCCCCAACACAAATCAGAACTTGTAATCTTAGAAATGTTTCCATCTGTCTCTCCTAAATCCATTGAAGAGCTGCCAGAATTCAAGGCCCATGCCCCATTACTCTGGTTCCTGCCATTCTGCCAACATTAGCCATTCCACCCTCCCACACTTGATTGCAGTAGGGGGCCTGGAGAGAAGAGATTTCTCTCCGCATGCTAGGCTGGGCCTTGGGGATAGCCCTTACCTAACCTACCTTATGATGCTTAATGTTGCCCCAAAACAGTTTGAGCTAACTTAGGAAAATTTCAAATTTTTGCCAAAAGTAAAAGGATGCAATTAAATTAAGATATAAAATTGCCCAAATAGTGGGTAGAGGTCTGGATGAGAGAGAAGCTGTCAGTATGGAAGTAAAAAGAAAATGATTATATGAATCATGGATGAACATCTACCTCTATACTCTTCAAATTTCCAACCTACCTTTAAAACCTTGAAGCTTTTGGTAAAATGGCAGCAAAGTAAAGGTGTCATGCTCACCTGCTACATAAATGCACACTAGGTTGCAGCAGAAAAAAGTCAATTACACCTGAGAAAAACCAAACAGAAGACTAAGGTACATATTAGCTGCAATGGTCTGGTGGAAAGGCGTGGGGAAGCTTGGAGTGGGCTGTGTTTACAGTGGGGGCAGCACAGTTCGCCAGGTGGGGGGCAACTGCCGCACTGAAACCCCTGCAGCTGTTGGCTCAGACATGTGCCAACATCTGGGACTTTGGTGACTCAGCACTGTGCTGGATAAGGGGGTGCACAGAATTGGTATCCAGGACAGAGGGGGCGCTGCTGGAGAACTACAGAAGCAGGGGGCAGGGTGATGACTGACTCAAGCCTGAATTTCCCAACTGGGGCTTGCACCATGGAACCAGGTTGGGTTGGTCACCTGTGTCTCCTCACGGAGAGGCAACTACTTGAAGCCTGAAGCTGAGATGTTCAAAAAATACCTGGCTGCCCTGCCTCCCCCACCCCCAAGCCTCCTCCTGCTAAAACCAAGATAACAAATGAGCACTTTTATTAACCAGAGTTTAAGTACCTGTTACCAACAGGAACAAGCACTCCAAGATAAGGCTGTGTGGTGGAAAAGAAAAGAGAACTCCCAGCTTGTAACACTGTATAAGCTACAATCCATGCCTAGGGCTGCAGCTAATGCTCATCATTACCTGGAGCTAGAAGCTGGCATGAGACTTTACAAGTCATAATGAGAAGGTCACCTTGAGGAGGGACTCTGTGTGGGCCCCACCACGGGACTTTGGCATACACAGTAGAATAGGAAGCTTGAATCCCTGTGTCCACTGAAGATGACCCTTTAGTGCAATACAGCCCTGGTTCTGTTCTACCAATTGCCCCCTTGCTGGCACCAGTTATCCAACCACTTCAACATGTGTAAAGGCAACAGTCTGAAATCTATCCCTATTACAACCCATAGTCACTAAAAATGAAGAGATAGAGCATACCACAAATGCTGAGGCAAAACAAACGTATGAATTAAGAAACCCTTAAACAAGTGTCAATTCAGCAGAACTACAGAATATGCCTGAAGAGGAGTTTGAGGTAACAGTTATAACAGTGCTCATGGAACTCAAAAAAAACAATGAATGGTATAAAACAGGAACATAATAAAGACTGAGAAAGCATGAGACAATTGTAATTGGAAGTAATAAGTTAAAAAATAGTATAATTAACTGAAGTATACAATGGAAGGCCTCAACGTCAGACAAATGCCAGTAATGGAGGGAGTTAATGAGCTTAAAAGCAGTGTCAGAGAATGTGCAAATAGTGCTCACAGAGAAAAAGGAATTTAAAAGAATGAAAATAGCGTAAGAGCCCTTTTGGGACAACCTAAAGAGAAATAACATCATATCATATAGGCCCCAGAAGGAGACAAAAGAAACAAAAACATAGAAAATGTATTTAAAGAAATAATTGGTGAGAACCATTGCAATCTGGAAATGAACCAGACATCATGATCTCAGTCAGAAGCCTACAGAGTGCCAAACAAAATAATACTAGATAAACCCATACAAGACACAGGATAATAAAACTGTTGAACCAATGACTAGGATAGAAAACTAAAAACATCAGAGGGACCTAATAGACCATGGTGGAGGGGTATGGGTGCCTCGGTGGTGTGGCAACATGCATCTGAAGAGGTGTGATCACATACCTGTGCTTCAGATACAGTGCTGTAGACCAATGTTACCACAATAAATAAGAAAATGAATGAAAGAATGAATGTATGGATGAATGAATGAATAAAAGATAAAAAATAAAAACTTCAAAGATAAAATGATAACCAATATAGAAACACTAATCAGTCTGTCGGTTGATCTTTTTGTAGAAGCACTACAAGCAAGAAGGGAATGGCACGAATAATTTAAAGTAGTAAAAGATTTGCAGGGGTGATGGGGAGGGAACTTCCCCCTGGGTGGAAGTTATGTAGCACTGGCTCTTGTTTAAGAGGAGGTATAGCTATTTGGCTAAATGCATTTCTTCTAATGAAACCCCAGTTATAAATATGATTTATATTTATAAATCATTTTATAAATATTTTTAATTTCACCTTGAGAATTACCAGATTTTTTAAAAATATATTTTCCTTACTTGAGGTTGTAGGCAAGAAAATCCTTTCACAGATTTTACTTTCAAGTCAAACATGATTGCAATCTGCCTATCTTTTCTTTGAAATGAGTAATCATGTTGGGCCTCCCCGGTGGCGCAGCGGTTGAGCGCTGGGTTGCGAAGCTGCCCGCGGCATCTGCGGCGTTGGTTCGATCCCCGGCTGCTCCCCGGCCACCGAAGGAGGGTCCCACATGGCGCGCAGACCTCTCCTGCCGCCCGCTGCTCCCCTCAGCAGTGTACTTCGGTCCTTCTGCCTGCTCTGCTCCCCACTCTGGCTCTGGTGAATTCTCTCACCCTCCCGCGCTTCTGACTGTACCCAGTGCACGTATAAACAAAACAAACAAACAAACAAACAAATAAATAAATAAATAAAAACATGCCTCTATTAAAAAAAAAAAATGAGTAATCATGTTCCCATCTAAATTCTTTTGAATAGACCCTGACATGAAATTGATATTTTTTATATCTTTTACTCATCAGGTGTGTGTTATGAAGTTCTTTTCCATCTTCAGCTGATATTCAACTTGTTTTCTTTCATTTTGTGCCTTCCTGAGTTTGTCCTTTAAACTAATTCAATTTTTTTTCAATTACTTTATGTGTTACTGACTAACATATTTCTCAAGTGGGAGAGTTTTGGATGCAGCATCATTATATCTCTTCTTAAATGTTTTATTTTCCATTTTTGAACTATGTGATGAGTCCCTCTGGCTCTGCCTGTGGTTGGTCACAACTTCCCTTCTCCCAGTGAAGTTCTCTTTTCATTCTTCCAACTTGTTCTCAAATTTATGTTATTTCTATTTACATAACAGCAAAGAACTTCAACAGTTCTTCTTTCTCTTTCATGGTTTCCCCAAATTTCAACCCAAAAGGTCAGCTTTTATGGTCACCACCAACATGTCAAATTTCCTTCAAGAGATGAAGAAGCCTGAAACTGGAAAGGTGTACTTGCTCTACAATTTTCTCCCTTAACATAACAGAACTGACAAGATTCTCCCTTATCACTTGAAAGGTAGTATTCTTGAAATACTAATGTACAATTGAAGATTGAGCCTTCTACATAATGTTCAGGCATAGAGGACCATAAGAATGGATAATAATCACAGGCAATACTCCATCTAACCTTGAGTATACCAAACTAACCTTTTGGATATGGATGGATATATGGAGTTAGGGGTGATGACATTACAGGTGTGGGTTAGGAAGATAACACTGGGCTACATTCTGAAAGGTAACATGGGCAAAGTTGGAAGTCTGCAATGGGACTTCTTGAAAGGATGTCATTGTGACTCCATTGAGGGGCTCCTATACAGAATTTCGAGAAGATTCCAATCCTGAGCCACCTTTACCTACAAAATCTCTTCTGCCACCACTGCCTCATTTGACCAAATGGCTATACCTTCTCTTAGGGACAAGAACCATGCTACATAACTTCCACCATTTGGGCAGCTCCCTCCTCATCACCTCTGCAAATCTTTTACTTGTATTACTGATACTTTAAATTATTCCTGCCATTCCCTTCTTGCTTGTAGTGTTTTTACAAAAAGGTCAACTGACAGTCTTATTAGTGTTCCCTTATTATCATTTTTAATCCACTTGTTAATTGGGTTATTTGCTTTCGAGTTGCATATTTGGTGTATGTTGGATATTAATCCTTTATCAGTTATATAGTGTCATTTTTTTTCTTATTCATTAGGGTGTTTCTTTTGCTGTACAGATGCTTTTAAACTTGAGATAATCCCAATTGTTTACTTTTATTTTTTAATTCCCTTACTATAAGGGGCTGAGTTGGCAAAAATATCTTTATTGTTGATATTATGGAATATATCACCAAAATTTTCTTAAACTTTCTTTTCTTATATGATTTTCTTATATGATGTTGTAAGTCTTCAATCCATTTGGAATTTATTTTTGTGTATGGTGTTAGTGAGTAATCCAACTTCACTCTTGCATATGGGTCTTTCCGATTTTCCCAGCACTTACACCACTGATGTAAGTATCATGCAAATTTTCTTTTTCCCACTTTATGGTCATGGATATTTTATCATAGAATAGATGTTGGTATATTTGTGGATTTATTTCTGGACTTTTGATTTTCTTCCATTTGTTCATATATCTATTTTTGTGGCAATAACAAAAATTTTAATACTGTTGCTGTAAAGTGTGAAGTCAGGTAACATGTTACCTCTTTTTGTCCCCCTTTATCTTAAGGTTGCTTTTGCACTTTCAAGCCTTTTGTGGTTCTATATAGATTTCAGTAATTTTTGTTCAGTTTCTTTGAAGAATAATGCTGGGGTTTTGATGGGGGATTGCATTAAATTTGTACATCACATTAGACAAGATAGTCATTTGGATTAAATTGACTCTCCCCATCCATGAATGTGGTATATCCTGACAAGTCCTAATGTCCCTATTGAAGTCATTTAATAATATCTTGTAACTTTCATTGTATAGGACTTTTATGTCCTTAGTCAGATTGATCCTGAGGTATTTAATTCCATTTGAAGGAATTATAAGTGGAGTTCTTTTTCACTGTGTGTGGATTTTTGTATGTTGACTTGATAGTCTTGCTGTATTGATTTATTGTTTCTAATAATTTTTGATGGTGTCTAGGATCTTATACATGTGTCATATCATCTGCAAATAGTGATCATTTCACTTCTTCTTTCCTATTTCAATTCCCTTTATTTTGTGTGTTTGTCTCATGGTTCTGGTCAAAACCTCTACTACTACATTAAATACAAGTGGGCATCCTTGTTTTGCGCTGGATCTTATGGGGAAAGCTTTCAGTTTACAAATACACCATTGAGTAGTATACTTGATTTTTGATCTATGGCATTTATTGTGGTAGGTTCCACCTATTATTCCCTTCTTGTTTCAATTTTTTATTATAAATGGATATTGAATCTTTTCAAATGCTTACTTTCCATCTATTGATATTATGTAATTTTTATCTTTACTTTTGTCGATACATTACATTAACTGATTTACATATACTAAACCATCCTTGCATCCCTGGGTTGAATGCCACTTGATCACAGTGTAGAATATTTGTTATGTACTGTTGAATTCAATATACTGGCATTTTACTGAACATTTTTGCATCAAGGTTTACCAGGAAATTGGTCCACAATTTTATTTTCTTGTGCTGTCTTTGTCTGGTTTCAGTATTAAGGTAATCTTGGCATCATATAATATATTAGGAAGGATTCCGTCTTGCATTTTAAAAGACAATTTAAGCAAGGTGAGCATTAATTCTTTAAAAGTTTCTTAAAATTCATTTGTAGCATCACATGGTCTTTTGTTTTATAGAACACTTTATTACTGTCTCAATTTCCATGTTTGTGCTTGGTTTGTTCAGTTCATCTGTTTTTCCCTAGGTTAATCTTAGTAGATATGTTGATCTAGAAATTTGTCAGTTTCTTTTGAAGTATTCAAATTTATTGGTGTATGTCTGTTCTTGGTAATTTCTTGTAATCTTTTGTATCTCTGTGCTATCCATAGTGATTTCTCCTTTTTATTTGTGATTCCTTTTATTCTCCCCCTCCCCCTCCCCAACTCTGCCTCTCCTCTTTCTGTCCTCCCTCTCCCTCCCCCCTACCCCACCCCCATCCAGGGCTTTATTTTCTTTATCTACTCAAAGAACTGGCTCTTGGTTTTATTAATTTATTTTTGGTATAGTCTTTTTGGTATTTATTTCATTTATTTCTCCTCTTATTTTGTTTTTTTTTCCTTTTACTAACTTTAGGTCTTATTTTTTCCTCTTTTCCAAGTTGCTTTAGGTGTGATATGTTTATTTGGGATTTTTATTGTGTTTGTTATTTAACATGGGCCTGTATTCCAGTTACCTTCCTCCTTAAGAACAATTAAGCTGGGCCTCCCCGGTGGCGCAGAGACCTCTCCTGCCGCCCGCTGCTCCCCTCAGCAGTATACTTCGTTCCTTCTGCCTGCTTTGCTCCCCACTCTGGCTCTGGTGAATTCTCTCACCCTCCCGCGCTTCTGACTGTACCCAGTGCATGTATAAACAAAACAAACAAACAAACAAATAAATAAATAAAAACATGCCTCTATAAAAAAAAATTAAAAAAAAAAAAGAACAATTAAGCTTCATCCCATAGATTCTGGTAACTTATATCATCATTTTTGCTCACCTCAGGCAGTCTTTAATTTCTGATTTGACTTCCCCTTTCAATTGCTATTCAGCAGCATGTTGTTTCATGTCCATGTATTATAATTTTCTTCCACCACACCCCACCCCGAATAGTATATTTCTGGTTTTGTGGCATGTGGTCAAAGAGAGAACTAGGTATAATTCCAATATTTGTGGCTTTGTTAAAAATTTACATGGACTATTCTTGAAGATGTCTCATGTGCACTTGAAAAAAAAATGTGTATAATAGATTTTGGACAAAGTGTTCTATAGATATTGTTAAGGGGAAAGGATGTCCTGAGCTAATTCCATACAGGCTTTGTGGACTCCATCCCCACTCCAGACCAAAGCCATCAAGACATTGGGAAAGACAAATCCCATCACCACCAAAGGGAAAGTTGCTGAGACCTGAGGGTCGAGGTAAGCAGCCAGATTTGATATAAAAACCAGACATGTGGGCCTTGGGGTCTCTCTCTCGCTCACCTCCTGGCTCGTGGCTCACTGCCAGCTCTCAGAGTGCCATTTGTGATTCCAGATCCGTGGAAGGGGTAGGACGCATTTAAGACTTTATCTCCCACTTTTCTCCCTGAGTTGTACATTTCCTCATTTGCCCTTCCCTTGTAAATAAACCTTTTATTAACCTTTTGTGTGTGCCTGAAGTAGAGTATTAAGTCCTTTTTTTTTTTTTTTTTTTTAAAGATTTATTTATTTATTTTTATTTTTAAATTTATTTATGTAAGCACTGGGTACAGTCAGAAGCGCGGGAGGGTGAGAGAATTCACCAGAGCCAGAGCGGGGAGCAGAGCAGGCAGAAGGACCGAAGTACACTGCTGAGGGGAGCAGCGGGCGGCAGGAGAGGTCTGCGAGCCATGTGGGACCCTCCTCCGGTGGCTGGGGAACAGCCGGGGAACAGCCGGGGAACAGCCGGGGATCGAACCGGCGCTGCAGAGGCTGTGGGCAGCTTCGCAACCCAGCGCTCAACCCCTGCGCCACCAGGGAGGCCCGAGTATTAAGTCCTTTTAAGCGCGCGGATGAGGACCCACAGTCAGGCAACCCGTTTTGTATCGAGGCTGCCCTCTAACAGTTTGGCTCCCAACGTGGTTTCCAAGTTACACTCGCGGTTGACCAGCCCAAAGTAACTTTGGTCACCATAAGCGCACTAGGTCTGCAGGACTCGCAGTGTAATCTTTGTCTCAAGTCCTGAAAATTCTGTTTTTTTCCTGTGCATACAGCTCTTGTGGGTGTGTTTTTGACCCAAATATGGCCTCAACCATGAACTTACACAGTTTTATCCCTAGCTTGAGTTCTTTCAGTTTTCTTTTGGCTTTGAGTTTAAGTAGCCTTTTTCCATTGAATATTACCACCAGCTTCATAAATGTAAATAATTTGATGAAGCCTGGGCTATGGCACATGATTTTACTTCTGTATACATACGTGGGTGGTTTACAAGCCA
Source organism: Talpa occidentalis (assembly GCF_014898055.3). Taxonomy (NCBI): domain Eukaryota; kingdom Metazoa; phylum Chordata; class Mammalia; order Eulipotyphla; family Talpidae; genus Talpa; species Talpa occidentalis. The sequence goes on along the minus strand of NW_023605305.1, from coordinate 74,135,903 downwards.
TCCCTTTACAGTCTGTGCTTCTGGGTGTTTTTTTGGTGATGTGTTAAGCGCCATTTGCTACATTCTTGTTTCTATGAGAGGTAGATGTTCTACTTTACATACTGAGAATGTGTAACAACACATTCAGGCCCTTAACTTAGCTATGCAACAACAAAATCAGGCTTTTGACTTAACTATTAAGAGTATGAGGGATGAAAACCGTAACATTTTTGAGTCAGCTTTTAAAAGCATGCAGGATCAAGCTTTTAAAAGTATGCAGGACCAGATACAGGCCGCCCTCTATAAATTGGATATGGCAGAGTCTCGGCTGATGGCACAAAGAAAGGATGAACCTTCCCCTTCCCATGAGGACTGCAAGAGGGCAGAGTTAGAAGAGGAGGAGCATCATATGTTAAATACCTTAAATACATCAGGACAAAGTCCTTCTCCATGTGACAAGGCCCCTCCCACTCAGACTCCTGAGGCTTTACAGCCTCCACTGCCCTCCGGGGAGGACACTAAAATGGCGTCTCTTCCCCATACTAGACGCGGCACCCGTTTTGGCAGGAAGGATCACCCTGAGGCAGGACAGTTTCCTCTTTGCCAGATGCCGATGGGTGGCTTAAATGAACATGGGCAACCTGCTGTGTACTTTTGGTTGCACCATCCTTGTAGCACTGCGGACCTCCTAAATTGGAGGAGCTCTGTCCCCTCGTACCCGCAGGCTCCTAAAAGGATGGCGAACTTGTCTGCAGCCTGTTACATATCTGTCCAAACAATTGGGCCACACCACTAAGGGATGGCCTCCATGTTTGCATGCTGTGGCTGCCACTTGTGACCTCCTACACGAGGCAGAGAAGTTTACATTGGGTCAGCCCATTATTGTGTATGTGCCACATCAGGTCTTGACATTGCTGGAGCAGAAGGGTGGACTTTGGTTAACCGCTGGGTGAATGGGAAAATATCAAGCAGCTCTGTTGGACAATCCTAATATGAAGCTGCAGGTTTCTAATTCCCTGAATCACTGCTTCCTGCCACACTGCTTTCAAGCAATGCAGACAGACTTGAGGATGACACTTTAATCCATAACTGTTTAGAAACCATAGACACAGTATATGCCAGCTGACCGGATCTGATTGACCAGCCTCTGATAGATCCAGAGTGGGAGCTATTTACAGATGGCTGCAGCTTCATGGACCAAGGCCACTGATGCACGGGATATGCAGTGGTGACACTCCTGAACACTGGAGGCCAAGGCTCTTCCGGCAGGTACATCAGTGCAGAAAGCTGAATTAATAGCCCTGAACTGTGCCTTGGAACACTTGAGAGGTAAAAGAGTCAATATATTTACTGACTCCAAGTACTCTTTCATGATTCTGCACATGCATGGGGCAATTTGGAAGGAGCGAGAACTCCTTACCACCAGTAACAAGGACATCAAACACCCATTAGAAATCCTGGCCTTGTTAACAGCTGTTGCTGTGATGCATTGTCCCGGCCACCAAAAGGGTGGGTCTGACATGGCCAAGGGCAACAGGGCAGCTGATCGGGTGGCTAAGGCTGCTGCCCGTTCTGCCCTCCAGGGTGCACTCATCCCTCTTGTGGACCTGACTCAGTATTCTCCTAAATACACTGAGCAAGATGAGGAGAGAGCTCATGCATGGGGATTTACTGAGTTTGACCCCAGCTCCACTTGGAGAGTAAACTCCCATGGGATGATACTCCTCCCGGAGGCCCTGGTATATCCAGTGCTAAAACATCTTCACTAAGGATCTCACTATGGGAGAGATGCCTTATTAGAAACAGGGCGCTCATATTTTAAGGGCCCATATTTACATAAAATAGCACAACGGATCACCCGAGGTTGTCAACTATGTGCCAGGAATAACCCCAAGACTGACTCCCACCCTAAAGCCATTGGGGTTCAATATCGGGGCAAGTGCCCTTTTGAGGACTGGCAGGTAGACTTTACACAAATCCCTAGAACAACAGGCAACTTCAAATACCTACTTGTTTTTGTGGACACATTCTTGGGATGGGTGGAAGCATTTCCCACAAAGATGGAAAAAGCTGAGGTTGCAAAACAGCTGCTGAAGGAGATAATCCCTTGCTTTGGGTTGCCAGACTCCATCCAGAGTGATAATGGGCCGGCATTCGTCTCTGACATTATTCATGCAGTAAGCAGTGCGTTATAGATCAACTGGAAATTGCATGCTGCATGGAGACCACAGTCTTCTGGACAAACGGAAAAAATGAACCACACCTTGAAGAAAACCTTGGCAAAACTGTGCCAAGAAACACAACTTCGTTGGGACCAGGTACTATCCCTTGCCCTCCTCCGCATAAGAGTGGCACCTAGAAGTGGGCTACAATTAAGCTCCTTTGAAATTGTGTTCAGAAGACCCTTCCAGGCCTCAGTTCTGAAATCCAGTCTGGAAATAGCTCAAGATTGCCGGATCACACAATATGTGAAACACATCCAGGAGGTTCTGGCAGTAATTCACAACTTTGCAACCTCGAGGATCTCTATGCCTCCTGATCAACCATTGCATCCTTTCAGACCTGGAGATCAGGTCTTACTGAAGACTTGGCAGGGTGGGGATGCCCAAAACCAGCTGTCAGAAAAATGGACTGGTCCCTATGGTGTTTTGCTGAGCACACATACCTCTCTGAAACTTGCAGGCATAAAACCCTGGGTACATCATTCCAGAGTTAAGAAAGCCCCAGGAGGAACTGACCCAGAAACAAAGTCCTACTGGTCTTGTGAACCAATTGAGGACTTGTGATATTTGTTTAAGAAACAGTCAAAAACTTGAATGTTACTGACTTCTTTTCCAGTTATTGTTGCAGGATACCCAAGGACTCACTTTTTCTGAAGAAACCCTGAGAAAACTAACATGCTCTAACCAGGAGACGTGAAATAACATCTAGGATCATGCATATGCTGGCAGTATTTTTTTCTTTTTTTTACACAGAAAGGCTTTCAATCTTGATTTTGTTATTTCCTTTTAACTTTTTGCTTTTTTAACTTCGAGAGTTTTTTTTTTCTCTGCTTGTTTTTGTTACTTTGGCCTATGAGTGAAACTGCAGTTGTATGAGGTATCCCACGCGTGATAAATGGTAACTAAAGAGCAATTTGTGTCTCTGTGTTGTATGTCTATATGTCCTTTCCTTGTGTCCTTGTCTTGGCCTCTAGTTGTTGACAAGTTGGTATGTATGGTGCCTCTAGACATTGGGAAATAAAAGAGTCTCCAGTTATGAGGAAAAACTAAAGGTTATGGTTTGATTGTCAACATTGTACTACTGAACTAAGCCGGTGCCTTCACAGAGATTGAATATTGTTGTTTCTGCTGTTTTTCTGATATTTATGGCAAAGCTTCCCAGAAATCTAAATTCACGGAGAAATTTGGCAGCCTGTAATTTGGCTGATGCAAGGAAATTTTGTGGAACCTTGCTGCACCCCCCCCCTGCAGTGACCTTCAGGGCTAATGGCTGTTGCCATGGTCCCTGAGGTTCGGCGTGGGCAAGGAACCATGCGCTCAGGGGGAGAACAGCAAACTCCTTAAGATGCAGAGAAGCCGAATGCCTGCCAAGAGATAATGACCACCAGAAGCTGCCACAAGATGATTAAAAGAAATGCTGACCACCTGGAACCTTATCTCGCTTTCTCAAGGCCCACAAACTTTATTCTGCTACAACTGTCTCTCTAAAACCTTTCCTTTTTCTGGTCATTGATTGCTAATTAAAAAACATACATAATTTAATAAACAGGCTAATCCAAATGAAACATTACTTAACACTGTGTAATAATAAAATTGTTAGTTTAATAATCTTTCTATTATGTGCTTGACTTTAGTACCTATGATATTAACTGCATTATAAAATAAATTCACCCATGACAATTAATTATGAGTAAAAATGAGTAGGTAATAGTGATAGTTAGTGCAACCAAAAAATAATTATATAAAACAGTAGAAAGAATTTATAGCCTGTCCAACTAGAAAATAATTATATAGAACAGTAGAAAGAATTTATAGCCTGTCCAATTAGGAATGAGGCTAGGTCCAGAGGTAACTTCGGACATAAATCTCTGCTGTCAATTAAGCTAAGCCTATGAGCAAACTGATCTCTTTGATGTTCACTGTTCCTATGCCTTTAGAAAAAACATATATATACTGACCACTAGCTTAATAAAGGCGCACTCAGATTTACACTCTCTCTTGAAGTGTGTCTGTTTGTCATTTCTTTAACCGAATCCCTGACCACCCTGCGCAGTCTCTCAACCCTGAGACGGCCTCATCGTCTACTGCTGTGCTGGTCCGCGGCAGAACCTCAGTAGAGCTTCTGAGACACTCCACAAAGTTTCTCCCTTTCCTCATGGGAAAGGCATTAGATGAATTTTGTCCTATTTGGCTTACCTAGTAGAGTAAAACGAGAAGGGAAGCATTGTCACTTGGGAAAATGGGTAACACCTTGACCTGATATGTATGTAAATCGTCAATGGTGATTGTCGCCTTGTAATATTGTATACTTCAATTGTTTAATATCTGCAGAAATTGTTTCTGGAAATATAGGGAGAAATGGTCTCAACAGATTCCTATTGATGGAACTGTTGAGAGTAAATCTTTCCTACAAAGGACTGAATAGACCTGGAAATACACCTGATATTTACTTTCTTTGACATAATACTGGTAATTTTTTTTGCATTTTGTACTGAATCCACGAAGTTTTCTTGTTTTGGTGACCAGGATCTGCAGCAAGGTTGCATTTTTTTTTCCAGCAAAGCTAACTTGTGTTTGCATTTTCTCTCCCCTTGATAAGAACACAGCATAAAAATAGTGGTAGTAATCTTTTACTACTTATCTCAGAGTGTTTTTGCATAACTTCCATAGGGATTTTATCTGTTTAAACTAAAAAAATTGGGCCTGAGTTTCATTGTGTGGCTTTGAGTGGAATCTTCCAGGAAGTTGCAGCAGAGCTGAACCAAGAAGAGGAGAACCTGTTGCTTTGTTCTTAGTGTTCCAGAGACCTCCAAAGAAGGTGAGGAAGCTTGCCTCCATGGGCAGGACTGGACAGCCCAGAAAAAGGAAGAATCCTGGTACCCTCGAGAAGAGGAAAGCCCAGGTGGAGTCTGATGAGACCAACTTTGTTCCTGATGCCTACATGGACCGGTTTGTTCTGATCCTATATGGAATATTCCAACAAAGCCAGCTAAAATTGCTGTTTAGTTATTCTGCCCTGTGATTTTATGCAAAAATAGGTAAAATGGTTTAAAAGTACATTTAGTTTGCAAACTTTTTGTTCAAAAATTTGGGATCAAGGTTGAGAGAATTTGTTTTTTACATAAGCTGAACCATTTTAAGATTTTTTTCCTGTGATTTTGACATATTTGCTGTCTTGTTTTGGCTAATGCCTCCAGATTTTTTTTTTTTTTTGGCTTGGACTGATAAACTGTTTTTCCAGGAATGGAGGACTTTTGCTTTCCACAATGGACAATACCTGGAGGGACTGGTTTTCTTTCACACTGGAACCCTGGAAAATTTTCACCTGAGACTGTATCCCAGCATCCATGTATTTGATCTTCATCACCATGGAAGTGGTGGCAAAAAGTGAAAGGAAGTAATCGTTAGGGGGAAAGGATGTCCTGAGCTAATTCCATGCAGGCTTTGTGGACTCCACCCCCACTCCAGACCAAAGCCATCAAGACATTGGGAAAGACAAATGCCATCATCACCAAGGGAAGGTTGCTGGGACATTAGGGTGGACTTAAGCAGCCAGGGTTGGTATAAAAACCAGACACGTGGGCCTTGGGGTCTCTCTCTTGCTAGCCTCCTGGCTTCACGGCTCGTGGCTTGCGGCCGGCTCTCAGAGTGCCATTTGGGATTCCAGATCCACGGATCGGGTAGGAGCATTAAGTCCCTTTTAAGCATACAGGTGAGGACCCACAGTCAGGCAACCCGTTTTATATCGGGGCTGCCCTGTAACAATAATAAACTTAAATATTTTTAAAGCAACTTTGTAAGGACAGGAAAACCACAGTGCAGGTTTTCTGTGATCCAGCAGACCGGGTAAAGGAGGAGTCAGAGTCCTCAGTGGTTTTGCAGGTTTTTCATTGGGATTACCAGGTACACGGCAGGCAGAGGCGCTGGGGAGCCGGTAGGATGGCAGGCCTCCCAGCCCCCAGCAGGTCTTCACTCTGGGCTCTCCAGCCTTCTCTTGGCTTCTGCTTCTCTTGCTTCTCTCTCGGCTTCTTCTGGCGTCCCTGTGACACCGCCCTTAAAAGCCCAGTCTTGGGCCTCCCCTGGTGGCACAGCGGTTGCGTGCTGAGCTGCGAGGCTGCCCACAGCCTCTGCAGCGCCGGTTCATTCCCTGGCCACCGGCGAGGGTCCCCCCCCCCCGCACACACAAAAAGCCCAGTCTTAGCCCAAGTGATTCCCATCTACCTATGCCCACACCCTATTCCAGGTGTCCGCCATCAGGCATGCATTCAGGACAAGGATCCATCATCTATCCTGATGGTGGGAGGGCAGAAAAGCCTGACATTTTTTACCTTACCCTACAAACTTATTTTAGCACATAGCATTGTTTTAAGATACCTCTCTCAGACCTTCAGAAATTTTAAACCTTTTTTCCTTCTTATTTTGTACCATTTTTTCAAAGATAGCCATTTTGTTTTGACACTAAATTTTTCAAGACCTTTAACATATCTGTCTTAACGACGTTTCTTCACACACTTCACTTTATTTGCATTTAGCAGCAGCAGCAGCACCAGTAGCAGCAGTAGAAGCCGAAGCCGAAAGAGAAGCCGAGAAGCAGCAGAACGAACGCTAGAGAGCCCAGATAGAGTGAAGACTTGCTGGGGGCTGGGAGGCCTGCCAGCCTGCCAGCCCCCCAGCCAGCACCCCTGCCTGCCATATGCCTGGTGAACCCCAAATAAAAAACCTGCAAAACTACTGAGGACTTTGACTCCTCCTTTACCCGGTCTGCATGGGATCAGAAAACCTGCACTGTGCCCAGTCCTGCCCCTTACACTTATACATAAACATGTTTGTTTTATATTTTTTAGGTGATGACAATAAAGTTTAGTTTTCCTACAATAAGAAGCAAAAACACACCAAAAGGTCTGTAGGGTAAAGAAAATATCAGGCTTTTCTGCCCTTCCGCCATCAGGATAGATGATGGATCCTTGTCCTGAATGCATGCCTGATGGCGGGCACCTGGAATAGGGTGTGGGCATAGGTAGATGGGATTCAGCTGAGCTAAGACTGTGCTTTTAAGGGCGGCGTCACGGGGACAGCAGCAGCAGCAGCAGTAGCAGCAGCAGAAGCAGTAGTAGAAGCCGAAGCCGAAGCCGAAAGAGAAGCCGAGAAGCAGCAGAACGAACTCCAGAGAGCCCAGATAGAGTGAAGATTTGCTGGGGGCTGGGAGGCCTGCCAGCCTCCCGGCCCCCCGGCACCCCTGCCTGCCATGTGCCTGGTGAATCCCAATAAAAAGACCTGCAAAAATCCACTAAGGACTCTGACTCCTCCTTTACCCGGTCTGCATGGGATCAGAAAACCTGCCCCGTGTCCAGCCCTGCTCCTACAGTCATTAAGCAGTCAACAAATCTTCATTATTAAACTTAGTATATCCTTAGTCTTATAGGAGAAATATACCACCATTTAAATAATGATAAAAAGAACAGATTTAAAATAGAGATACCAACTCTAGTTTTAGTTTTCCTTAGGACAGGAAGTTCAAATTGCAGAGTTACAAATGAAACAATTTCATATACCTGAGGTTTCTCTTAGCTGGGACAAGGGAAGGAAAAATCAATTAAGATGCTTGAAAGGTTCCGCTCGGTAAAGAAAAGGAGAGCCAGGCTAAATTTCTCAAAGGCAGGGAAAATTTATTGCGCCCCGGGCGGACCTCACAGACCCAAGATGGGGGTCAGTGAAGCCGTGCACATTGTCAGGGGGAGGCAGGCTTTTATAGGGTGAGGAGAGGTCAGGTGGGAGACGGGTTCATATGGCGGGGGGAAAAAGTTTGTAGGGGGGGAGAGTTTCTTTGTCTGAGAAAAGATTTGTAGGGCGGGGGAGGTTCATTGTCTGAATCCTCTAGGCAGGCTTCCACATTCCTGTTCCCAGGTGGGCTACCTAGTGGGTTTTTGCATTCCAGCCTCCTGCATGGACCTTTCAATGCTCACCTGGGGAAGTCCAGGTATAAACAAAACCACATTTATCCACATTTATCTCTGTTAACATAGACCAGGTCAATAACTCCTTTTTACTCCTAGCTCTGTTCTTTGCCAAATTTAACACATTTAAATATACAATAAAGCTACTAACTTTTAACATTATAAATTTAAGGGCATATATGCTTTAATTAAACCATTACATTTTCAATTAGTTTTTGTTTACCAAAAATTTTAGATCACGATCTCAAAATTTGGGTTCATTTCTATTAGAATTTATATAGGCACCATTTATAACAAATTTAACACAGCAACCCTCCAGAGACAAAAGACACAAAGGCAAAGACACAGAGATCTCTTCCATTTAGAATTTTGGCCATTTGCACTAATTTTTAGAGATAGTTATTTTACCAATATTTCTGACAACGCTGGCAACAATTATTAATTTACTTTTGATACTGGAATTGTCAGGCCTAGTCTCCCAGCCAGGAACAGACCCCAGGCTGCAGGGGCAGCGCTGAGTCCCAGCCACTAGACCCCCACAGGTTGGTGTCTCACGAAGTGGCAGCAGGAACTTCGCAGACGCTCAGGCAAGCAAGCGAGAAGAGGCAGGTTTGTTTAGAGAAAGAAAAAGTTTATTGAGGAGAAAAAGAACAGAAATAAAGTGGGACTCCCAGGCCAGGAAACCAGGCCTGGGAGGGGCAAGGAAGCCAAAGTGGAGTCGTGTCTCAGGGAATATATACCTTCTTTCCCTCATTATTCTAAGGCTCCACCAGTCTCTTTGTGATTGGTTAGTTCTCGGCTGTTTCACTTAATTTGTTGCTGAGTTACTGGATCTTCACATTCCTTATCTAACAGGTCTGTCTTTCCCCATTTGTTGCATCTTTATCTTTATGGCCTAATCCTCTGGATGGGCATCCCTGCATTGAAGTTAAACAGCTGCCCTTCTAAGTTGTCCATAAATTAAACCACTCTCCACTTCCCCAATCTCCGCCTCCCTTTACCACCTGAAGGAAACCAAGGCCAGCGTTAACAGTGTTGTTCTTGGTTCTGGGATGTTTGTTTTTCCAGGTGGAATTAGTTACATTCCTCTTGCTGCCCTTATCTCTGAAGCCTTCAATTCTCCGAGGTCCCCTTCTGCAATGTCCCTAAAACTGCCTAATTCCTAGCTTGCCCTGTGTCTCACTTGGTTCTCTTTACAATCCCTCACTCCACATCCTCCAGACCCGATGGCTCAAAGGGCCAACGCGCTTGTTGTTTCCCGGACAGGGAACCAAAAAATGTTGTAGAAATAAATTTTAGCCTTTTACCCAGGCAGGGGAAGAACAAGTGGTACTTTAGGAATGGTGAGGTTGTTATGGGGCAACCCCAATATAAAACGGGTTGCCTGGCTGTGGGTCCTCACCCGCGCACTTAAAAGGGACTTATGAATACTCCACTACAGGCACACACAAAAGGTTAATAAAAGGTTTATTTACAAGGGAAAGGGAATTAGGGAAATGTACAACTCAGGGAGAAAATAGGGAAATAAAGTCTTTAATGCGTCCTACCCGATACGCCGACCTGGAAACCCAAAGGCACTCTCAGAGCTGGCCGCGTGCTGCGAGCTGGTGGGGAGCCAAAAAGGGGATCCCCTCCAAAGCCCGTGTGTCTGGCTTTATACCAAACCTGGCTGCTTAACCCCACCCTCAGGTTCCAGCCACCTTCCCTTTGGTGGTGATGGGATTTGGAGTTCCCAGTGTCTATTGGCTTTGGAGTGGGGGGTGGAGTCCACAAAGCCTGTATGGAATTAGCTTTAGGACATCCTTTTCCCCCTAACAAGGTCAGGAAAGCTTTATTGCTCATGCATGAGGTCTCAGACCTGCGTAGTCCCATAAAGTCTGAGCACTGGTCTAGAGATAAAGAGTTTCGTTTATACACAACCACTTTACATTGAGCATACAAATTCTTGACACATGAAAAGGGGAAGATACAGATCTTCCAGGATGGCCTGGGAGATCAATCAGCCTAGCAGGCTGCCAGACCTTCTTTAGATATGCTTATTAAGGAAGCAAACTTGTTATTTACTTTACATTTCCAGGTCTATGACTCTTTAACAGGGAAAGATTTCTTTTTCTTAGCAGTTCTCTTTCAACAGGATTGCATAGGAGAGTTATAGAAACGTGAGTGTATCTTGAAAGGTTTGGCACGGTAAAGAAAAGGAGAGCAGGCTAAATTTCTCAAAGGCGGGGAAAATTTGTTGCGCCCTAGGCGGACCTCACGGACCCAAGGTGGGGGTCAGTGAAGCCGCACACGTTGTCAGGGGGAGGCAGGCTTGTATAAGGTAAGGAGAGGTCAGGTGGGAAGCTGGATTCCTACAGCGGGGGGGGGGGGGGGGGGGGGGGGAGTTTGTGTGTGTGGGTGGGGGGAGTTTCTTTGTCTGAGAAAAGATTTGTAGGGCGGGGGAGGTTCATTGTCTGAATCCTCTAGGCAGGCTTCCGCATTCCTGTTCCCAGGTGGGCTACCTGGTGGGTTTTTGCATTCTGGCGTCCTGCATGGACCTTTCATATCTATAAAGTTTTACTTAGAAAACATCAAAGCAAATGGCTCAGTGTTAATATTTGTCAAATATCAGCCATGGGTATGTTGTGGTTTTTGGAGTCTGTGGGTTTGGAGTGCAGGGTCCTTGGGTTCACTCTGGGAAAGGTTTCACCAGTGTCCGAGCCCGCGGACTGGTCAACGAGGTTCTCGAGGTGAGAGCAGCGACCTGAAGAACAGGGGTACACCACGGAGGGAGACACGTGCACTCTTCGTTCAGCTATCGCAGGTCTCGTTTACTTTCGGTTTCGGCAGGGCTTTATAGCTGGGGACCGGAAGCGGAAGAAGCAGGCCAAAGCCGTCATGCGCACTGGGCCAAAAGAGGCTAATCCCGGAAGGGCACATGCCCTTATTTGGTGCGCCGGAGGTCGTCATGCGCACTGGGCCAAAAGAAGCACAGCCAATCACAGAAAGGGGGAGTATCCTGATGCCACGAGGTAAGGCGCCAACAGATCCCCCTTTTCTCTTTATTAGTGAGGAGGAATGTGCCTGTCTTAGGTTGTGAATTGCAGGGACGAGCCTTACCCGTCATCACCCGACGGTCCTAGATGGAAAGGGAGCGCGGGCTGTCTTAGGTTGGTCTTGTCCCGCATTCCATCTTACCCGTCATTGGCTATCCATTCCAGCATCCTCAAGGGGGCCCAGCCAGGAAGCTGGATAATGACTGAAGTTAAAAGGCTGCCAAAGGTCAGGACGGTGGGACTCCCATAGCATGTAGGCTGTGCTACCTACTGGCCAGGCGCAGAGGGCGACCGGAGATCCGTATATGCGCCCCCGCTTTCCAGCATTTCCAGGCGGTGATAGTGCACCTGGATAGGTCTCGCCTGAAGGGGCTGTATTTGTTGCCTTACAAACCCAACAATTTTGTTTAAAACACAAGGACCTATAGCAAGTAACAATAAAAGAGATAACAGGGGGGACCCAACAGGGGAAGCAAATACGGCAAAAGTCCATTAAGGCAAGTCCATAAGGGGTTGGTTGCAAGTTCCTGGAAATGGAGATGGCCAAACCGGAGGCACCCGTGGCCAGGGCAGAGGTAATGCCTTGCAGTTGCAGGGTGAATCCAAGGAAGAAGACGCGGATGCGAGAGAGGTGGGTGGTCCGAGGCCGGCTAAGACACGGGTGACAGGGTACTGTAGAAGAACCAGGAGAATCCAGGTGGCCACAGGCATCCTGAAAAGGAAACAAAAAGAGACGCCTCAGAGGGACTTGGCCACCCTGGGCGGAAGGGGTTGACGGGGCGCCTCGGCGGCGTCCAGAGGTTTTGTAGTGGCACTGGGTGGCGCAGGTACAGCGCAAACCAAGCGCTCTGGGAGCCAGCGAGGAGAGTCAGCATCGTGGGGGTAGACACAAACCGCTCCACGAGCCCAAATTAAAATAGGGTCTGGACCATTCCAAGAGCCGGTAAGTGGGTCCTTCCATTTGACCAACGCAAACTGAGTGGAGGTGGAGGAGTGCCAAAAGCGGTCGGCTGCACTTTTACCAGCATCATCCAGGCAGAGGAAATTTAAAATAAACAAGGCATGACACAGGACATTGCGGGGCGCCAACCGGGAGGGGTACCAGGAAGATTGGCGGATTTTGTGAATAACGGTTTTGAGTGTCTGGTGGGCTCTTTCAACGATGCCCTGTCCCTGGGGATTATATGGTATGCCAGTAGTATGAGTAATGGAAAGGGTGGCACAGAATTCAGAAAAAATGCCTTGGAAGTGTAGCCTGGTCCATTATCAGTCTTAAGGGCCTTAGGCACGCCTAAAACAGAGAAGGCATAAAGGAGATGGGAGATAACATGTTTGGTGGCCTCCCCAGCATGGGGAGAAGCCACTAAAAATCCACTGAAGGTATCAATGGAAACATGGACATACTTGAGATTACCAAACTCAGAAACATGGGTGACATCGATTTGCCAGAGGTCTCGAGGGGCCAAACCACGAGGGTTGACACCCAAGTGAGGGACAGGAAGGGAAGTAGCACACGTTGGGCAGGAGCGAACAATGTGCCTGGCTTGGTCTCGGATGAGACGGAACAACACACGCAGGGACCGGGCATCGAGATGATGGAGGTCATGGGCTTGTTGGGCCTGGGTGACTGAAAGAACGTGAATTGTCTGAGTGGCTGCATCGGCCAAGTTGTTTCCGTGTGTCAAGGGTCCCGGAAGACCCGAATGGGCCCGAAGATGGCCGAGGAAGAAAGGGGCAGTGCGGTCTCGTATGGCCTCCTGGCAGCGTTGAAAAAGGGTCGCAGCCATGGAGGATGTTTTGATAAATGGGGCGGTTTCAAGTAGGGGGACCGACTGGGCGATGTAAGCCCTATCCAACTATCCGTATATAAATTAAGAGGTTGATGGGCAAAGGAAGAAAGAACAGTGATCACCGCCTCAAGCTCTACAAGCTGGGCCAAGGAATGAGGGGTTTTGTCTTTCAAAAACCTTACAATTATCAATAAACTCAGCCTTCCAAAGGAGGTGATTGCCCCCAGAAAGGGTGGCCTTTGCCAGGGAGTACCAATCCAACGGAGTGAGAGAGGATTGGGTTAAGGTGTCCAAAACAGTGAGGGTGAAGGGCGCCGTGGCTCCATAAAGGGACACCGCCTCTTTTAGTTCTTTAACATTGCGGAAATTATGAGGCTCATGATGACGTTGAACAACGCCCTGGGCGTTGGTGGTTTCAACCACCGGAAAGAGATGTAATGAGCAGGGCGCGAAGGAGGAGGGAGGGACGGAGAGGGCGGCTGAGTGGGAGGAGTCAAAGAAAAAGGCGGCAAGGCAACAAAGGAGGAAGAAGGAGGGCAAAATGGCAGCAAGGTGGGAACAGAAGAAAGACAAAATGGCGGCAGATTAACTTGTGGGGGAGGAGCAGAAGTGCCATCAGCAGACACGGGGAAGGCCGCACACAATTTATCAAAATGGTTAACAAGAGTATTAATTTGGTTTCCCAAGGTCTCAAGTGTTTGCATTAAAACAGGCTTTTTTATGGGGTCCTTGGCAATAGAGGCAGGGGGGAGGCCGGTAGCGACCCTCTTGTTCTGCCAACTCGTCCCAGTCTACCTCGGGAGCTGAAGGAGACCTACGGCGGGGTCGCGGCAGAGAAGGGTAGAGGCTTTTGCATGGGGGAAGTGTATTTGGAAGGGGCTCCTTTACGGGGGTGCCGGCAGGTTGGGGGCACCATCTGGCACTGGGTGTGCATTATTTTGGGGATTAGTCTCATCATCACTATGAAAGGAGATTAGGTCTTCGCAACAAGCCTCGGGAGGAGAAGCCTCAGCAATACTGGAGGGAGCGCTTTTAAGAATATTTTCAGTATGGGAAATAGTGTGTTGTAAGCCAGGATCATTTCCTCGCTTGGCTATAAGATCATTAATGAGGTTCCAATAGGAAAAGGCCATCACAGGGACTTTTTCAGGTCCAAAGACGCGGTAGAAATCGTTTAAAGCGTCGCCGACCCTTTTCCAATGTTTTTCATCAATGGTTCCCTCTTTAGGGAACTACGGGCATGTTTCTTGGACGAAATCAAAAAATGAAAAGAGATCCTTAGACTTAACCCTAACTCCGCGTGTCCTAAGAGCTTCTTTAAGTTGGGAAACATAAAGCTGGTGCTCACTAAGTGCCTGTCCCATTTTTAAACAATTCAGACGCCAAAACTTACCTAATGACTGTCCCGCCGGGTGGGTCGGGGCCTGAATAACTCGCGCCGCGCGCTGCGTCTAGGTCTACTGGAAATCTCTCGTACCTCGAGCGCCACGTTGGGCGCCACCTGTCCGAGCCCACGGACTGGTCAACGAGGTTCTCGAGGTGAGAGCAGCGACCTGAAGAACAGGGGTACACCACGGAGGGAGACACGTGCACTCTTCGTTCAGCTATCGCAGGTCTCGTTTACTTTCGGTTTCGGCAGGGCTTTATAGCTGGGGACCGGAAGCGGAAGAAGCAGGCCAAAGCCGTCATGCGCACTGGGCCAAAAGAGGCTAATCCCGGAAGGGCACATGCCCTTATTTGGTGCGCCGGAGGTCGTCATGCGCACTGGGCCAAAAGAAGCACAGCCAATCACAGAAAGGGGGAGTATCCTGATGCCACAAGGTAAGGCGCCAACACACCAGAGCTCCCGTTTCAGCAACACGCGGCCACTTTCTCAGGCGAGTTTCTCCATGAGACAGAGACCTTAGTTATATTTAAAGAACAGGTTTATTAGGGAAACTGACAGAAGAATAAAGGACACTTGCATAGACACAAGCGGGCAGAAAGAGCTGCCCCAGAATGGACAGGTTTGCTGAGAGAGGCCTGCATGGTTACAGGCAGGCAGCCTTGAGGAGAGCGGCCTCCTCTGAGGGAGGTCAGTGAAGAGAAGCCCTGGCATGGGCCAGGTCACAGGCAGGCAGGAAGCTGCTGCCCTGCAGAGGAGAGAGTTGGTGAAAAGAAGCACCAGCATAGGCACAGGTGGACAGACAGACTGCAGCCCTCAGCCAGTGAAGAGACTGCACTGATATAGTATTCTGTTTGGGAGGGGCTCACTCCTTGTGAGCTGTCAGTTGGTTGCTTATTTTGGATAACTACGCAGAATCTGAAAGGAACTGTTAGGGGGAAAGGATGTCCTGAGCTAATTCCATACAGGCTTTGTGGACTCCACCCCCACCCCAGACCAAAGCCATCAGGACATTGGGAAAGACAAATCCCATCACCACCAAAGGGAAGGTTGCTGGAACCTGAGGGTGGAGTTAAGCAGCCAGGTTTGGTATAAAACCAGACACGTGGGTCTTGGGGGGCTCCTTTTGGCTCTCGGCCAGCTCTCAGAGTGCCATTGGGTTTCCAGGTCAGCAGATCGGGTAGGACGCATTGAAGACTTTATTTCCCTATTTTCTCCCTGAGTTGTACATGTCCTTATTTCCCCTTCCCTTGTAAATAAACCTTTTATTAACCTTTTGTGTGTGCCTGCAGTAGAGTATTAATAAGTCCCTTTTAAGCGCGCCAGTGGGGACCTACAGCCAGGCAACCTGTTTCATATCGGGGCTGCCCTGTAACAGAACCAGGAGATTCTACTATGGGCTCAATCTCCATATTTTTACCTTTGGGGTCTGTTGGGCTCAATCTCTATATCTTTACCCTTGGGCCTGTCAGCAGTTTGATACTTGCTTGGATGTTATGCTTTGCAATCTAGGGGTCCATTGGATGTTATGCTTTGCAATCTAGGGGTCCCTCCCATAGTCTGCACCTAAGGATACCAGTTTCTGCCCCTAAGGATCTTAATTTCCATAACTGTGTCCTCTGCACCTCAAGATCTGGTTTCCATGGCTGTGTCAATGGCTATACTAATCTCTTCTACCCTCACCTCCTTGTGTGAGCCAGGTTTCTGGTCTTGTAGCGCACCTCCTTTTCAGTTTTTTTTTTTTTCTATTCTTGTCCTCCATCAGGTACATTGCTGTATGTTATTTTCTTTTCTATGACTATAAGATATAATAAATTATTTTTTAGAGTTGAAAACTTATGTATCCTATTTAGTGCCGAGGGGTTAGTCCTGGCAGGATCAGGTAATAAGCACAAATGGAAAACAACCCCTCCTCCCTAATCCAAGTTTTAAATCTTTATTGTGCAAGAAGTGAACCATTGATACCGGAATTATAGGTTTTCAGGCCTAGTCTCCCAGCCAGGAACGGATCTCAGGCAGCAGTGGCAGCGCCGAGTCCCAGCCACTAGACCACCACGGGTTGGTGTCTCACGAAGCCACAACAGGAACTTCGCAGATGCTCAGGCAAGCAAGCGAGAAGAGGCAGGTTTGTTTAGAGAAAGAACAAATTTATTGAGGAGAAAAGGAACAGAAATAAAGTGGCACTCGCAGGCCAGGGAAGGGCAAGGAAGCCAAAGTGGAGTTGTGTTTCAGGGAATATACACCTTCTTTCCCTGACTATTCTAAAGCCCCACCAGTCTCTTTGTGAGTGGTTAGTTCTTGGTGGTCTCACTCACTGCCTAAATTCTCTGTGCCCAGAACTAAGTCTCTGTGTCCCAGCCCTTATCTTTTTTTCTTTATTGTCCTCAGTTTGGAATGCCCTGTTGACCTTAGTCCTGGGGTGTTTGATTAGTCCCCTCTGGAATTTGTTGCCCTTATCTCTGGAGCCTTCCTTAACTCTCCTGAAGCCCCTGCACTGTCCTTGAGGCTGCTTAATTATCCCTAACTTGCCCTAGGATTAGATACCAAACAGGAATATTCTCTTCATCTATTTCTATTTGATAAGGAAAATCAAGGGGTAGGATTCTCTAGGATACTCTAGTCAAAATTCCTTTTATTGTTTGGAAGTCCTAACACTCATCACAGTCAAATGAATTTTTTCCTCTTTGGGAAAAAAAGGAAGTAACATGACTATAATTTAATGTTTTCAAATAAGTTCAAGATGTGGCTTTTTCAGAATTCCTGAGGAATTCTTTGGCCAAAATGTGTACTGGCTGGCTATTTTTGTTCAAACAAACGGGAGCATCGATTTTGCCTTGTTGAATTCCTCTCAAATGATAGCAAGGAATGATATTAAATGCTATAAATGGAAATCATTTCTGCTTCTGGAGAGGTCGAAAAGGGCTTCTATTTCTCATTTATCCAAACAGTTTGGATGTGAGCAAAACCTTTTGTATCGTCACCGATTTCAAAGGCTGTTGGGTGACTGGAGGTCCAAATTTGCTCTGATATACTATGAAAAATAATCTCATGAGAAAAGAATAAAACCAATTTTGTAATATATTATGTCCAGCATTAAATCAAATTTTAACTGGAAATATATATAAATATTTTTATTGATTGCTTTGTCACTCAGTTCTAAAGTTTCTGCATGTCATATAGGTAGGTTATAGAAATTCTGGCCCACACATAGCTTTGCTTTCTTTCTTGCCTTTCTGTGCCCTGAATATGTCTCCTCTCTTGGACATAAGATTCTGTAGGGTCACATTTAAGTGCCAAAAACATGTAGTGCACGCCAGCTTGTGTGTTTCCAGCGACCAAACTGTGGTAGATTATTTTAATCCAATATTTTGCTCCATTATTAATTTATAGTAAATGATGTATTTGCTTTCTAGGCATGAATACCTAGAAATACATGGAAAACCAGAGAAACTGGCTTCTAATTCATATGGTATAATCCATTTGGTGAACTGCTTTCATGATAGCCCATCATTAATCTAGAATATAATCTTTACATATTGAAGTTTTTCAAACTGGCTCAATTAGAGATATGTGGAATGGTGTTACATTGACAATTGTGACCCCTGGCCTGTGACTGCTGAAACTAGAGCATGGTGTGGAAAGTGGTCACTGTGGGAGTTGGGGTGTGCATGTGCTCTTTTTATTGCAGGTATAAATACCCTAAAAACTACTGCAAAAAATGATAGGTAACTCATGATGCCATAAAGAGGGACCAGGGTCCAGAGCGGGAACTCTGGAATCCCACAGGCTGGGTTCAAATCTTGGTTGAGCCTCTACTACCTGTGTGACCTAAGGAAGGTCCAAAATTTAAATGTTGTTTTATGAAATGTATGTAAAGGAGGCAAGAGAACACACCCGTGGGGAAAGGAGATGGTGCAGGGTCCAGTCCTGGGGCACGCAGGCCACCAGGTTATAGCACTGCCACAGCCGGCCCTGGGAAACCTGGTGATGAGAGTGCCTGAGTGGCCATGGAGAAGGCGGTGGTGCAGAGATATTGGGCAGGATGGTGGTGGGAGGGGTAGGGGGTTGCTGAGAAGAATGGGGGCAGTGTCTGAGGGCAATGGGGGCGGTGTTCCCTCACTTTCCTCAGGCTCAGTCCTTAAGGACCAGTGATGGGGGAGGGGAGCGTAGCACGAGGGCCGCCTAAGCAACTCAGACACGGAATGCTAAAACCCCATTCAGGAGGGGAGCGCTCTGGCAAATGGGATCTCTGGGGTCCCCAACAGTCCCCACAGAGTGACCCATCTGATGCCAACACCTGCATCCCTGGGAAAGTCAGAGATGAGACAGGACGTTGGGGTCTTGCCCTTTGCTGGATGACATGGCTGCCAGCTCGCGTCAGCCCCCTGCACTTTCTCTGTGACCTTCTAAGGACTGCACAATCCCCGAGGCGGCCAGAGCGTGCTAGGTCCCCACAGCAGTGGGAAGCCCAGGGACAGCTCTCTCTGCTTCCTGCTCAATTCTGTGATCGCTGACGCAGTAACTGCACGCAATGGGCAATTTACTCAGCAAATTTTGATCTCTGTGCCACCGACTAAACCGACTGTACCACCGCAGGCCCCTGCTTAGCAGGGGCCCACCTGGACAACCTCATCTCCATCCTGCTGGGCCTGGTCGGGTCCACCCAGCCGCTCCAGCACCTGCCAGCCTTCCGGCTCCCAAGCACTTCAATTGGCAGCTTTCGCCTTCACCACCTGGCTTCAACATGGCGCCCCCAAGGCAATACACCATTCCACCTGCCTTGTGCTCGGGTTTGGGGAGTCTCCCACCGGCATCACGTGGGAACCCTCCCAAGAAGCCTGTCCTATCGGCTCGCAATTCCATGATGTTTGGACACTGCAGAGCCAGAAATATACCAGCAATAGGAGGCAAACTTCATCTCTCCTCTTTGCCACTCAAACCTGAGCCAAAGAGAACAGAATCCTCCAGTCACCTCTGCCCAAGTCTTTCCCCAGAGGATATGGAGGTGAGGGCCGAAGAAACACCTAACATGGCAGAGGAGGAGGAGGTGTCCACATCACCAGAAGAAAGATCCAGTGAGACCTCCAAGATGCCTGCCACCAGCTCCCAGGGAGACCTTGCTGGGGATGATGTGCCTCCCAAGAGGCCTGAGGAGGGGGCAGCCATATCCTGTAGCCCAACCCTAGGTGGCTTCCTGTCACGGGAAGAGTTGGCTGAAGACCATCCACCTAGCTCTCCAATCACACCAACATCTCAGGACATAAAGGGCAAAAAGTCATCAAGCCAATCAACGACTTCCACTCCACCAGACTCTGGCAGCAGTAGGGCCTGCAAATGCAAAAGGCCCATGCCACTGCCCATGACAAGGCAGCTTCTGTGGGAGAGAGGTGAGCTTCCCCCACCCTTTAAGCAACCTGTCTTGCTGTGGCCGACAACCTAGACACACAGGAGAGCACTGAAAGCTCAGAGGGTGAAACCAAGGTCACTTCAGACCCCAGTGCCCCTCAACCTACCTCTTTCTTCTGCCCAAATGTCTCCTTCCAACAAACTATTCATATCCCCAATACTTCTGTCCTGGCTGATATATCTGTCAGGCCACAGATTGTGTCTGCTTTTCCACCACAGACACCAAGTATTGATAAAGGAGGAGGCACAATCATTCATTCACCCCCTGTGGCTGTTGATAGTTGTATTCCAAACAGTTGTCATCCAGTTTGGAAGAGCCCACTGACTAATACAGATTCAATCGTATTTACAACATCCTGTATTTTGGACATCCCATACCCTAGAACCCCTCAACCTCTCTCCAGCCACGTGCCTGTGAAAATGAATCCCCAACACCTATGTCTGTAGATTCTCCCCTTCCCATTGTCCTCGCTTCCACTGCCCCAGCTCCTCCTACCCAGACCCTTATTTCTGCTGTCCAGCCCACCACTCCTATGGCTGCCCCTCCCACCATTAGAGCCCAGCGACCTGCTGTTCCATCTGCACAAGCTGTGTTAGATGACAAGGTCACGGACATGGATACTGCTTCCCCTTTGCTGGCTGTTATTCAAGTCTGACACACAGTCAGGTGGGCTGGGGCCCTGTATATCTGAATCATCCAATTATCCCCCATACCTCCTGTAGAAAGCATGTAAATTGTAAACATCAAGTACATCCCTATCAGATACCAGCTTTCTGCAGATGTAGACTGTGCGAAGCAGACTCTGGTAGATTGGTAGATAATGATGTCATGAAACATATATGCTTATTGGACACCAGCTGTCCAAGGATGAGTGAAAGTAAATATTTTTGTTTTGTTTTGATAATGAATTTGCAGTGGAGAAAATATTTTGGTGAAAGTAAGATGTAAATATTTATGCACATATATTATTGGATGTAAATATGTTATTGAAAGTATGTTGAGAAAAATAAATGATGTAACCTAGTCCAGGGAAAGTATATAAACCGAGCGATCGCAAAGCGCTTGGGCTTCGAGGTTTTCAGCCTGTTCTACTGCACGACAGAGAGCCACCTTGCCCCTTTGAGATCCACCGGAGAAGACCTGCAACATCGTTCCCGGCTGCTGCCGACTGGCGTCCCTGCGGAGCGGAGACCAGATTCCAGGCGCTGAGTTCAAGAGACTGAACGCGAGCTGCCGAACCACGGACGACTCTGCCCCGGGGACTAAAGAGACTTTGCAGTAAGCGATCACTCGAGGGACACAGCGATAGGGTAGTGCTAGGCATGGTGTTTGATTGTGTGCGACTTCTGTGAATAAAGCATATTGAAAGGCACCGTTTATGGTCAGAGCTTTACTGGCGACACCTACCCTGAGGAAGCCCACCAAGGTGGTCTGCTTCCCCTCTGGCGATACCCCCCCTCCCAAATCTGAGACAACCCCTGACAAACAAAAGAAAGCCCCTGTACCCCAGGCTCCTGTTTACTCCAGCCCATCCCCCATGGGGTCTACAGCCACTCACAGTTTAGCAGGCAGCACTTCAGCACCTGCCACTGAAAACAATACTGAAGAGAGGGACATTGTTGTGTTGGGCAACACCACACTGATAAATAAAAGGGAGTGGTGAAGCAGGCTACCTACGCAGGATGCCGCTGAAGGGCAAGATCCTGGCCTTTTTATTGATTTACAGCATGGGTTGTAAGGGGGAGGAGCAAAAGGAAAGGAGAAGGAGATTAAGGGGAAGGAGATTAAAGAAAGTGGAAGAATGTAGAAGATCAGGGATTGTGAATCTACCCTCCAGGCACTTTTCATCTGCTTGATGACTCGGTATTGTCATTGAGATCACACCCTAATCCCCCAGCCATGGTTCCATGGTTTCAATCTTATAAACAAGGCTTTCCACTTATCAACTTCTGGGGTCCCTTGTCATACATCAGTCCTTGCCCCCCCCCCCCCACGCCAGGCGTTCCCAGTCATACCTTGTGATGTATAAGTCAGGAGTAGGTTTTATGCTTCGGTCCTCAGCCCCCTGGGCGTTCCCAGTCACAACTTGTGATGCATAGCCTTCCCAGCGTGATCCAGCTTTGTGCTCTTGTTTGATTTGAAGGGCACCTTGAAGGGTTGGGCTCTGTACCTAACTGACCAAGCCATCTTGACCTTGCTTCGAACTGTGGGTGACAAAATGGCAGCCAAACAATCCACTTAGGAGTAGCAGACCCACAGACACCACTCCTCAGGACCAAGCAGTCACCTGTTCACCTCCACTTGCCTCTGAGAGCCATATCCCACATTGCACAG
This sequence comes from Talpa occidentalis, assembly GCF_014898055.3. Lineage (NCBI taxonomy): Eukaryota > Metazoa > Chordata > Mammalia > Eulipotyphla > Talpidae > Talpa > Talpa occidentalis. The sequence goes on along the minus strand of NW_023605305.1, from coordinate 74,113,798 downwards.
TGCCTCTACCCGGTGACAACATGGCCTCAAGCTATGTCTCTACCAGTTTACCTACAATATCGGACAGAAAACTGACTGTGACTTCCGATCTCTCAGGCCCAGTAGCCCTTACTCTGCCTAAGTTGGGAATCAAAGATATGAATGGATATGACAGCTCTTCTCAACTGGGAAAGCTAGTAGTAGCCCTGTTAGGGGAAAAGGATGTCCTGAGCTAATTCCATACAGGCTTTGTGGACTCCACCCCCACGCCAAACCAAAGCCATCAAGACATTGGGAAAGACAAATCCCATCACCACCAAAGGGAAGGTTGCTGGGACCTGAGGGTGGAGTTAAGCAGCCAGGTTTGGTATAAAAACCAGACATGTGGGCCTTGGGGGCTGGCTCTGGCCTCTTGGCTTCACGGCTCTTGGCTCACGGCCAGCTCTCAGAGTGCCATTTGGGATTTCAGATTGGTAAAAAGGGTAGGATGCATTTAAGACTTTATCTCCCACTTTTCTCTCTGAGTTTTACATTTCCTCATTTGCCCTTCCCTTGTAAATAAACCTTTTATTAACCTTTCCTGTGTGCCTGCAGTAGAGCATTGATAAATCCTTTTAAGCGCATGGGTGAGGACCCACAGTCAGGCAACCCGTTTTGTATAGGGGCTGCCCTGTAACAGTATCTGTTACACCTATTTGGTCTAGTTCCTCATTTAGAACTGTTGTTTCCTTTTTTCTATTTATTTGGATTTGTCCATTGTGGTAAATGGATATTAAGGTCCCTACCATTATTGGATTGTTACCACTATCTCTCTTAACTTCTCTTACTCTCTCATATATCTTAGTGCTTCATCACTCAGTGCATATATATTTATGTGTTATTTTTTTCTTGTGTTAGATCCTTAACCATAATATATGTCCTTCTTTGTCTCTTCTAACCTTTCTTAATTGAAAATGTTTTATCAGAAGTAAGTTAGCTCTTCCTAATGTTTTTCAGTTACCATTTGCTTGTGAAATTCTCTTCCAACCTTTAATACTAAGTCTATAGTTGTCCTAGTTGTCTCTGTTAGTAAGATGATTTACTTGAAACAACAGAAGGTTGAATTTTGTTTTAAAAACCATGCAGCTAGTGCGCTTCCGACTCGCCATTTTAGAATAGGGAACTTAACCTCAACAAAAACTGGTTGAAACTGAGAGAGGGCTGCCCCCACAGCCAGAGGTGAGCTGGGAAGCCCCCCCAAGCCAGGCCCCTTCTGGCCAGCAGTCAGAGCCCAGAGGGCAGCCACAGCCAGGGCAGACCACAGGAAAGTGCGCTCCCAACTCACCATTTTAGAATAGGCACTTTCGCATCAACAAAAACTTGAAACTGGAAGAGGGCTGTCCCTGCAGCCAGAGGTGAGCTGGGAAGCCCCCCCACACCAGGCCCCTTCTGGCTAGCAGTCAGAGCCCAGAGGGGGAACAGGTAGCCACAGCCAGGGCAGACCGCAGGTGCAGGAAAGTGCACTTCCAACTTGCCATTTTAGAATCAGGACCTTTGCTTCAACCAAGACTGCTTGGATCTGGGAGAGGGCTGCCCCCAAAGCCAGAGGTGAGCTGAAAAGCCCCCACAAGGCAGGTCCCGCGTGGGAGGGAGTTGGAGCCCAGAGGGGGATCCAGCAATTTGGAGCCCCATGAGCAATCTAGCCACCCCACCTCCAGGGCAGTCTGTGGGTCTTCAAAACACACCTTTGGAATTAAACAAATACAGAAAGAGGAGATTTTCTGTGACAGCGGCCATTAACATGTTCATAGTACCACTGCCCTATGGAACTTCGGCATAACAGTATTTGACTCGATTGGACCACCAGTTTCCAACATCCCAGAAAGAGCACACCAAGAAGATGCCGCCAGTACCAGCAACACTGTGTCTCAACGCATAGGACAAATTGGAAAACAAGCAGCAGGGAGAAGAAAAACTACAAGCAACCAAGCAAGTCCTCAGGGAAAAGACACACCACAAAAAGAAAATCACCCACTACAATGCAACAACAGAGACTTGGAAGAACTTCTGAGCATTCCAGAGAGACAATAAAAAATTGCCATGATTAAAAAACTGACAGAAGTCATAAAGGAAAGCAATGATAAGCAAAAAATAAAGAACGATCAGAAGCATGAAATTGAGTCCCCAAAGAGGGAAGTGAAAGAAATGCAGGAAATCAGAGGATTGATGGAGGGGCTAAAGAACTCTGGGAAAAGCAGTGATTGCAGAATAGATGAAATGGAAGAACAAATAAATACTCTCGAAGACACAGAAATAAAAAGAACCAAAACAGAAAAGGAAAGAGAAGTACGAAGGAAAAAGATTAAAGAAAGACTTCGGGAACTATCTGACTCCATGAGGAAAGGAAATATAAGAGTTAACAGGAATCCCAGAAGGAGAGGAGAGAGACCTAAGAACAAGGAAAATATTCAAGGAAATGATTGAAGAGAACTTCCCAAACATGAAGAAGGAGCTGAAAACAGACATACAAGAAGCAAGAAGAACACCAAATTTCCATGATGAAAGGAAAAATACTGCAAGACACATAATAGTAAAGCTCCCAAGAACCCAAAACAAGGAAAAAATAATGAAGATGGCAAGAGGGAAGAAACAGATAACATAAAAAGGAAAACCAATCAGGCTGACATCAGACTTCTCTGAAGAAACACTACAGGCAAGGAAAGAGTGGAGGGACATAGTCAACAGACTCCATGACAACAAATGTGAACCAAGAATACTCTTCTTGCAAAGCTTTCCTTCCTCTATGAAGAAAGAATAAAGACATTCCCAGAAAAACAGAAACTCTGGAATTTCACTACAACTAAACACCACTCCAAAAAATACTGCAAAGAGTCCTAAAGGCAGAACTAACAGAACTAACAGAATTAACTGACTAACAGAACTAACAGAATAAGAACCAAACAAAACCAAAAAAAAAAAAAAAAAAATTTACTAAAGGGCTTCCCCTGGTGGCGCAGGCGGTTGAGCGCAGCGTTGTGTAGCTGTCCGCAGCCTCTGCAGCGCCAGTTGGATCCCGGCTCGCAAGGGTCCCACATGGTGCTACGGACCTCTCTTGTCGCACCTGCTCCTCCCCTCAGCAGTGTATTTCAAGTCTGCCTGTTCTGTTCCCCGCTCTGTCTCTAGTGAATCCTCTCACCCTCCCGTACATCTGACCTGTACTCCAGTTCTTGTATAAATAAAGGATAAAAATTAAAAAAAAAAAATTGCTGGGCCACCCCTGGTGGTGCGGGGGTTGAGCGCCGCTCTGTGAAGCTGTCCGCAGCCTCTGCAGCTTCAGTTCAATCCCCGCCAGCCGGTGAGGGTCCCAGATGGCACGGCAGACCTCTCCTGTCGCGCTCGCTGCTCCCCTCAGCAGTGTATTTCATCGGTCTGTCTGTTCTGTTCTGTGTTCTGTCTCTGGTGAATTCTCTCGCCCTCCCGCACATCTGGACTGTACCCTGGCTCTTGTATAAATAAATAAACAAATCCTTAAAAATAAATAAATAAAAAAAATAGAATACATTTAAAAAATTTACTAAAAAAATAAATAAAACCAGAGAAAAGTCAAACAAAATGGCAAATACAGCCACTAACTTATCAATATTAACCCTAAATGTGAACAGACTAAACTCTTTAATAAAAAGACACAGAGTCGCAGGCTGGATTAAGAAACAAAGCCCAACCTTTTGCTGTCTCCAGGAAACACATTTAGCTACAAAAGATAAAAACAGACTAAAAGTAAAAGGATGGAAAACAATCTTACAAGCAAATGGACCAAAAAAGAAGGCAGGAACAGCTATACTTATATCAAATAAAACAGATTTCAAACTCAAAAAGGTAAAAAGAGACCCCAACGGTCACTACATTATGATCAAGGGGACAATACTTCAAGAAGAAATAACAATCACTAACATATACTTACCAAATGAAAGCACACCAAAATATATCAGACAACTATTATCATCTCTGAAAACAGACATCAGAGAAAACACATATGTAGTAGGAGACTTCAACACACCACCATCAACAACGCATAGATCAACAAGACAAAAAATAAGTAAGGACACTAAAGCTCTAAATAAGGATCTAGAGCTCATGGGCTTAACAGACATCTATAGAACACTAAACTCAAAAATCTGAGTACACATTTTTCTCAAGCGCACATGGATCATTCTCCAGGATCGATCACACACTGGGACACAAGAAAAATATCAACAGATACACCAAGATTGAAATCATACCAACCGTCTTCTCTGACCATGAAGGCATCAAACTAGAAATAAACCATTAAAAAAAAGGCAAGGAACTCTCCTACCTCCTGGAGATTGAAACCCACACTACTGGAAGACCACTGGACTAATGAGGAGATCAAAGAAGAAATTAAAAAATACTTTGAGTTGAATGACAAGGAGGACACTAATTTTCTAAACATATGGGACGCAGCAAAAGCAGTAATAAGAGGAAAATATATAACAATAGAGGCTCACATCAAGAAACACGAAAGAACTCAGACACAACCTAATCACAAAGCTCAAAGAACTAGAAAAAGCACAACAACAAAACCCCAAAAGCAGTACAAGAAAAGAAATAATAAAAATCAAAACAGAAATAAATGCAACAGAAACTAAAAAAACAATCCAAAAGATCAACGAAACCAAAAGTTGGTTCTTCGAAAAAATAAATAAAATAGACAAACCCCTAGCCAGGCTCACAAAGGAAAAATGGGAGAAAACACAAATAAATAGGATTGCAAATGAAAGAGGAGAAATCACAACAGACACAGCAGAAATCAAAAGAATAATCAGAAACTACTATGAACAGTTATATGCAAGCAAGCTCAACAATCTAGAAGTGATGGAAAAATTCCTACAACTCTATAATCACCCAAAGCTAGATAAAGAAGACATAGAACACCTAAACAGACCAATTACAAGCAGCGAAATAGAAATGGTAATCAAAAACCTCCCCATAATCAAAAGCCCAAGACCTGATGGATTCACAAATGAATTCTACCAACAATTCAGAAATGAATTAGTGCCTATCCCTCACAAACTCTTTCAAAAAATTGAGAAGGAAGAGATAATACCAAACACGTTCTATGAAGCCAATATTACACTAATAGCAAAACTGAACAAGGACAATGCAACAGAAGAAAACTACAGGCCAATCTCTCAAATGAACACTGATGCAAAAATCCTCAATAAAATTTTAGCTATCAGAATCCAACAATGTATTCATAAGATAATTCACCACAACCAAGTAGGATTTATTACAGGGACACGAGGATGGCTCAACATCTGAAAATCAAACAATGTAATCTAACACATCAACAAAAAGAAATGGATTAAAGAACTAGACATAGACCTGAAACCATAAAATACATAGAAGGAAATATAGGCGAAACACTTCATGACATGCACCTCAAAGACATCTTTTTTTTTTTTTTTTGGTGGGACCCTTGCCGGTGGCTGGGGATCTAACTGGCGCTGCAGAGGCTGCGGGCAGCCTTGCAACCCAGTGGTCACCTAGGAGTGGATTTGCTGGATCATATGGAAGCTCTATCTTTAGTAGGTTGAGGAATCCTGTGGAGATTTCTTGACCTACTAAAGATAGAGCTTCCATATGATCCAGCAATTCCACTCCAAGATATTTACCCAAAGGACACAGAAACATTAATTCCAAAGGGCACCTGCATCCCTATGTTTATAGCAGCTCTATTTACAATAGCTAAGCTATGGAAATAACCCAAATGCCCAAAAATAGATGACTGGATCAAGAAGACGTGGTACATATACACAATGGAATATTACTCAGAAATTCAAAAAGATAAACACATGCGGTTTTGCAGCAACATGGATGGAGCTAGAAGGGATCATGCTCAGTGCAATAAGTCAGAAAGAAAAAGAAAAATACCGGATGGTCTCATTCATAGCAGGGATTTAGAAAACCTAAATAAGGGACCAGGAAAAAGACTAACTATAATAAAGAAAAAATCAAAATCAACAAGCAACTATAAACCAGAGACACACTACAGGGGAGGTGGGAGGGGAGAGGAAGGATTGGGGTCAAAATAAAGGGGGTGCAATTGTATCAGAATATAACCTAAATAAAAATGCATACATTGTGCAAAAATGAAAAATGATGTAAGAATTATATAAAATAAAATGTGAAAAAAAACATGCAGCTACTCTAGACTGGTGAGTTCAAGACATTTACATTAAGGTGATTATTGAAATATGAGTATTTATTGCCATTTTGCTGTTTTAATTTTTTTTTTGTTTTCATTTGTCTTTTTTTATTTTTGAGGCCTCCCTATTATTTTTGTTTAGGTTCCATTTCCATTGCCTTATATGTTATATCTATCTCTTTTTTTTGAGGTTCTGTTAAGGTTAGTATATGAAAGACTCTTTGCATGACCCACTGGACAGTCTGGTCTCTGCTGACTCTCATGGGCCACTTTGTTTCTTTCTTCCTTCTTCCTTCTTCCTGTCTTCTTTCTCCTTCTCCAAATTAAGTATGTAGGTGTTTGTTGTCTCAGTATTCATTTTTCTGTTGCTTTATAATAACTCCTTAATAAATCTTTCATATGTGGTTTGGTTTTTGTTGTTAAATTCCCTTAGTTTTTGCTTTTTGGTAAAACACCTTACTCTTCCTTCTATCTTCGTCATTAATGTTGCTGAGTAGATGATTCTAGGCTGTGAGTATTTTTCTCTGAGTTCGCTGAATATCTTCTTCCAGGCCTTTTGTGCTTGTTGTTTCTGTTGAAAACTCTGCCGATTGTTTGTTTGGTGTTCCACTATAGGTTAACTTTTTCTCTCTTGATATTTTTAGTATTCTGTCATTATTTGTTCTTCACAGCTTTATTACAATGTGTCTTAGTGCATGTCTATCTGGCATTATTTTGTTTGGAAGTCTTTGGGTCTTGTGAACCAAAGCTTCATTCATTTTCCAGAATGAGATGATTTTCAATGATTACTCTTTAAATAGATTTTCTGTGCCTTTTTTTTCTTTTCCTGTGATATCCATGACTTGGATATTAGTTGTCCCAAAGAACTTTTATACTGTTTTCATTTTAATTCTTTTTTCTCTACTTGTTCTATTCCCCTATTTTCCAAATTGTGTTTTCAAGTTTATTAACTCTCCATTGTTTCTATTTGTCTGCTCTTTTATCTCTCAACTATATTTTAAAATAAACTATCCTGTAGGGGGGGGAAAAGAGGAGGAAAAGACTAATACACTGTAACATGAGCTGAGAAGAGTTAAAAATCTGAAACTTCATCTTCAGATGGCAGCAGAATATTCAAAAAAAATAGTCAAGGAATACCAGAGGTTCCAAGAAAAAAAAAATAACAGACACTTTTCAGAGCAATCAGTCAATAACAACAGTCTTCACAAAGGAAATTGAGAATTAACCAGAATGTGAATGATGCCTCCATACACACAGATCCAGTTACTCCGCCTGTATGATAGATGTAAAGACACCACCTTCTGTAGCTGTGACAGATTTAGACATGCGACAAGGAGCAAGTCTGTGAAATGACCAAAGCTGACAAAAAGAAAAATATAATAAATGGAAACAATTCTTGCAGGATTAGAAAACAAAATGCAATAAAATTGTTGATGAACTTGCAAAAATAGAGCTGAAGTGGAAAGAACAAGTGAAAATTGCTGAAAATGTAAAACTAGGACCAGAGGAAGCACAGGGCAATCACAGACTTCAGTTGGCAGATAAAGACAAAGGAATAGTCTAACCACACTTGGAAAACCTCTCCAGGGAAAAGGAACTTTTAATAGAGTCTAGAAAATTCAGCAGAAAGGAAAATGGAGGGTCAAAATTCCCAGAGTCCTCAGCAGATCTCACAGCATGTCAGCTCTTGCTAAACGCAGATAAATCCCAAGGCTATCTACCGGTGAGTGTACTGGAAACCAAAACAATGTTGCCTGCAGCCAGCCTGCTCAAGCCTTAGCCAGCCTAGTGGTTCAGAACACCCACAGGACAGTAAAGAAGATGAGATTATGCTCACTGCTCCTGCTCCTAAAAGGTCAGCATTTATGTGGGCAAGAAACAGGCTTTGCTTTGACTCCATGGAATTTAGTTCAAGATGGATCATAAAAATCCATGTGCTCCAGTGAACTCAATCAATCCTTTTCAGAAAATAGAAGAGACCAAAAATTTAAAAACTGGCCATTATACAATAAGGGGTAGCAAATGTAATAGGATCAGGGCTTTGATACTCCAGTCAAGCTTGGGTTTTCTTGTTTTGGTTACTGTTAAAGAACGCTAGCCATCATCTGAAACTTTGGCAAGTCATAATCCTTTTGCTGGAGGAGGGTCTTGCTGAAATTTGAAATGATTGCTGGAATTTCTTGAAATAAGACAACAATCAAGTTTACAATATTGGTTAACTTTTCTTTCACAGAAGCATGTGATGTTGGTTAATAGCATTATACCCATAATAAAACTTCTTTCAAAATCAGAGTCAGTCCTCTCAAACCCTGCTGCAACTTTATCAGCTCAATTTATATAATATTCTAAATCCTTTGTTGTCATTTCAACCATATTCACAGAATTTTTGTCAGGTTAGATTACATCTCAAACAACCACTTTGTTCATCCTTTCAAGCTTTATCATGCGATGAAGTGATTAAGTCAAATTTTCAGATTCCACTTCCAATTCATTTTCACATTATTTCCAACACATCCTGAGTTAATTCCTCCAGTTTGAATCCCATCATCCATTTGGGTTGAAATCAATTTCTTCCAAATTACTATTTATATTGATCTTTTGACCTCCTCCCACGAATCATGAATGTTCTTAACGCTATCTAAAACTTTTTCTACTTTCCAGAAGGTAGTGAATGGACTTTGCTAAGATCCATCAAGAATCACTCTAGATGGCAGCTATATAACTTTATAAAATGTATTTCTTAAATAATTTTAAGAAATTAAAATGTATCTCTTAAATGTATTTCTTAAATAATAAGTTAAGTTGCTATTAATATTTGCTCTATGGGCTACAAAATGGATGTTGTGTTAGCAGACTTGCAAATAACATGAATCTCCTTGTCTTTCTTTATCAGAGCTCTTGGATGATCAGGTGCATTGTCAATAAGCAATAATATTTTGAAAGGAATCTTTTTATTTATGAGCATAGGCCTCAACAGTGGGCTTAAAATATTTAGTAATCGACATAACCAACAGGCACATGAAAAGTGATTCATCATCATTTATCATCAATAAATTGCAAATCAAAACCATAATAAGATACTATCTCACACCTGTGAGAATGGCCCATATCAAAAAGATCCAAAACAACAAGTGCTGACAAGGGTAGTGGAGAACTAGGAACACTCTTATATTGTTTGTTGAAATATAGACTGGTCCAGCCCCTGTGAAAAGCAGTGTGGTTTCTCAAAAGATTAAAAATATGATCTATCATATGACCTAGCAATTCCACTTTTAGGTAGCTACCCCAAAAATACAAAAGCACTAATTTGAAAGGAAACCTGAACTCCTATGTTTATTACAGCACTATTTACAATAGCCAAGAAACAACCTAAAACAGGTGCATGCTCAAAAACAATAACTGGATCAAGAAGATGCAATACACACATACACACACACACACACACAATGATCTCAGCCATCAAAAAGAGATAAAACCATGCCATTTGTAGCAACATGGCCAGAGCTGGAAGGGATTATGCTAAGCAAAATAGGCCAGAAGGAGGAAAAATTTATTTATGTATGTATGTATTTATTTATTTTTACATTGTTGTTAATTTTTGTACAATATTTGATTTCTCCTCTTAGGTGTCCCCACAAAATTACCACCACTGAGACACCTGTGAACTATCACGATAGACTCTTAGGCTCTTTCCTCCCATTTTAATCCTTTTTCCTCTCCCTCCCCAATGACTGTCTCCAACTTATAGTTTGACTGCTAGTATTGTCTTTTATTTTTTGCCTGATTTTTTGTATGGTTTCCCTATGTTTCCCCTATAAGTGAAACCATCCAATATTTTTCTTTTTACCTTCTGACTTATTTCACCGAGCATAATCCCTTCCAGCTCCATCCATGATGCTGCAAATGGCATAAATTTCTTTTTTGATTGCTAAGTAGTATTCCATTGTGTATATACACCACATCTTCTTGACCCAGTCATCTGTTTTGGGGCATTTTGGTTTCCATACTTTAACTATTGTAAATAGTGCTGCAATGAACAGGGAGTGCAAATGTCTTTTTGAATTAATGTTTTTGTGCCTTTTGGATAGATTCCTAGGGGTGGAATTTCTGGGCCATATGGTAGATCCATTTTTAGTAATCTAGGGTCCTCCACATGGCTTTCCACAGTGGTTAAACTGGTTTGCATTCCCACCAGCAATGTAAGAGTGTTCCTTTTTCTCCACATCCTCTCCAGTTGTTAGTTTTTTTTAATGTGGGTTATTCTTACTGGTGTGAAATGATATCTCATCATAGTTTTGATTTGCATTTCCCTGATTATAAATGATGTTGAACATTTTTCATGTGCCTATTGGCCATTTGCATTTCCTCTTTGGAGAAGTGTCTTTTTAGCTCTTCTGCCAGAAGGAGAAAGATTAATACCAGATTGTGTCACTTATATATGGAATATAGAGAAACCAAACAAAGGGTCAGATAAAGACAAATTTTAAAACCCACCCCTGAAACATGACCATAACGCTGAGGCATCTGGAAGAGGTGGGAGGAGGAGAACAGGGCAGGGAAAGTTCACAATGGACTTTGATGGAGAACTGTGGGTGCTTGGTGATAGGCATGCTATGGTGACTATACCTGAGGGGAGAAATTCTATACTGTCAAAACACTGACCAAGATGTAAAACAATGGTACTTCAATAAAAGCATATTGAGTAAATCATGTAAACAGATGCACTGTCAACCAGGGTTTGTTGTTCTGTTTTTAGAATGCAGGGAGAGTAGACTTAATGTAATTCTTTAAGGGCCCCAGGACTTTTAGAATAAATGTCAAAGTCAGTTGCTGCATTAGCCCCTAATAAGAAAGTCAGCCTGTACTTTGAAGGTCCGAAGTCAGGCATTGACTTTTCCTCTCTAGCTATGAAGATCCTAGATGGCATGTTCTTTCCAATATAAGGCAATTTCATCTACTCTAAAAATTTTGGTCTTCCTTGTAGCCACCTTCATCAATGATCTTTGCTAGATCTTCTGGAAATTTTCTGTGGCTTCTACATCAGCACTTACAGCTTCACTTTGCACTTTTATGTTACGCAGTGACATCTTTCTTTAAACCTCATGAATCAGCCTCTACTGTCTTCAAACCTTTCTCCAGCGGGTTCCTCGCTACTCTTCACCTTCACAAAATTGAAGTTGTAGGGCATTGATATTGATTTAGCTTTGACTTAGGTATACCTTGTAACTAGTTTGATTATCTACCCAAACCACCAAGACTTTATCCTTACCACCAAAAGGTTTATTTTGTTTGCTTACAATTCATGTGTTCACAGGAGTAGCATTTTTAATTTCCTTCAAGAACTTTTATCTGTACATTTGTAAGAGGCCTAGTTTTTTTTAACCTATCTCAGATTTGTACATGTCTTCATCACTGTTTAATCATTTTTAGCTTTTAATTCAAAATTAGAAACTTGTGACTCTTCTTTTGAACACTTAGACACCATTGTAGGGCTATTGATTTGCTTGTTTCGGAGAATAAGGAGTCCCAAGGAGAGTGATAGAAACCTGTCACAGGCTATCTATGGAGCAAACACCACCTTTATCTATCAAGTTTGCCTTTTTATATGGGTACAGTTGATGGGGCCCCTGGTTAGTTGCAAAAGAAACATCAAAGATCACCTATCACAGATCATCAAAACAGATACAATAATAATTAAAAAGTTTGAAATATTGTTAGAATTCCCAAAATATGACACAGAAACATGAAGTGAGCATGTGCTGTTAGAAAAAACTGGTGTCAATAGATTTTCTGACACAGAGTTGCCAAAAACCTTCATTTCATAAAAAATACAATAGCTGACATGCAGGATGCTCCTCTGTTATCTTTGCTATCCTTTTTGGAATTTCACTTTGATATATGACAGAGTTTCTTATTCCCCCCTGTAAATTTCCTCATTTGTATGCATTTATTCTATCTCTCAGTGTATTTTGTTTTTTTAAATTTATATATATTTTACATCATTGTTCATTTTTAAACAATGTTTGCATCCCCCCCAGATATAATCCCCATGGAATTTCCTTCACCAATGTACCCATGCACTATCACCACAGTCCATAGGGTGCCTCCCTCCTTCTGATCCCTCTCCCTCCTCCCCTGAATGATGTCTCTGATTTATAGCTGTCTGCTTTTGTTTTGTTGTGTTTTGTATTGCTATTATTTTTCCCCTGATGTCTTATTTGGTTCCCCTATATTCCTCCTATAAGTGAAACCATCCAATATTTTTCTTTTTCCTTCTGACTTATTTTACTAAGCATAATTCCTCATAGCTCCATCCATCAAATGGCATGAGTTTATCTTTTTTGACTGCTGAATAGTATTCCATTGTGTATATACACCACATCTTCTTGATCTAGTCATCTATTATGGGTATTTGGGTTGTTCTCAGTCTATTTTGGATAATTTCTTCTGCTTCACTAACTTTGGCTTCAATTATTTCTGTTATGCTATTTAACGTCTCCATTGTCTGATCAATATCAGAAACTAATTTCTCAGTTCTTAAAGATTTATTTGATATTTTGTCAATCCTTCTGTTTTTATCACTATTTTTCATTATGATTTTATTCTTTCTTTTACTTCAATAAACATTTTGACTATATTTATTATATCTTTCAAATGCTGACTCTTTGTCTATGTAAGTTGTACTTTATTGTGTCCTCATCTCCATAGAGGATTTTGTTAATGTTTTATGATTTTTTTCTTTCTCATGAGTCCCATCTGACCTAGACTGTTGGAAAGGTCTGCATGGAACTGCTTTGCACTAGAGTCTACAAAGCCCTAGGAATGCCAATGGTCCTGGGCTAGTACTTATGTTAATTTCTGAGCATGTGGTTCATACTACTCCATACAGAAAACAAAATATCCATTACTCAAACCTGGAGTTTTAATTTCTCCAGAGTCAGCTTTTTTCACTCTGCCTAAGTCCCTAGCAAGTATCCTGATTACTTCCCAGGGCCAGTGAGCAGGGTTTTCTTGTCTCTTTGTCCTAGACCTTTTAGCAGGTTCAATTGTATGCAGGGAATATCTTGCAGAGTTTCACCACCAGCTACCCCATCTTGGGGTCTAAAGAGAGTGTCTAATGTCTCAGCATGCGCAATAAAAACCAGACCCCAGGACTTAGGACCAAAACACCAATGAGTTGGCCCCTCTGTTTATTCACTCTCACTACCATGGACTTAACACTTCTCATTATTACAGCCCTCTGTGGGCTTGTGTGTTTGAGCTTGACTGTGCTCTGCATTATCTTTCAGTTACATTTCATGCATTATTTACAAATACTTGAAGAAAAAAATACTGGGAGGGGAGGACAGTCTTTTCTGCCTGCCTTGATACCAGAAATTTCCATTGTAGTTTGATATTGTCCTGAACATCTTGACTGAAGAACATATATAACTATATCCTGTCCGGAAAAGGTAATTCAAAATGGGGAAGAGTCCGAAGTCATCAAAATGAAACAATTGCAGGGATGTGCATGTGTAGCTAGTGTTTGAAGGTCTGTCATAAGGAAATGAGAACTCACTTCTCAGTTGCTCTGGCCAGTGGTATGAAGTTTCGCGTGTGAAAGTTTCCAGAAGACAAAACTTAGGTCAAGAACATTTTACATCTGTTGGAGTTCTCCAGTAAAGGAGGTTCTGGTGTGTTTTTGTCAATTCTGCCAACAGGCATTTCCATGCTGACCTAAATGGCCATCTGCCAAATGTATTACTGGAAGAGATTACTGCATGGAATGAGTTTTGTAATTTTCAGGTTTTGTGAAAAAAATATTTTTATTTGCTTGTAAAAAGTTTTACTAAAAAAATCAAGTTCTCCTGCTCCCTTCAGCAGTGTGTTTCGTCAGTCTGCCTGTTCTGTTCCTTGCTCTGTCTCTGGTGAATCCTCTCACCCTCCAGCACATCTGGCCTATACCCCGGTTCTTGTATAAATAAATAAATCTTTTTAAAAAATCAAGTCCATTTAATTTCCTATCTCATGAGCATCCATCCATACAGCTCTCTTTCAACAAGCTCCAAGATAATTGCCATCTTAATTACCTTTGCAATCTCCAGGGAAACAGAAGTTCTGCCTTTGGTTAAACTTCAGTGTTCCATGTCTTGCAGCCAACCTGGTTCTTCACATCTGCAGAAATTCGTCTATACTTCGTAATAGGCAATAATGGGCAGACTTGCAAGACTGGTTTTGCGAAAAGATTCTAATCTTGTGAGCTCAACTTCCAAGGTCATTGGTTCAAATAACCTGAAACACTAAGTTCATAATTTAGAAATTACCACTGGTGAATTGAAACAAAATTCATCATGTAACCAAAAATTGGAGGAAAACACATCTTAATGGCTGTTTTTCATTTCCCTAACTTTGATCTCAAAAAGAGGAAAAGAGCACCTACCAACTTGTAATAGTCTTTTCTCCCTCCATCACCCACAGTTTACAAAAGAGACTTCTTTAAAGAGAAACCATATGTAACCACATAAATACAAAAGTAACAACACCTGTCAGAGGTTTCTTTAACCAATATTTCCCATATCCCTTGAATTTTTTATTCTTCTTGCTCTCTTCTCCACATCATTTTCTTTCTCCCTTCCTCCTTGTCACTCCCTCCTATCAACTTCTCTTCTTAGCTGCCCTTAATCTAAATCCACATCGAGCCAAATCATACCATTTTTTCTTCCCGTTCCTATTGTCTTTGTACCATCCTTCTCCTTACCCAACTGTTAAATCGCTCCCTTCTATCCCAGCTCTTGATGAGTAATCTAGTCCTCAAAGCTCTGACCATAGGCATAAAAATTGGATTTCTCCTGTGACTGCTTTGGCAGAGACCTGGCCCTGACCCTTTGGGTCAGTTCCTGCTTCACCCACAGTGTAAGCTTCAGAGAAGATGACATGTTATCAACCAGTAAGTAAAACTTGAGCTTAAGGAACTGAATCTGCCTCTTCTTTGCATAATGCTCCCACTGATATTTCTTGAGCAGTTTTTGTGTTAATCCTACATACAGTAAGTACTTCACATTCGTACTTCTTTTGAGATATTCACAACAGCCTTAGGTACCATTATTAACCACATTTTACAAATGAAAAATCAAAGACCTAGAAATACAGAGATTAAACAGTTAGAGGTTGGCAAAGGTGGGATGTGAGCCCACAGGCAAGCACTTAACTATTCAGAACTGAGTCTTCCAGCAGACAAGAAGAATGTGAGGGAAGGTCTGAGCTTCTCTGTCCCATCCAGCCCTGTGCTTGCACAGGAATGGTCTGCAGTATTACCAGTGAGTTAAGACATCCCTGCATTGAATATGTTTTTCAGGCCAGAGTTTAAATTTTCTTAGTAACACAAAAATATGCAGTAAAATACGATTTGCATTTCAGACATGATTTCAAAAAATAGAGACACAGAGGATAAAGGGAGCTCAAAATAAAGAAGTGCTAAAAACCAACTTTCACACTCTATAGGCAAGTCATTTAACCTCTCCTAGTCTCCGGTTCCTTGTTTATGAGAATGAGAATCTCGTAGGAGACTTATGTGGGAGATTAAATTATGTGTTTTGAAGCATCTAGCACATAGTATAGACTTGAAATATTTTAGCTGATTATTAACCTGATTTTCTAGTACCACACTCTCTTCCCCAGCACAACCATTCTGATCTCCAGGTTAATTCCAAAACATCCATAAATTCCAATGACATCTGCCCCAGAAACCCTTCTCATCACCACCCCTCAGCACCCAATCTGGACTAAGTGGCACCAGAACTTTGTTTCTAATAGAAACCTTATCTATGCCTTCTTTATAGCTCCTACCAGGCTGCCACTCTCTACCTGGCTGTCTCCCCACCAGTCTGTGAATTTCTGGAGGAAGGAGACTTTTCTACTGATCTCAATATTCCCTGTGCCAACCACAGTGTCAGATGAGACACACTGCAGGTACTCACTAAATGTTTTGTTACAGTCCTATTTTAAAAATATGTTGATTGAGGGCCTCCTTGGTGGTGCAAGCAGTTAAGTCTCAGCACTATGAAGCTATCAGAAGCCACTGCAGCACTAATTCAATCCCTGGCTAGGGAGCTACACACATGGTGTAGCAGACTCTCCTGTCTCACCCACTGCTCCTCTCAGCAGTGTATTTCAGTGGATCTGCCTATTTTTCTCCCTACTCTGCCTCTGGTGACTCCTCTTACCCTGCCCCCCCCCCACCTCTGGCCTATACCCCAGCTCTTGTATGCATAAATAAATAAATCTTAAAAAAAATAAAATATGTTGACTGAATTTAACACACTCTGTGTTTTGTTTTTTATTTTGTTTTGAAGTCATTAAAAATTATTTATTTAGAATTTTTATAACATGTCAAGGTATTTGTGATGTAATATTAAATAAAACAGAATACAGAACTAAATTCACAAGTTCGTAATGTTATTTAAAAGTATTGAAGAAACTGAAAAGAAACAAACTCGAACAGTAAAAACAGTTGTCTCTACCTCTTATAATTTTCTGCTACAATAAGCTCTTTTATCAGAAAAACCATGATACCTCTATTTGCTGGAAAACCACCACAGATATTTTTAACCCTCCAACAGTCAATTCTTGAACAGCCAGAAAAAGTGAAACTATGAATTTTAAAGCTAATTTTTAATTCCAGATTACATTTTTCCTGACTGTGGAATATCTATTTTTCAAGTGGGAAACCTCCCATGACCATCATTATTATAAATACATAGAAAAAAAATTTAGAAAGCTACCTGTAAAAATGGTAATGGAGATTATTTTTGGTTAGTGAAGTGATAGGGCTTTTAAAATCTCTCTTCAGGGCCTCCCCTGGTGGCGCAGCGGTTGAGCGCTGGGCTGAGAAGCTGCCTGCAGCCTCTGCAGGGCCAGTTCGATCCCCGGCTGCCAGGTGAGGGTCCCACATGGCGCGACAGACCTCTCCTGCCGCTCCTGCTGCTCCCCTCAGCAGTGTGTTTCATCAGTCTGCCTGTTCTGTTCCCTGCTCTGGCTCTGGTGAGTTCTCTCACCCTCCCACACTTCTGACTGTACCCAGTGCTTGTATGGATAAATAAATAAATCTTTAAAAAACAAACAAACAAACAAATAAAAAAATAAAATAAAATAGAACACACTAAGAAATTGAAAGATAATCCCTGATCATGGACTGGAAGAATTGACATTGTTAAAAAAGGCCATCTTACCCAAAACAATATATAGATTCAATGCAATCCCTAATAAAGTTTCAAGTATAAACATCAAAGAAATAGAACAAACATTACAAAAAAAAAATCTCTCTTCGGCTTAGCAGTTTTTATTACATTTTTCTACAATGGACATCTATTACTCCTGTAATACAGTCTTTGCTGTTTTTCTTTTTAAGAGACAACTGCCAGGAAAATGACAGAATATCTATACAATGGAACATTGATGGCCATTTAAAACATCTTGTAGAAGAGTATTTAAAAACTTGAAAAGAAGTCTAATATAATATCAGACCACACCATAAAACAGTTTGTCCAGAATGATCCCAAGGTTGTGTTAGAAACAAAATGTCTTTGTATACAAAGAAAACCACCTTGAAGGAAATATACTAAAATATTAAGAGTGTTTTACCCTGGATAGGATCAGAGATTATTCTAATCTTATTTTTGCTTCTGCATTTTGGTCAATTTTCCTCTATTGAATAATACTTTTCCAAAATGCAAAAAGTTTTTTTTTAAAAAAGCAACATGAAACAGAGTTACCTAACTAAATAAGAGACAGAGAATCATATAAGCAGGATCTTACTTAAAGATCCACCTTTAAAAAGGTTTCCCAGCACCACCCTGTTCTCATTCTTAACTCCAGCTGGTTGCTCAGCATCAGGAAGGCAGTGGGCACCCATCCTTCCCCTAATCCTAGATCTAGTCACACTTGAGCCAGACATCAACTCCACCAGCAGAGGCTGCCTCCTGTGATGGGGCAAACACAGGTCAGCAACCTTTAAGCAAGACCAAGGAGAAGAGACACTAGCAGGGAAAGAACTGTCTTCTCCAGGTATGGGTCTGATCACCGGTAAATATAATTTAAAATCATCTGATGAAGGAAATGTATTATTTATGTTGCAAATAACATACAAGTTACAGAATCATACTCCCAGGCCTGGCACAGACCTCCCAGCTCATCTGAGCACAATTTGCAGGACTCTGTCTTTTGGATGCTATGTAAATATTGACTAGAAACAATAACAGAGATGTCATACCAGAGACTCTTGAGTAAATAGTTCAAAGCCTAGCTTCCTTTTATACAATTAAGTGACTTTATTGCTAACCACAAGGTGATTCAGCATTCTGATTTAATCTAAGAATTTCTTGACTTTACATATAAGAAAAGGAACTACAAAAAATGGCTGAAACACCAGAAGACACAGGAAAGAACAAAAGGAAAAAAAAACCCACCCAGATATGTTTCTTCCAGCCCCAACAGTGGGAAATCGATGCTGGTGGACTCGTGGCTCAATTTCCAAATCGCTGTCTTCGCTGTGACAGGTGGCAGAGCTACACACAGATGTGAGCACCAAGACTTCCTTTTCAGGGAGCAATCCAAATTCCTGCAGGAAGGCTTCAAGGTCCACAGCAAAGAATTCTTCCCCCAGTTGGTCAGTGACCCGGACAAAATTGCCAATCAATTCACCCCCCTGGTAGATGAGCAGGGCAGGCAGGGCGTTCCTGTGAACCAGCTGCTGGCCCCAATCACGGAGCTCTTCACCCGGCAGACCTTGACAGCTGGGTACTCGGCAGCAAGGCAGATCATGCAGCCGTTCATGGCTTCGGTCCCCGGAATGCTGTCCTCGTAGATATGGACCATGATGAGGATGCTCTTCTGTTCTTTGTCTGTCATGTCTAAGAACCCTTCTCCACTAGGGATCTCAAACACCTGCTTGAATTGGGGTTCCTTGTGGAGCTGCTGCCGCATCTCCTCCATTCTCTGCTTCCGGTACTGCTGCAGAAACGCTTCATCATCTTGGTTCTCGTTTACCATGGCAAACTCCTTCAGAGTCATCTTTCCACTGATCTTCTCCTGGAGGTCCTTCTGTTTCTGTTGCTCCTCCTTTTCGTCCAGGTGGGACCTGCAGGTCATGGACAGCTTCTTGATCAGCCGTTCCATCTCCCGGCACTGCTCCTCCCTTTGTTCCGTCTCCAGCTCCTTGAAGCAGCGCCAGACATTGATCACACCTTTTGGACCTGTGTTAATTGAGATGCCTTCGCCTGCCAACTCAGCATCTGCAGGCACTGAACTGCCAGCCAGGGCACCCCTACCTCCATCCTTGTCCTCCTGGTCGCTGTCCTCATCCTCCCTGCTGCTGTAATAGTACTGCAGCTTCTCCCCCAGCAACTTGTCATCCAAGGTCGTCATGGTGTCAACTCCCCGCTGTACTGCGTGCCCGCCGCGTCTTCTCGGCTGACCTCGGTGCTGCTGCCCGGCCTAGCTCGGTCAGGCGCCCATCGGGCCAGCAGCTCCGGGCCCTCCAGAGGGGAGGACGCGCTCCGGGGTGGGAAGAAATGCGTTGGTACCTCCAGCACTGTGTTTTGTTTTTTAATGAGAGGAAGGTGTAGAAATTTTCTATATACCCCCTGTTGTTCACACATGCATAGCCTCCCCTATTAGTAACATCCCCCACCACATATAACCAATGTACATAGATTTACACTCCTTGCCATCCAAAGTCCATAGTATATCTTTTTAAAAAAGATTTATTTATTTATTTATACAAGCACTGGGTACAGTCAGAAGCACAGGAGGGTGAGAGAATTCACCAGAGCCAGAGCCAGGAGCAGAACAGGCAGACTGACGAAGTACACTGCTGAGGGGAGCAGGGGGCGACAGGAGAGGTCTGGGTGCCATGTGGGTATCCTCGCCCAGTGGCCAGGGATCAAACCAGCGCTGCAGAGGCTGTGGGTGGCTGTGGGCAGCTGCGTGACCCAGCGCTTAACAGCTGCGCCACCAGGGAGGCCCTCCATAGTTTATCTTAAGGCTTACTCTTGGGTGATGTACATTTTATGGGTTTGGACAAATATAACATGAAATGCATTGTGATTACCTCAGCATACATAGCATTTTCAGTGCCCTAAAAATGCTCTTCACTCTACCTATTCATCCTTCACATACCCCAAGTCCTCACAACCTTAGATATTTTTACTGTTTCCTTAATTTTGCCTTATCCAGAATGTCACATAATTGGAATTACATATAATAAAGATTGATTTACTTTACTTAGTATTAAGTATTTGAGTTTCCTTCATGTCTTTTCATGCTTTGATAGCTCGATTCTTTTGAGTGCTATGCAATATTCCAATATCTGGATGTACCAAAGTTTTTACTGAAGGAGTGTAGATAAATAGATTGATTTCAGACAATTTCAAACTTGGTTGATTTCAAGTTTATAATTACCAATTATATATAAAGCTGATATAAAGATCCGCATGCAAGGTTTTGTGTGGATATAAGTTTTCAACTTCTTTGCACAAAGAAGGAGCACAAGTGCTGTATTATGTCACAAGAATATGTTCAATTTTGAAAGAAACCACCAATCTATCATCCTAAGTAGCTGTACCATTTTTCAGACCCACAAGCAAGGAATGAAAGCTCCCATTGCCCCACAACCTCATCAGCACTTAATATTAACTGTGTTCCAGATTTTGGCCATTCTACTAACTGTGTGGACATGCTGTTTTCAATGGTAACATGAAAGTTGTTGCTTAGATCAGTCAATGGATTATCTTGGCTACAGGTCCAGTCATATGTTTCTCACCCAGACTGGACATCTTCAAAATGCAAATATTTGTTTGTGCTGCCCAGCTTTCCTCTAAAACCTATGTTTTTCAAACTATGACAGAACCATTAAAAGCTGTGCTATCAATTTAACTACCAGCATTTACTTTAATGGCACAGAGCAGACTGGGACATATATAAGATAGAAAATGCCAGAGTGAATTACAAACAACGAGGGTAATTTTGTTTTGTGAAATGGTTGCATGAGCAGAGTCAAGATGGAAAATGTGTTTTGTAGTGTGAGTACAGGCAAGGGTTTGAAATTTATTTGCTTAGGTGTTGAGAAAAGGGGCCATGACAGTCATATGCTTGTCATTAAGGGTATGTGTTTTGGGTAGGGGAATGACCAAAATAAGTGAAAAGGATGGTTTGACAAGTTTCTATATGCCAGCATTATAATAAACTATTCACATGGGTTTTTTCCCCCCCTTTGGATTATTACAACAGTCCTACAGATTAGGTCACTGCCTCTACACTTACATCAGAGAGCCCCCTACCTACACTTTGTTACAAGAGAATAAAATACCATAGTATAGAAACAAGAGTCTAAGATCTTTGTGAGATTCTGGATTCTTTGTAACTTTCATATACATCCTATAATGACCAAGAATGTGTTCATGAGAATGAAAAATAGAGAGCTCATTGTTCTTGTCTTTGGGAATAGAAATGAAACAAAAAAATACATTAATCTCATCATTTTGCAAAGCCAGTCTTCATGGGGGAAAAGGTCAAGGGATATATCAAACAGTGATGACTGCCATGTGAAGAAAAGTAATCTGAATAGCTGTATCTTGGGTCATTAAAGTGAAGACCACTGAAAATCTTCTTCTTTTTTTTTTTTAAACTCAGAGAACCTAAAGTCTATTCTCTATTCAAAAATTATTCATTTATGAGGCCCCACTCAGACCACTCAGACACCAGATCCACCTTAGGGAGAGAGCCAGAGTAGCCACTTCCACAACGGAACATACCAGCCTCTACCCAGACCAGCAGAGGTGCTGTGATCTTCCACAAGACCCAGCCAGCCCCTACCTGGGCCACTGAGACTACAGACCCACCTTGGGGAGGGAGCCAGAAGAGCCAGAGGCCATGCAACCTTCCTGCAAGAAGGCACCAGAGCCCATCCATCATTGCTGAACACAGACAGCACCTACCCACACTGGCAGAAGCTTTACCATCTACTATAGGATCCCGCCATTCCCTCTTTCACCTATAAAGGCCTGTAACTTGTCATGAGATCCCCACTAGTACCCACAGAGACTGGTAAAACCCTGGACTCTCATCACGGGGTGACCCAGACTAGCTAGAGGTCATATAACCACCTGTGATACCCCATCAGCAGTTCACCCAGATTGAAGCCCACTAGCCCTAGCAACCCAAAAACCTATCCAGATGATGTGCCCAGGTAAGAGATCCCTAGGTCCCACTCACAGGCCTAGCAACCCAGACACCCACCAGGACAACCCATACCCATGTTAGAGAAGCTGGAGTTCCTGCCCACAAGCACGAATCACCAGGACAACCAATGCCATGATCTTGTAAACATGCAGAATAGAAGGAGAGGGAGATCCAGCCCAACAGAAGCCGCACCTATAGCAGAGCAGTGTCAAAAGCAAAAATGAGGAGAAAGAAAAATATAAATGGTCAAGCAAGTCTTCAGGAGGTTGAAAGAAAATCAACCTCCAAAAACTCAACACTTACATGAAAGAATTTTTCTTCTTGTCAGATGAAGAATTCAAAATTTCCATAATTAAAAAGGCCAAAGAAATTGAACAACACAAACAAAACTTGGAAAAATAGGTCAGAGATATATGAGAGGATGCAGAAAAGGAAGACTGCTATAAGAAACATAACCAACAAACAGAAGATCAAGACTGAAACTTTAAATAAGAAAATGAAGGAACTGCAGGATTTCTAAATATCAATAGAGGAGGTTTAAAAATGTTATGGAAATAGAACAAAATATATGGGAGAACTAATCAGTTATCTTGAAGACACAGATATGAAAAGAATTGTCACAGGACAGGGAAAGGGGTACTCCAGAACCCCCATACCTGCTCACTCTAAATAGGTTCTGCCATCCATTGCATTAAGACAATATAGTCTAGTGTATAAGACCTTTAATGAAAAGGAACTTGAATACAATTAGTGTGTAATACAAAAAAGACAAAGAATATAGTTTCCAAATCAAGCACCCAAAGTTACCCATCCCCTCGTGGGCAAATGTCCAGCCAAAGAGGGCTGGCCAAAAGCAAGGCCCAAAACCCTACCACAAGTCTAAAGCACCATCCAGTTGGGACCCATAAAAAAGGGTCAGAAACAGTCAGACAAGTCTGGGACCAAAGAGCAAAATAAAATCAAGATAAAATCTGCCATTGTTAACCTCCCCACAAGTCTCTCACCCACACCTGTTTCAACCAGTCCAGGACCAAGAAGCAAGTGCAGTTTCTTCACATGTCTTTCTGCTCCACGTGCCTCCTCCAGGTCACCTTGCTCTCCACCATGCTTCCTTCCTTCCTGAGTCCCCTTTCCAACTTCCCCCTGCTTAGTTCCACCTTCCCTGGAGTGTGACAGGGAATGTGGAACCTCCCCTTTTCCTGGGGACCACCCTGTTACAGAGCCAAAAAATAAAAAGGGAGATACAAAGGAACACTTTGAGAACTATATGACTTCATGAGGAAAGGAAATATAAGAGTCACAGGAATCCTGGAAGGAGAAAGACAGGGAAGGGTGCTTAAAAGCTATTCAGGGAAACATTTGAAGAATCTTAATAAGAAAGGAAATGAAAACAGACATACAGAAGTTAAAAGTATGCAAGACTACTTATTGAAAGAAAATCTACATCAGGACACATAGCAGTAAAGTTTCCAAGAGTTCAGACCAAAAAAACAAACAAACAAACAAACAAACAATGAAGTTGATGAGGGAAAAGAAACAGAACACCTATAAAGGAAAGCTGTTTAGGTCAGCATCATACTTCTTTGAAGAAATACTGTGGGCAAAAAGAAAATGGAGTAACATATTCAAAAAGCTCTGAGACATAAAATGCCCGAAAGAATGCTTTATCCTGCAAAGCTATCCTTCCTATATAAGGGAAAAATAAGGACCTTCTTGAACAACAAAAATCTTTGGGAATTCATTACAAACAAAGCCCCACTCCAAGTAATATTACAAGGACACTTGGGATCTAAACAAACTGAGGAATGAACAGGAAGAACTGAACAAGGAATTAAATAGAACCACCAAATGATGAACAAAATGGCAGTAACAGATTTCCATGTATCAATAATTACACTAAATGTTTATGGATTAATGTCACCAATAAAAAAAAAAAAAAGAGTAGCATGCTGGATTAGAAAACAGAATCCAGTCTTCTACTGCCTCAAGGAAACACACCTAAGTTCTAGAGATAGACATAGATAACATAGAAAAACATAGATAAAAAGGCCCAGATCAAGAAATGAGAAAGAATCCCCCAAAACAATATAAGCTCCCAACTTGAGGAACTAGAAAAAGAACAACAAAAAAACCCAAAAGTCAGTAGAAGAAAGGAAATAATAAAAATTTAAGCAGATAGAAATGAAATAGAAATTGAAAAAATAGTCTTTTGAGCAATGAAACCAAAAGTTGGCTCTTTGAAAAAATAAACAAAGTAGACATACTTCTAGCCAGATTCACAAAAAAAGAGAGGAAGAAAACTCAAATAAATAGGATCACAAATACAAGAGGAGAAATTATAACAGACACAGCAGAAATCCAGAGATAATTAGAGATTACTATGAACATTTATATGCAGACAAGTTCAACAATCTAGATGAGATAGATATTCTTAGAACTATACAATCATCCAAGACTGAACAAAGAAAAAGTAGAAAACTTGAACAAACCAATTATAAACAAGGAAATTGAAACAATAATCAATACCCTTCTCTTCCCCTCTCCCCCAAATCCCAGGACTAAATGATTTTACAAACAAGTTCTACCAAATATTCGAAGATGAGTTAATCCATATCCTGCTAAAATCTTTCAAAAAATTGACAAAGAATACTATCAAATACATTTTATGAGGCCAACACCACATTAAAACCAGACTACACCAAAATACAATACTACAGACCAATCTCCCCAATGAACACAAATGCTAAAATCTTAGCAAACCAAATTCAACAATGCATCAAAAGAATTATATACCATGACAAAGTGGGATTTATTCCAGGGACACAAGAATGGTTCAACATCTGAAAATCAATAAACATAATTCACCACATCAACAAAAAGAAAAAGAAAAACCATATGATTGTATGAATAGATACTGAGAAAGCAGTTCACAAAGAAGGAAAAAGGAGAAGGAGATATGTAAGGTAGAAAAAATTGCACTAAAACAAAAAGAGCATCTACATGTACACAGGATACTATTTATGCACTTGCATAAAATTTTATGTATTTATGCAAATATAGGAAGAGATCCTTAAACGAAATTAAGAACTTACATAAAAGAGAGAAGGAAGCACAATGGACTGTGGTGTGTGGACTATGGTGTGTGGACTATGTAGACTATGGGTGATATGGTGGTGGTGACACGTGGTGAAGAAAATTCTAATGTTACCACAATTAAAAGAATAAATTATTATTAAAAAATAAAGTAATGGTTAATGTTGCAATAAATAACATTGAATGATATTTAAAAGAACTAAGGTAATAAAAATGATATTAGGTTAAGGATAATAGTTTCAAAACAACTGTATAAAACTGATAAGGGATTAATCACAAAGTTATACAAAGAACTCGCATGGCTCAAGAAAAGCAAAGTATACAATTTAGTCAAAAATGGGCAGAAGAATTTAAAAAACACTTCTCCAAAGAGGAAATGCAAATGGCCCACAGGCATATGAAAAAGTGTTCAACATCCCTCATAATCAGGGAAATGCAGATCAAAATCACAATGAGATACCACCTTAAGAATGGCACATATTAAAAAAAAGCAACAACAAACGTTGGCGAGGATGTGATGAAAAACGAACTCTCCTACACTGCTGGTGGGAATGCAAACTTGTCCAACCACTATGGAAAGCTGTCTGCAGGTTCCTCAGTCTACTGAAAATGGAACTACCATATGGCCCAGCAATTCCAGTCCTGGGAATCTACCCAAAGGACACAAAAACATTAATTCAAAAAAGAAACCTGCACCCCTATGTTTATTGCAGCACTGTTTATAATAGGTAAGACTTGGAAACAACCCAAATGCCCCAAAATAGATGGCTGGATCAAGAAAATGTGGTATATATACACAATGCAATACTATTTGGCAATCAAAAAAAGATAAACTCATGCCATTTGCAGCAACATGGATGGAGCTAGAAGGAATTATGCTCTGTGAAATAAGCCAGAAAGAAAAAGAAAAATACCGGATGTTCTCACTCATAGCAGGAATCTAGAAAACCTAAAAAGGGACCTGGAAAAAGACTAATTATAATAAAGGGGGTGAGAGGATTCATCAGAGACAGAGTGGGGAGCAGAACAGGCAGATTTACTGAAACATACTGCTAAAGGGAGCAGTGGGCAAAACAGAAGTCTGCTGCACCGTATGTGGATTAGCTCTCTGGGCAGGGATAGAACTCAGGCCATAGTGGTGATAGCACAGAGACTTAACCCCAAGGCCACCAGGGAGATCCCCAGAATCTCTTTTTTGTGTGCTTTTCATATTGCAATGTATTCAATGATGAACTTTGTTCCTGTATCTCTGTCTTTCACTAATTTTTCAGTATTTCATTTAGCTTTTTATTTTATTTTATATATTTTTACATCATTTTTCATTTTTGCACAATATATGCATTTTCATCTTGGTTATATTCCCCATACACTTCCCACCCACACCCCTTATTTTGACCCTAATCCTTCTTCCCCATCCTCCCCCCACCCCAGAGTATGTCTCTGGTTTACAGTTGCTTATTGATTTTGATTTTTACTTTACTGTAATTATTTCAATTTGCAATTTAATATTCTTGGAATCTGTATTTTAAGGGTCACATTGTAGAGTATATAGGCTCAAATACCTCTGCCCTTAGAACTACTCCTGTCCCAAAATACATACCCATACACACAACACACACTGTACTACATTGCCTCCTCAGGTCATGTTGCTACAATAGTCCTTACCCCCATCCCCAGAAACAATAATTAGGAAAAGAATGATACACTATCAACATGAGATTATCATTCCCAAAAGAATGAAGAAAATATGACCCAAATTCCCATGATTAGCTTCTGTATATGTAAATATGGAGCCCTTTTTAATATGACCACTTTGTGTTGAACGTAAAGGAAAAAAATTAAAACTCAGCTTAAAAAACAGAGAGGAAAGAAAAGGGACCTGTGGGGTAAAAAGAACTTAATAAGCCCAAGTGGTCTCTGAGAGATTGTGATGGAGAGAAAGTCTCTTTGGTTGTGGCAATATTCTAACCTGTTTTATCCTCTTGATGCCTGGAATAGATAGATATATTTAAGGAAAATTAAAAATTTTATGACCAAAAATATCCTCCAAAAAGTCAGTTAAGACATAATAACTTGTAGAAATCATTTACTGTTAGCTATAGAAGATTGGCACATAACCTATGGAAACATAAAGATAATAGGCAGCTAAAAGTGATGATTAAATAAATGAACTTTGTTAAAATTCAGTAATACCTTAATAAAACAAGAAATCATTTTCACACTCATCAGCCTGGAGGGAAAAATTAAAAGAGTTGCCATGGTGATGGTGGCTGGAATTTTTACACTTGTAGCACAGGGATATTATAATTTTGCAGGCAGAAATAAAGTTTTACAAGATTGGTGAAACGATCTGAAGACAGACTGACTTCAGTGGTTAAGCTCTTTCCACATCATTTCTTCCCTTAACATACCTAAGCCTAATTATCCTTTATCTCTAGCCTATTTCATTTCCATTGCATACAGAAGTTGTTTTGAAATTATCTGCTGTGTTCATTTCCAATCACTGCTACATACCACTTCCCCTCCTACATGTCTCTGCAGAAAATCCAGGCTTCTACTTTTTCAAGTATCTATTGATTCTTTTTCTTCCACAAATTTTGGCCTGTTCTTCTTCCCTTGCCTCTTATCTTGGAGGGAGAATTTACACATTTTTCAGGAGCACCAAAACTATAATGCCTCGTACTAGTGCATAATATTTGTAAACTAGAATTGTCTTGGAATTTGAAGGATGATGTTCCAAAGGATGTAATTTTCAGGTCACTATGCTTTTTATAATAATTTTTCTTTATGCAAACTGATTTATCTTTTCTTTTGCTTATTGTCATGTAGCCAAGATTTTCAAGTCACTTTCAGTAACAGTAATAAATATCTACATTCTTTCAAAAAAAATCCACTTATATTTAACTCAAAGTTTCTCAACTTTGGTACTTTAGACATTCTGGATCAGATCATTCAGGGTGGTGGGGTCTTTCCTGGACATTGCAGGATGTCACTGCTTGCCTGGCTTCTATGTACCCCTATGTGACAGCCAAAAATGTCTCCAGACATTGCTCAGTGTCCTGTTGGGGGGGAAAATCTCCCCTGACTGGGACTGTAATTTGAGTATCATAGTCTCAAAATATTTTTGTTACACTGACATAATATTAGTATACTGTTAAGACTATAAAATGATCATCAAAGCTATATGTGGCACAGACAAATCATGAAATATTATGTACTAACTGAAATAATGACAGCCTTAGACTAGTTGATTGGCCACAATTGCATAAGGTTTTACTGAGTAAGAGGGGAAATAGAACACGTAGTAGAGAAAATCCTGCACTAAACAGAAGCATCTCTGGAGTATAAAGATACTAATACCCATAAATTTGCATAAAAGCACATGAATGTGTGTATGTGCATAATATAGAAAAAGAAGTTTTGATAGCAACTAAGAACTTATGTAATAAAGGGTGTGGTTAAGAACAAAATTATATTAAGGATAGTGGTTTCTTTCTGTGTGAAGAAAGTAGAATGAAAAATTTAAAATAATATATAAAAATATAAAATCATAACTTAATAATATCAAAGTGATTCACTGATTCAATATTAAATTTCTAAGACTTAGTAACAAAATAACATAATAGGAGGACTTTTAAAATTTTGATAGAGGTACTAAGCTACACTTTCATATTATATAAAGATATTACAGTGACAGCTCAATACTTTGTTAGAAAAGGAGGAAATACAAAGTAATGGAGAACATAATATGACAGACTGATTTGCCCACCCCAAATATATGAACATGGATAATTCCCCAAGAATATATTAATACATACATAAAAGAACTAAATGACAAACAGCAAAGTTGGTAAAAACAACTCTAATACCATGTTTGAAAGACTGCGAGAAGAAGCAATAATAAAAACTCTCTGGACCCACTATCCAAAAGTAATGACTGCACAATTTCCAATAGAAAAGGCAAATGGCCAACTAAGCCATGAATGTATTCAGCCTCATATATGGTAAAATAACCACAAAGTAATGTTCTATAGTATAACCCATTTTAACTATGAAAAAGGAACTTTTTTCATGTGAACACACAGAGTAAAATGTTGTATGTGTGTCCTATCAACTAATGTTGCAAGGTAACATTTGCAGGCAAGCAAATCACTGGTCTTGATTGTTCTAATCAATATGGAAATAAAAAAGAAATACTCTAATTTCGGTAAATGTCCTTCCATGCTTAATACTTTATTTTCCTACTTCCCTTAACAGAAAACTCTTGGTGTATATTGTAGTTTCACTAATAACACTGTAAAATTCCCATTCTTTCTTCTAGTGGGGTTTCCTAACCACCATTTATGTGTCAACAATGATCCCATAATGCTGCTTCTCTTTAATTTATTTATTTATTTAATATATTTTACATCATTTTTCATTTTTGCTCTATGTATGCATTTTCATCTTAGTTATAGTCCCCATACAATTCCCACCCCCCTTATTTTGACACTACTCCCTTCCTCTCCCCCGTAGTGTTGCTTGTTTATAATTGCTTGTTGATTTTGATTTTTACTTTGTATTAATTAGTCTTTTTCCTGGTCCCTTATTTAGGTTTTCTAAATTCCTGCTATGAGTGAGACCATCCGGTATTTTTCTTTTTCTTTCTGACTTATTTTGCTGAGCATGATCCCTTCTAGCTCCATCCGTGTTGCTGCAAACTGCATGAGTTTATCTTTTTGATTGCTGAGTAATATTCCATTGTGTATATGTACCACATCTTCTTGATCCAATCATCTATTTTTGGGCATTTGGGTTGCTTCCAAAGCTTAGCTATTGTAAATAGTGCTGCTATAAACATAGGGGTGCAGGTGCCCTTTGGAATTACTGTTTCTGTGTCATTTGGGTAAATCCCTAGGAGTGGAATTGCTGGATCATATGGAAGCTCTATCTTTAGTAGGTCAAGAAATCTCCACACAGCTCTCCATAGTGGTTGGACCAGTTTGCACTCCCACCAGCAATGCAGGAGAGTTCCTTTTTCTCCACAACCTCGCCAACATTTGTTGTTGCTAGGCAAAGAGAAACAGCTGGGACTACATCAAATTAAAGAGCTTCTGCACAGCAAAAGAGACAATAACCAAAACAAAGAGAAACCCCACTGACTGGGAAAAAAATTTTGCACACAACACTAATGATAAAGGACTGATCACAAAAATCTACAAAGAGCTGATGAGACTCACCAAAAGCAAAGAAAATAATCAAGGGCCTCCCCGGTGGCGCAGTGGTTGAGTGCTGGGTTGCGAAGCTGCCCACAGCCTCTGCAGCACCAGTTCAATCCCCGGCTGCTCCCCGGCCACCGGAGGAGGGTCCCACATGGCGCGCAGACCTCTCCTGCCGCCCGCTGCTCCCCTCAGCAGTGTACTTCAGTCCTTCTGCCTGCTCTGCTCCCCACTCTGGCTCTGGTGAATTCTCTCACCCTCTCACACTTCTGACTGTACCCAGTGCTTGTATAAATAAATAAATAAATAAATCTTAAAAAAAAAAAAAAAAGAATCCAGTCAAAAAATGGGCAGGTGGGCAGGAGAGCTCAAAAGAAATTTCTCCGAAGAGGAAATGCAAATGGCTAACAGGCATATGAAAAAATGTTCAACATCACTTGTAATCAGGGAAATGCAAATCAAAACTACCATGAGATACCATCTCACACCAGTGAGAATGGCACACATTGTTGCTTTCTTTCTCCTCTTTCTTCCTGACAACCAAATCTCTTAGCACCTTACTCAACTCTGAGTTAATGTTTTCTTCAAGTCTAAGACTGAGAAACCTGACTGAATCAGGTCTTTTGTAGCTTCCTAGCACTGAATTTTGATGGCGACACAATGCATGATGTCTCCAGAAAATTGTTATTCTATTAATAAGAGATGGAGGGAACTGAGTTCCTTTGATATAAAACCTTTAGTATGGCACTCCTGGGCTTCAAAACACTCTTACCATAGCAATTAGTAATTTCATACTCAGAAAAAGAGAGTTGTAATTTATGTGTTTGTCTTTTAACTATAAAAGATATACCTTTTTGTGCACTACAATCTGAGCTTCACACCTGTGAACATGCCATAAATTGTCCTGGGAATGATACCTCCTTACTCTAGCAAATAAGAGAGCAAAGTCTTTTGCATAGACCTGAGGTCTGTAACACATCTCTGCAAAATATGCTGACTGAAAAAACACAACTAGCCTTTTCAATCTCCCATTGATGACCAAGGAGTCAGAAAAAGAAGTTTTACAATGGGTTGCCAGCATCTCCACAGCACATTCTTTAAAAAGGAAAAGATTAAATCTCAGTATTGTCTTCCTCTCATTTAGGTAACATCAACATATCTTTAGGTCAAAACAAAACCGGAAGCCCTCTGTAAAAGAATAATTACTTTTAAAATATCAATAACTCACTGTTCCTACCTGTATAAAACTAAAATCAAACTTGTGATAAACATAAGTTCTCACAGATCAAAATCTATTGGACAGCTTTCCAAGTTGAAATCCTTGTTTTGATTATCTATTGAGCTCTTTGTCTAGCAATCATTGATTCTTGTATTCCAGTTAACACACTTTATAAGTATTGTTTGCTTTAATTTACATAAAAGTCCATTCTATGAGGTACTGCTATTATGAACATCATTCTTCATTATAGAATGAAACTTAGACAGGCATAGTGATCCATGTAATGTAATACTTGAGTACGGGAATTCTGTTGGGACGATTCACATTCTCAAGCTCTGAGGCAGTGATTTTCAAAGCAGAGATGGTTTTGCTACTGTGGATATTTTATGCTTTGAAAGGATGTTGCTAAAAACCTGCAAACCACAGGACAGCTTGTTACATAAATCTTATTCTGCCCCAGTGTTAAGAGTGAGAAAGAAAACCTATTCTAGACCAGCACTTCTCCAATTTCAATATGCATATGAATCACCAGGTCCCTAGGATAAACACAGATTCTGACAAAGCAGGTTGCAATTCTGCTTTTTAGACAAGGTCTTGGTGGTTTTGATGCTGCAGGTCTAGGTCTGTGGAACACTCTTAGAATAATAAGACTGGTATCACACAAGGGTCAGATACTGGGGTTTTTTTGCTTTTTTTTTTTTTTTTTGGATCTTATCCACTAGCTATCATATTTGCATGTAATTTTGAAGAATAACTGTGTTCCCTTATCCAAAAGCTGTTATGAGTTATGTTTTTGCTTCTATAAGGGCCATGGATTATCACCAAGTAATAGCTTCGGAAAAATATTTTGCATTGGCAGAATCAAGTCTTCCAAAGATGTCCATACCCTAATCCCCAGTGCCTTTGAATGTGTTTTTTATAGCAAGGGAGGATTAAAGTATCAAATGGAAGAAAATTATAAATCAACTGACATTAAGAAGATAAATTATGACTATTCATGAAGGATTCAGGTAATCACAATGGTTCTCTAGACGTTGAACAGGAAGCAGAAGTGTAGTTGTCAGAGATTTGAAAAATGCCAGGATGCTGGTTTGAAGATGTATGAAGAGCCATAATCCAAGGAATGCAGATAGTTATTACAAACTGCAATGGGAAAGGAAATGGATTCTCCCTTCACCTCTAGAAGAAATCTAGATCCCTAGACAGATTGAATCTAGCCCTCCAGACATTTCATTAGGCCCACTTCAGGGTTTCTCACATTGAGAATTATAAGAGCATAAATGTATTGGTTTTCAGCCACTAGTGTGTCAATATTTTAAGAACAGCAATAGCAAATTAAAATAGATTTTTTATGAATTAAAAACTCTTTTAAATAACTTATTCATTTATATATATAGTACATCATTGTTCATTTTTTCACAATGTATGCTTTCATTTCTCAGGTGTAGTCCCCATAGAATTTCCACCACCAATTCACCCATGTACCATCACCATAGTCCCTTGTGCTCTTCCTGCCCTTGTTTTGATCCCTCTCCATCCTCCTCCCCTGCAGAATGTCTCTGATTTATAGTTGTCTGTTTCTTTTTCTTTTGTTTTGTTGGGTTTTTTCTTCATTTTTCATTTTTGCACAATGTATGCATTTTCATTTTGGTTATATTCCCCATATAATTCCCGCCCCCCTTATTTTGACCCTAATCGCGCTTCTCCTCCCCCCAATCCCTGCCCCTTAGTGTGTCTCTAGTTTATAGTTGCTTATTGATTTTGATTTTGATTTTATTATAATGAGTCTTTTTCCTGGTCCTTATTTAAGTTTTCTAAATTCCTGCTATGAGTGAGACCATCTGGTATTTTTCTTTTTCTTTCTCACTTATTTGGCTGAGCGTGATCCCTTCCAACTCCATCCATGTTGCTGCAAACTGCATGTGTTTATCTTTTTTGATTGCTGAGTAATATTCCATTGTGTACATATACCACATCTTCTTGATCCAGTCATCTATTTTTGGGCATTTGGGTTGTTTCCATAGCTTAGCTATTGTAAATAGTGCTGCTATAAACATAGGGGTGCAGGTGCCCTTTTGAATGAATGTTTTTCTGTGTCCTTTGGGTAAATACCTAGAAGTGGAATTGCTGGATCATATGGAAGCAATATCTTTAGTAGGTTGCGGAATCTCCACACAGCTTTCCATAGTGGTTGGGCCATTTTGCACTCCCACCAACAGTGCAGAAGAGTTCCTTTTTCTCCACAACCTCACCAACATTTGTTGTTGCTAGTTTTTTTAATATGTGCCATTCTCACTTGTTTAAGGTGGTAACTCATTGCAGTTTTGATTTGCATTTCCCTGATCGCAAGTGATGTTGAACATTTTTTCATATGCCTGTTGGCCATTTGTATTTCCTCTTTCGAGAAATTTCTTTTTAGCTCTTCTGCCCATTTTTTGACTGGATTATTTTCTTTGTTTTTGTTGAGTCTCATCAGCTCTTTGTAGATTTTTGTGATCAGTCCTTTATCATCAGTATTGTGTACAAAAATGTTCTCCCAGTCGGTGGGGTTTCTCTTTGTTTTGGTTATTGTATCTTTTGCTGTGCAGAAGCTCTTTAATTTGATGTAGTCCCAGCTGTTTATCTTTGCCTTCACTATCACTGCTTTGGGTGATGTGTCTGTAAAGATGCCTTTTAGGTGCATGTCATGTAGTGTTTCGCCTATATTTCCTTCTATGTATTTTATGGTTTCAGGTCTTATGTCTAGTTCTTTAATTCATTTTGAGTTGGTTTTTGTGCATGGTGTGAGGTAGTGGTCAAGCTTTATTTTTTTGCATGTAGCGACCCAGTTTTCCCAGCACCATTTATTGAACAAACTTTCTTTGCTTCAGTGCATATTCCTTGCTCCTTTGTCAAAGATTAGTTGATCATAAATCTGGGAGTTTATTTCTGGATTTTCTATTCAGTTCCATTGGTCCATGTGTCTGTTCTTGTGCCAATACCATGCAGTTTTGATTATTATGGCTATGTAGTTTAGTTTGAAATCTGGGAGTGTGATGCCTCCATTCCCTTTTTTTTTTTTTCAGGAGAGCTTTGGCTATTCATTTTGGTATAGTATAGTTTGAAATCTGGGAGTGTGATGCCTCCCTTTCCTTCCTTTTTTTTTCAGGAGAGCTTTGGCTATTCATTTTGGTGGCTCCATATGAATTTCATCAATATTTGTTCTACTTCTTTGAAGAATGTCATTGAAATTTTTGTTGGAATAGCATTGAATCTGTAAATTGCTTTTGGTAGGATGGCCATTTTGATAATGTCAATTTTTCTAATCCATGAGCAGGGGATGTCTTTCCATTTCTTTGTGTTTTCTATTTCTTTTAACAGTTGTTTTTAGTTTTCTTTGTATAGGTCCTTTACCTCTTTTCTTAAGTTTATTCCCAAGTATTTTGGGTTTTTTTTTTTCCAATAATAAAAGGAATGGTTTTCTTGATTTCTTCTTCTTCTTCAGATTTATTGTTTGTGTATAGGAAGGCTACTGACTTTTGCATGTTGATTTTGTTTCCTGCCCCTTTACTAAGCTGACTGATTAGTTTAATTTGTTTTTCTTTGAAGTTTTGGGGTTCTCTATGTATATTATCATATCACCTGTGAGTAGTGATAGTTTGGACTTCTTTCTTGCCTATTTGGATTCCTTGTCTTTCTCTTGTATTTTTGCTCTGGCTAGGACTTCCAGTATTATATTGAAAAGCAGTGGTGAGAATAGACATCCTTGTCTTCTTCTAGATCTTAATGGAAATGCTTTCAGCTTTTCACAATTGAGAATGATATTGGCTATGGGCTTATCATATATAGCCTTTATGATGTTGAGGTATGTTCCTTGCATCCCAAGAATTTCAAGGGCCTTTACCATAAATGGGTGTTGTACTTTGTCAAAAGCTTTCCCAGCATCTATTGATATTATCATATAGTTTTTATATTTTTTGTTGATATGTTGGATTACATTGATTTTCAGATGTTGAATCATCCTTCTGTCCGTGGAATAAATCCTACTTGGTCGTGGTGAATTATCTTATGGACACATTGTTGGATTCTGATAGCTGAAATTTTATTGAGGATTTTTGCATCAGTGTTCATTAGAGAGATTGGCCTATAGTTTTCTTTTGTTGTGTTGTCCTTGCTTGGCTTTGGTATTAGTGTAATGTTGGCTTCATAGAACGTGTTTGGTATTATCTCTTCCTTCTCAATTTTTTGAAAGAGTTTGTGAAGGATAGGCACTAATTCGTTTCTGAATTGTTGGTAGAATTCATTTGTAAACCCATCTGGTCCTGGGCTTTTGTTTTTGGTGAGGTTTTTGATTACCATTTCAATCTCACTTCGTGTAATTGGTCTGTTTAGGTGTTCTATTTCTTCTTTATCTAGCTTTGGGTGATTGTAGAGTTGTAGGAATTTGTCCATCTCTTCTAGATTGTTGAGCATGTTTGGATATAACTGTTCATAGTAGTTTCTGATTATTCTTTTGATTTCTGCTGTGTCCGTTGTGATTTTTCCTCTTTCATTTGTGATCCTATTTATTTGTGCTTTCTCCCATTTTTCCTTTGTGAGCCTGGCTGGGGGTTTGTCTATTTTATTTATTTTTTTGAGGAACCAACTTTTGGTTTCATTGATCTTTTGGATTTATTTTTTAGTTTCTATTTCATTTATTTCTGCTTTGATTTTTATTATTTCTTTTCTTCTACTGCTTTTGGGGTTTTGTTGTTGTGCTTTTTCTAGTTCTTTGAGCTTTGTGATTAGGTTGTGTCTTTGAGTTCTTTCTTGTTTCTTGATGTGAACCTGTGTTGCTATATATTTTCCTCTTATTACTGCTTTTGCTGCATCCCATACATGAAGAAAATTGGTGTCCTCCTTGTCATTCAACTCAAAGTATTTTTTAATTTCTTCTTTGATCTCCTCATTAGTCCAATGGTCTTCTAGTAGTGTGGGTTTCAGTCTCCATGAAGTAGGAGAGTTCCTTGTTTTCTTTTTATTGTTTATTTCTAGTTTGATGCCTTCATGGTCAGAGAAGATGGTTGGTATGATTTCAATCTTGGTGTATCTGTTGATGTTCGTCTTCTGTCCCAGTATGTGACTGATCCTGGAGAATGATCCACGTGCACTTGAGAAAAATGTGTACTCAGATTTTGGGGGGTTTAGTGTTCTATAGATGTCGGTTAAGCCCATGAGCTCTAAATCCTTATTTAGAGCTTTAGTGTCCTTACTTATTTTTTGTCTCATTGATCTAGCCATTGTTGATAGTGGTGTGTTGAAGTCTTCTACTACATATGTGTTTTCTCTGATGTCTGTTTTCAGAGATGATAGTAGTTGTCTGATATATTTTGGTGCGCCTTCATTTGGTGAGTATATGTTAATGAGTGTTATTTCTTCTTAAAATATTGTCCCCTTGATCATAATGTAGTGACCGTTGGGGTGTCTTTTTACCTTTTTGAGTTTGAAATCCATTTTATCTGATATAAGTATAGCTGTTCCTGCTTCTTTTTTGGCCCATTTGCTTGTAGGATTATTTTCCATCCTTTAACTTTTAGTTTATTTTTT
Source organism: Talpa occidentalis (assembly GCF_014898055.3). Lineage (NCBI taxonomy): Eukaryota > Metazoa > Chordata > Mammalia > Eulipotyphla > Talpidae > Talpa > Talpa occidentalis. Next base: position 74,076,324 of record NW_023605305.1, on the reverse strand, counting down.
ATCTTTTGTAGTTAAATGTGTTTTCTGTTTCTTCCCTCTTGTCAGCTTCATTATTTTTTTCTTGTCTTGGATTCTTGGGAGCTTTACTATTATGGCTTGCTGTATTTTTCCTTTCATCATGGAAGTTTGGTGTTCTTGTTTCTTGTATGTCTATTTTCAGCTCCTTCTTCATGTTTGGGACGTTCTCTTCAATTATTTCCTTGAATATTTTCTCTGTTCCTACATCTCTCTCCTCTCCTTCTGGGATTCCTAGAACTCTTATATTTCCTTTCCTCATGGAATCAGATAGTTCCTGAAGTCTTTCTTCAATTCTTTTTCATTCGTACTTCTCTTTCCTTTTCTGTTTTGGTTCTTTTTATTTCTGTGTCTTTGAGAGTGCTTACTTGTTCTTCCATTTCCTCTATTCTGTTTTCACTGCTTTCCCCAGAGTTCTTGAGCTCCTCCATTAATCCTTCGATCTTCTGCATTTTTTTCACTTCCCTCTTTAGGGACTCAATTTCATGCTTCTGATCGTTGATTTTTTTTTCCCCCTAATCATTGTTTTCGTTTATGACTTCTGTCAGTTTTTTAATCATGGCAAATTTAAATTCTCTTTCTGGAATGCTCAGAAGTTCTTTCAAGTCACTGTTGTTGCATTCTGGTGGGCGATTTTCTTTTTGTAGTGTCTTTTCCCTGAGGACTTGCTTGGTTGCTTGTAGTTTTTCTTCTCCCTGCTGCTTGTTTTCTAATTTGTCCCATGCGTTGGGACTCTGTGATGCTGGTACTGGCCGGCATCTTTTTGGTGTGCTTTTTCTGGGATGTTGGAAACTGGTAGTCCAATCAAGTCAAAAACTGTTATGGAATCTAGAAAAACTAAATAAGGGGCCAGGAAAAAGAATAACTATAAGAATAACTATAAGAAAAAAAAATCAAAATCAACAAACAACTATAAACCAGAGACACACAATGGGGGGGGTGGGGAAAGGAGGATTTGGGGTCAAAACAAGGGGGGTGCAATTGTATGGGGAATATAAAAATTTAAAAAAATTAAAAAAAAATAAATTCCATTTCCAGTGCAAAAAAAAAAAAACCTGTTATGCTTGAATTCCAGTAGGGCAGTGTTACTATGAAAATGTTAGAATATGTTAGTTGCTCTCACAGAGAATCTCCTCCTTCTGTATTTGCTTAATTACAGGGTGGGTCTTATGGTCCTGCAGACTGCCCTGCAGTGGCAGGATTGCCCACTGGGCTCCAAATCTCTGGATCCCCCTCTGGGCTCCAATTGGTGGCCAGATGGGGCCTGGCTTGTGGGGGCTTTTCAGCTCACCTCTGGCTGTGGGGGCAACCCTTTCCCAGATCCACATAGTCTAGGTGGGTTCCTCTGGACACAAAAGGTCCCTGATCTAAAATGGTGAGTAGGGAGGGCATTCTTGTTTTGTTGTTTTTTATTGTTGTTATTTTTTTCCCTTGATGCCCTATTTGAACCCTCTACATCCTCCTATAAGTGAAACTATCTGATATTTTTCTTTTTCCTTCTGATATTTCACTGAGCATAATCCCTTCTAGCTCCATCCATGTTGCCCAATGGCATGAGTTTATCTTTTTTGATTGCTGAATGGTATTCCATTGTGTATATATACCACGTCTTCTTGATCCAGTCATCTATTTTTGGGCATTTGGGCATTTGGGCATTTGGGTTGTTTCCAGGTTTTGCCTATTGTAAATAGTGCTGCAATAAACATAGGTGTACAGGTGTTCTTTTGAATCAGTGTTTTTGTGTCCTTTGGGTAGATCTCTAGTAGTGGAATTGCTGGATCTTTTGGTAGCTCCATTTTTAATAGACTGAGGAACCACCATACAGCTTTCCATAGTGGTTGGACGAGTTTGCATTCCCACCAGCAATGTAGGAGAATTCCTTTTTCATCACATCCTTGCCAACATTTGTTGTTGCTAGTTTTTTTTTTTTTAATATGTGCCATTCTTACTGGTATAAGGTGGTATCTCATTGTAGTTTGATTTGTATTTCCCTGATTATGAGGGATGCTGAACATTTTTCCAAATACCTGTTGGCCCTTTGCATTTCCTCTTTGGATAAGTGTCTTTTAAGTTCTTTGCCCATTTTTAATGAGATTATTTACTTTGTTTTTGTTGAGTCCTGTGAGTTCTTTGTAAGTCCTTGTGATCAGTCCCTTATCAGTTGTATGCAGTGCAAAAATCTTCTCCCAATCAGTAGGGTGTCTCTTTGTTTTGGTTAATGTCTCTTTTGCTGTACAGAAGCTTTTTAGTTGATGTAATCCTTGCTGCTTGTCTTTTCCTTCATTTTGTTTTGGGGAATGCATTTTTAAAGATGTTACTGAGATGTATGTCATGTAGTGTTTTACCTATATTTTCTTCTATATATTTTATGGCTTGAGGTCTTATGTTTAATTTTTGATCCATTTTGAGTTGATTTTTGTGCATGTTGTAAGGTAGTCTAGCTTCATTCTTTTACATGCAGCAGTCCAGTTTACCCAGCACCATTTATTGAACAAACTGTCTTTGTTCCATTGCATATTTTTTTGTTCCTTTGTCAAAGATTACTTGTCCGTAAATCTGTGGGTTTATTTCTGGGTTTCCTATTCAATTCCATTGGCCTGTGTATCTGTTCTTGTTCTGGTACCATTCTGTTTTGATTATTATGGCTTTGTAGTATAGTTTGAAGTCTGGGGTTGTGATTCCTCCATTCTCTTTTGTTTTAGTCAGGAGAGTTTTGGCTATTTGAGGTTCTTTTGTGGCTCCATATGAATTTCAGCAAAATTTGTTCTATTTCTTTGAAGAATATCATTGAGATTTTTATTTGGAATAGCATTGAATCTGTAAATTGCTTTCAGCAGGATGGCCATTTTAATCATGTTAATTCTTCTAATCCATAAGCAGGGTATGTCTTTCCATAAAGTAGACATTTACTACCATGAAATTATATTTGAAGAAACTGAACTTAAGTTCCACAATTCCCATATTAAGCATTCCTTGGGCAAGGTTTTTTGTTGTTGTTGAAATTCTACCTTAGGGCCTCCCCTGGTGGCGCAGCGGTTGAGCGCTGGGCTGCAAAGCTGCCCACAGCCTCTCCAGTGCCGGTTGGATCCCCGGCTGCCAGTGAGGGTCCCACATGGTACTCAGACCTCTCCTGCCATGCCTGTTGCTCCCCTTATCAATGTATTTCATCAGTCTGCCTGTTCTGTTCCCCGCTGTGGCTCTGGTAAATTCTCGCACCCTCCCATGCTTCTGACTGTACCCAGTGCTTGTATAAATAAATAAATAAATCTTTAAAAAAAAAAAAAAAAGAAATTCCACCTTAATATAGAAGAGTAATTTTAAGGATGTATAGGAAATAGTTATCATTAATACCTGGTACACAGCATATCCTATCCCACAAATCTAAACATGGTTCTGACTTTGAAGAATTAGCCTATGGAATGTAATTTATTGTTAACTTTAGTGTTATTCATTATACTGTAAATATTTCTGCCTCAATACTAATAATAAGAGGCTGATCACAAAGAGCTGATGAGACTCAACAAAAGCAAAGTAAATAACCCAGTCAAAAAATGGGCAGAAGAGTTAAAAAGAAACTTTTCCAAAGAGGAAATGCAAATGGCCAACAAGCATATCAAAATATGTTCAACATCACTTGTAATCAGGGAAATATAAATCAAAACCACAATGAGAATGGAACATATTAAAAAACTAGGAACAACAAATGTTGCCAGTCCCTAGGCAAGTGACCAATACTAAATAGTATTTGTTGCCAGGTGTCCTCGGAGAGATGACGGGCACAATAGCAGAACCGGAAAGAGTGGGCATTGTGTGTACTGCCCACAAACCCTATAATTTGCCTGTGTGGCAGGTGAAAAAGCCTGATGGCCTTGGCATATGATGGTTAATTACTGTGAATTGACCTGTGACTCTTGCAGATTTGTAAAAGGCTGTATCTCTCCTATGGACACACCTGAAAACATGTGGACTGTTAGAGTTTGTGTTGCTTTTGCACTTATGAGTAGTGTCCTCACTGATAGAAACATAGTGGAAGATTGAAGCATAGATTGTATGGCAAAAAACAAAAATAAAACAAACCCTAATGGGATGGGGCATAAGAAAAATGAGAAAATCAGGCTACTTTTCATCTTCTTTACAACAGACAGTCCATACCTTTAAATGCTGTGTCTTCTACCATTTGGTCATCTAGCAAACAATGGGCCTTGTGTTTGCAATAACATATGGGTTGTGTGGCTATGGGCACTTGACAGTGTAAAGGGGGCTGGACAGTGGAGTTGCTGTTTTATATCTCTCAGAGTTGGAGTTTCTATTGCTCTGTCATCTTCTCTGTGTGTATGGTCCCCTGTCTCGGAAATAAAGGACTGCAAAAAAATCTACCAAATGTTCCAAATTCTCTTCATCTGTGAGAAGTGACAATGAGCCTACCTGGCCTGGGATGGTTCACAGCAATATTTTAGGAACAACAAATTCTGAAATTTGTGTATCATTTTTTTAAAGATGTATATATTTATGCATGCAAGAGCTGGGGTACAGGCCAGAGGTGCAGGGGTGCAGATAAGAGCATTCGCCAGAGACAGAGTGGGGAGCAGAACAGGTAGATCCATTAAAATACACTGCTGAGGGAACAGTGGGCCAGACAGGAAAGGTCTACTGTGCCATGAGTTAGCTCCCTGGCCAGGGATCAAACCCCTGCTGCAGTGGCTGCTGATAACTTCATAGTGCTGAGACTTAACCCCTTGTGCCACCATGGAGGCTCCAAATTTGTTTATCATTTCTTGCATGGGTACATTCTTGGTGAAGAAGACTACTATCAAAGGGGAAAAAAAAAATGACTGATTCTTCAACAAAATTATTTAGTTAGTTGAAATGCTACAATTTATCCTTATAGCATTATATTATAATCCTGTAATTTCTCTGTAAAAGAAATTACCTAAATTTTTCATCTGGAGATTCTCTTCTTTAATTTGTGTTCCTTTCTAATGGGAATTCCTGTCCCACTCTCAACCTTAACTCTAAGCAGTCATATATTCAACACTTTTATGCCATGGTCTGACAAATATTTGTGTAATATAAATTGAGGTAGAATGTCGAATGCTAGGAAACAAAAATCCCTGCAGTTCAATGACGTGGAAAGAATATAAGCTAATGCAAGTTATATAAATTGTCAGATGGTGGGGCCTCCCTGGTGGCACAAGAGGTTAAGTCTCAGCATTATGAAGCGATCCTCAGTCACTACAGTACAAGTTCTATCCCCCACCAGGGACTAAGCCACATGGTACAGCAGACCTCTCCTGGCTGGCCCACTGCTCCCCTCAGCAGTGTATTTCAGTGGATCTGCCTGTTCTGCTCTCCACTGTACCTCTGGTGAATCCTTCTCAGCCCCTGCCCCGCATCTCTGGCCTGAACCCCAGCTCTTGTATGCATAAATAAATAAATCTTTTTTAAAAATTTCAGATGGCAACAAGTGCCATGAAGAAAAATAAATCAGGATAATAAAGTTGAGAGTGTTTGGAGGTGTTAGTTTTTGCTGTGAATTCAGGTAGACCAACAAGTGCTTGAATACAGATCTCAAGGAAGACAGAGTGAGAAACAGGAGCTTTTCTGAGGACTGTCAGAGCAAAAAGTCAGGACAACAACGCTAGAGACACTTGCCTTAAAAAATCAAGGCTCAACTACCATATGACCCAGCGATTCCACTCCTAGGGATACCTGCACCCCTATGTTTATTGCAGCACTCTTTATAATAGGTAAGACTTGGAATCAATCCAAATGCACAAAAACAGATGACTGGTTCAAGGAGGTGGAATACTATTCAGCAATCAAGCAAGATAAACTCATGCCATTCACAGCCACATGGATGGAGCTAGAAAGAATTATGCTCAGTGAAATAAGTCAGAAGGAAAAAGAAAAATATCGGATTGTTTCACTTATAGGAGGAATATAAGGGAACTAAATACGGGATCAGGGGGGAAATAACAACAATAAAAACAACAAAAGAAAAGAAAAATAAATAGACAACTATAAATCAGAGACATTCTTCAGGGGAGGAGGGGAGGAAGAGGGGTCAAAACAGGGGAAGGAAGAGCACAAGGGACCATGGTAATGGTGCACGGGTGAATTGGTGGTACAAATTCAATGGGGACTACACCTGAGAGGAGAAAGCAAATATTGTACAAAAATGAACAATAATGTAAAATATACATAAATAAATTATTTTTTAAAAATCAAGGCTCAAAAAGTATTCATTGCATCCGGAAGGAAGTGCAAGATGGAGAATAACGGGGGGTGGAGGTGAGAAGTGGTGTCGGAGAATGTTGAGGAAGGAAGTGTTCTCCTTGCTCCTGCTTTAACTTCAAAACTCAGTGAGCCTCTCTTTCAGATGTTGTTTCTTGCACTTCACCATTTTTGTTTCAAAAGAATCCTGAGACTAGAAATTAGCTCCCTCCTATTTTCATGTGGTTGATATAATGGCAATATTTTAAGAGTTATATTTTGGAGTATATGAGTGCAGTTACCCTGTTAATAGAACTGCTCCTGCCCCGAAAACACACGCGCGCACATACACACACACACACACACACACAGCACTACATCATATCCTTTTTGGGTCCTGTTACTGTCAGGCTCGTCTCACTCAGTGACAATAATTAGGGAAGGAATGATACAAGAGAATATGTCAGCATCATACTATCTTTTCCCCATAGATTTAGAAATAGTACCAAATTCCACTTGGTAAGACAATCATGGACATGTAAACATTGCTCCATTTTAATAAAACCAATTTATGCCCTGTATTTTAAGAAACATGACTATTCAGCTGGAAAATTTTTGTGAGAAAGGAAAGAAAAGGACACATGGGAGGGGGGTAATGATACAGTAAGTGCAGGTGCCCCTGTGCTATGATGAGGAGAAAACTTCCTTAGTTCTGGCAGCATTCCAAACACAGCTAAATCCCCCTTGATGCCCAGAACAACTAATTAAGCAGCAAGATCAACATCCAAAATAGAAAGGAATGATGGCTTTACAATATCAAGACAATTTACAGATTAAACATCCCACCAGAAAATGAACTGAAGTGTATAAACCCACAATTCACAAAAAGGGATACAGAAAGTAAAATGAAGCTGGGGATTACTAAGGATGACTCCTTAAAGACTACAGAATGCAAAACTTTTTTTTTTAAGATTTATTTAGTTTTATACAAGAACCGGGGTACAGGCCAGATGCGCAGGACGGTGAGAGGATTCACCAGAGACAGAGTGGGGAACAGAACACGCAGACTGATGAAACACACTGCTGAGGGGAGCAGCAGGTGAGACAGGAGAGGTCTGCCGCGCCATGTGGGACCCTCGCCGGCCGACTGGGATTGAACCAGCGCTGCAGAGGCTGCAGAGAGCTTCACAGTGCCGCGCTCAACTGCCTGCACCACAAAGGGAGGCCCAGAATGCAAAACTTTTGCCACCTAAAACTGTGATCTTGAATTTTGGAACTATACATGCTAGCTATTTGAACTTGGAGAACCAAATAAAATATTCTAAGCATTAATGATAAGGTAAATAATGGGAATAGCCATGCCCACCCTTCTAATAATTGTTGATAGATATTCAGAGTGTTTTCAAAGCTGAGCATCGCTCTTTCCTGTTAGTAAATGAATGGTTATCACTGGTAGTGAAATGAGACTGATTTTTTCTTCTACCTTTCCAATACCTCTAGTTCTTCCCCACTTCTCAGCCCCCAGTTCTAATGATTCATTTCAATTCCATCTCTCCCAACTATCACTTCCTAGCAACTATCAGAATATTCAATGACCCAGAGAGATCTTTCATGTTACAAAGTTTCTCATCAAATTTCATGACTTAAAGCTCCCTCTTAAAGACCCTACAGTGGAGAACCAAGCCTGTGAAGCCTGAATCCCTTTACTTCAAACACATGGCTTGACCCTGGCAACTTTCTGCTGGTGTTACCCACACCAGGCCTTACCCATGCTGACCTGACAAGCATTGATGTTGTCTTGCAGCTTTACCTGACATAGAGCTTCAAAATTCAGTCCTTTCACATTGCTTTCCTCTTGTTGGAGTCCACCCACAAAATTCTATACGGAATTTTTCACACCCTATGCATCTTTAAATTCATTTTCTTTTTCAGATTTCCTGGTATTTGTCATTCTCCTTCTAACTATTTCACTTAGCACAATACTCTCTGAGTCCATCTATGTTGCCACAAAGGCAAGATTTCCTTTTTTATTTCATTTTGTTTCCTCCACTTTATTCCATATGACTAATATTCCACTGTGTATATATACTTATATTACATCATTTTTATCCACTGATGGGCACTTAGGTGGTTTTCATATCTTGGTTCTTGCAAATAATACTGTAGTGAACATAAGGGCTGCACCTTTTTATTTTTATTTATTTATTTAATTTTTTTTAGTAAAGTACCTTTGTTTCACATCCCCATTGATATTTTGACAGTACAGAATTTCTTCCCTCAGGTGTGGTCACCGAGCTCTCCAAACACAAAAGCGCCCATAGTCCTCCACCATAGTCCATTGTTCTATCTCCTCCCCCCACTCCATTTTTACCCCTCCCCCTTCCCTCCTGGATGCCTCAGGTCTATGGTCAGCTTTCAAGGACTGGCTTTAATGTTTGTCTTTGACCCTTTGTCTGGTTTCTCTACATCCCACATGTAAGTCACACCATGTGGTATTTATCCCTCTCCTTCTAGCTTATTTTGCTTAGCAAAACCCCCTCCAGCTTCACCCATGTTGCTGCAAATTGCATGAGTTTATCATTTTTGACTTCTGAGTAGTATTCCATTGTGTATATTACACCATCTTCTTGATCCTTTCATCTATTTGGGGTACCTAAGTTGTTTCCATATCTTGACTACTGTCAATAGTGACAATAGCAGTGTTCATAGTGAACATAGGAGTACAAGTTTCCTTCAAATTAGTGTTTTTAGATATCTAAGAGTGGAATTGTTGGATCATATGGCTGATTCATTTTTAATCTTTTGACAAATCTCCACACTGCTTTCCACAATGACTTGACCAGTCTACATTCCTACCTACAGTGTAAGAGGGTTTCTTTTTCTCTACACCCTCACCAGGACTTGATGTTTCTGGTTTTTTTAATATGTACCATTCTTGCTGGCATGAGGTAGTATTTTACTGTGGTTTTGATTTGCATTTCCCTGGTGATAAGTGATAATGAACATTTTTCACGTGCTGTATGTCTTCTTTGAAAATGTACCCATTAACTCTTCAGCCTTTTTTTTTTTTTTTTGGTGGGACCCTCACTGGTGGCCGGGGATTGAACCAGCGCTGCAGAGGCTGCGGGCAGCCTCGCAATCCAGCCCTCAACTGCTGCGCCACCAGGGGAGGTCCCATTCAGCCCATTTTTTGACACGGTTGTTTGTTTTCTTTTTGTTGAGTTGTTATGAGCTCTTTGTAGATCATTGATATCAATTCCTTGTCAGATGTATGGTGTGCAAATATTTTTTCCCACTCAGTAGAGTGTGTCTTCTTTTTAGTTATAGTTTCTTTCACTGTGAAGAAGCTTTTTATGTTCTCCTTTGTTATCCCTCCTGCTGGGGATGAATCCACAAAGACATCTCTCTCTGAAGCTCATGTCACGGAGCGTTTTGCCTCTGTTTTCTTCTATGTACTTGAGGGTTTCATCTTACATCCAAGTCATTTATCCTTTTTGAGTTTGTTTTCATGTATGGTGTGAGATGGTAGCCTAGTTTCATTCTATTGTATGTGGCAGCCCAATTTTCCAAACACCATTGATGAGGTTTTCCTTGTTCCAGTATATATTTTCCACTTCCTAGTAATAGATTAGTTGTCCATAAATGGGGGTTTTATTTATGGATTCATAATTCCATTCCATTATTCTGTGTGTCTCCTTTTTTCCCAGTACCATACTGTTTTAATTATCAGTTTAGGTATAATTTGAAGTCTGGAAATATCACCATTTTTCGTCTTTTCAATCAGGAGAGCTTTGGCTATTAAGGGTGCTTTGTGATTTCACAGGAATTTCAGTAATATTTGTTCCATTTCTTTGAAGAATGCCTTTGAGATTTTTATTGGTATTGAATTGAATCTGTAAATTGCTTTGGGGAGTATGGCCCTTTTGACAATGTTGATTCTTCTAATTCATGAGCAGGAAATGTCTTTCCATATCATTGTTTCTCCTTCCATTTATTTAACAATGTCCTATAATTTTCTTTGTATAGGTCCTTCTCCTACTTTGTTAGCTTTATTCCTAACTATTTAATTATTTTAGTACGATTGTAACTGGAATGGTTTTCTTAATTTTTTCTCCTAGCTCATTGTCTGCATATAGGAAGGCCATTGATTTTGTGTGTTGATATTGTAACCTGTCACACTGCTGGTTTATTATTTTAATTAGTTTTTCTGTGGAGTCTTCAGGGTTCTCTATGTATATTATCATCTGATATGTAAATAATGATAGCATTACTTCTTTTCCCCCGATTTAGATTACTTTTATATCTTTGACTTGCTAATTGTTATAGCTAAGACTTGCAGTACTATATATATTGAAGAGTGGTGGTGAAAGTGGAATTTCTAGTACTTAACAGATCTTATTGGAAATGGCTTTCCACATTCCATTGACAATGATTCTAGCTCTGGGCCTGTCATAATGGTTTTTATTGTGCTTAGATGTGTTCCACCTAATCCATTCTTTCAATGGTTTTCATCATAAATGGATGCTAAATCTTACCAAATGCTTCCCTGCTCTGTTGATATGATCATGTGGGTTTTTATTTTCCTATTTATTGATGTGGTGAATTACACTAATTGATTTTCAAATGTTGAACCATCCTTGTTCATCCTTGTTCCTGCTATAAATCCCAGTTGGCCATGCTTTATAATATGTTTAATACATTGTTGAATTTCATTTGCTAAGACTTTGTCAGGAGTTTTGGCATATGTTTTATTTAGAGAATGTGGCCTGTAGTTTTTTGTGTGTGTTGTCTTTGTTTGATTTTGGTATTTTCATAATGTTGGCCTCATAAGATATGTTTGGATGTATTCTTTTTCTTAATTTTTTTAAAGAGTTTCAGCTTGGTAGAACTCACTGTGAAGCCACCTGGTCCTGGATGATTTTTGGGGAGAGACAGTTTTGATTTCTGTTTCAATTTCCTTGCTTGTGATTACTTTGTTTGGGTTTTCTATTTCTTCCCTTCAATCTTGGATAATTATATAATTCTGATAATCTGTCCACCCGTCTAGGTTGTTAAATTTGTTTGCATATAAATGTCACAGTTATCTCTTCTTAATTTCTAAATTTCTACAGTCTTTGTTGTAACTTTTCACCTTTCACTTTTGATCTTTTTATTGTGTTTTCTCTTTGTGAGCCTAGCTAGAGGTTTGTCTATTTTGTTTATTTTTTCAAAGAACCAGTTTTTGGTTTCACTGATCTTTAGGACTATCTTTTGACTTCTATTTCATTATTTCTGCTCTAATTTTTACTATTTCCTTCCTCCTACTGGCTTTTGGATTTTTTCCTTTTTTTTCCAGTTCCTCAAGGAGAGAGAAAAGGTTGTTTATTTAGGCTCTTTCTTTCTTAATGTTCTGTATTGCTGTATTCTTCCCTCTTACTTCTGCTTTGCTGTGTACCATGTACTGTAATGCTGTGTCCTCATTGTTATTTGTCTCATGGTGTTTTTCAATTTCTTTGATTACCTCATTGTCCCAGTGGTCTTTAAGTAGTGTGTTGCTCAGTCTCCACATAATCAATGTAGTTGATTTCTAGCTTGATACCTTCATGAACTGAGAAGATACTTGGTATATTTTCAATATTTCATGAATTTGTTTATATTTGTCTTGTGGCACAATACATAGTCAATCCTGGAGAATACCCTATGTACACTTGAAAAAATATATATATTCTATTTTGAGGGTTTTGGAGTCCTACAGATGTCTACTAAATCCATATAGTCTAATTATTTAAACCTATTATGTCTGCATTCATTTTTTTGTGTGTGTCTCATTGATCTGTCCATTGGTGAAAGGGTGGTGTGGATGTCTCCAGCCACAAATGTGTTTTTTCCAATGTCAGTTATCTGAGTTGATAGTAAGTAGTTGTCTAATATATTTTGGTGCTCCCTCATATGGTGAGTATATGGTGATGACTGTTATGTCCTCCTGATGTATTGTTCCCTTGATCATTAAAGTTACCTTTTTATTTTATTTATTTTTTTTATAGAGGCATGTTTTATTTATTTATTTATTTGTTTGTTTGTTTGTTTATACATGCACTGGGTACAGTCAGAAGTGCGGGAGGGTGAGAGAATTCACCAGAGCCAGAGCGGGGAGCAGAGCAGGCAGAAGGACCGAAGTACACTGCTGAGGGGAGCAGCGGGCGGCAGGAGAGGTCTGCGAGCCATGTGGGACCCTCCTCAGGTGGCCGGGGAGCAGCCGGGGATCGAACCGGCACCGCAGAGGCCACGGGCAGCTTTGCAACCCAGCGCTCAACCGCTGCGCCACCGGGGAGGCCCGGGGAGGCCCTAAAGTTACCTTTTTAAATGGAAATCTTGTTACCTTTTTAAATGGAAATCTATTTTGTCTGATATAAGTATGGCTATCCCTGCCTCCCTTTGCATCTTGTTCACTTGTAGGATTGTTTTCCATCCATTTACCCTGAGTTTATGTTTATATTTAGAGTCAGGTATGTCTTTTATAGACAGCAAAGGTTGGATATTGCTTCCTAATCCAACTAGATACTCTGTCTTTTAATTGATGAGTTTAGCCACTTAAAATTTTAGGTGATTATTAATATGTGAAAGTCTATTGTTGCCATTTTGTCTTCAGTTTTGTGGTTGTATCTATTTCCTTTTTCAGTAATTTGTGTATTTTCCTATTTGGATATGATGCCAGAGCTCCTCTCAATATATCTTGGTGGGGGGAGGTCTACTTTTTGCAACCTTCTTCAGTTTTTCTTTGTCTGAGAAGGCTTTTATTTCTCCCACATATCTAAATAAGGGTCTTGTAAGATAGGGTATTTTTGGTTGGCAGTTTTTTACTTTTAGTATTTTGAGCTCATCTTTCTGTTCTCTCCTGTTTGCCACAGTGTTTCTTCTGAGAAGTCTGATATTAGCTTGTTCTGTGTTCCTATAAATGTTATCTATTTCTTCCCCCTTTCCAAACTCAGTATTCTTTCTTTGTCTTGAACCATTGTAAGTTTCATCACTATATGTCTTGGTGTTAATCTCATTTTGTTTAGGTATCCCAGTGTTCTTTTAGCTCCTGGATTTGTATATGTATTTCCTTTTCCAGATTTGGGATGTTTTCTTCTATTACTTCTTTAAATATCCTTTGTTACTTTCTGTTTCTGTTCCTCTTCTGGGATACCTATTATTCTTGTATTACCTTTTCCTGGTGGTGCCAGGTAGTTCATGAAGTGTTTCTTTATTTTTTTTTTTAGTTTCTTTCTTTTTCTTTTTCCATCGAGCTTCTTTTTAAATTTGTATCTTCAACGTCACTGATTTTCTCTTCCATTTGGTTTATTCTACTTCTATAGCATTCTATAGTATTCTTATCTCCTTTTCTAATCTTTTTTCTTCCTGCATCTACCATATTTCTTTCTTAAACTATCATTTTCAAAATTTTGTTCATTTTGTTTCTCAGGATATTTGTTTTTTCTTTATTTTCCTGTATGTCACTTATATGCTTCTTTGATTATTTCAAATTTCTTTATATGATGGCAAGCTTGAATTCTGTGCTTCATAGGAGGGATAGATCTTTCATGAATTTGTGTTTGGGTTCTGTAGATTTGTTCTTTCTAAGGTGTAGAATTCCCCTTAAGAATGTGGCCATTTATTGTGCTATTCCATCTCCCTGTTGCTTTCAATACCTAACTACTGTGGGTTTGGCCTCTGCTAAGCATGTCTCCATTCTTACCACATTGGGCCAGCACACTCACTGGAGGTTGGTTGGGATAGCTGATGCAGTCTGGTGGGGCTCAATGTGGCCAGATTGTGGCCTCCAGCTGGTCCTGAGGTACTGGTAGATATGCCAGATGTTGGGGAGTATTTCCTGGAGGGCAGCTAAGGATCTTTGGTGTCGAATGGGGCCCTCAGTAGACCTCACTGGGGCCTGAGATTGTCCTGAGGTACTGGTATTGTTGGAGTCAGGGGCAGGGGCACTTATCAGAAGGTGACTGATGGTCTCTGGTGTTGTGCAGAGGCCACAAGGTCTGGGATGGGGCCTCAGCTCATCCTCATTCCTGAGGCACTGGTGGCCCTGGGGTTGGAAGTGCTTCCCAAAGAGTGACTGAGAGCCAATGGCATTGGGTGGGACCCTGCAAGGCCTGAACTGGTAGGCAAGATTTTTATATGCCCATTTTACATATGGAGAAACTCAGGTATATGGAGGGTCATATTTTTCTCAAGGCCATCACCTTGAGATAATAATGACTTGTGTATTAGTTTCTTAGGGATACTGTAATGAAATAATAATAATAATTTATTCTCTCACAGTTCTAGAAGCCAGAAGTCAGAAATCAGGTGTTAGCAGAGTCAGGCTTCCTTTGGAGGCTTCAAAAGGAGGATATTTCCTACCTCTTCCTAGATGGTGTCCTATGTTTCCCTTTTGATGATTGCCCAAAAAAACAATTGATTAACTTAGCTAGCAGTGGCATTATTATAGTTCCTGCTACTCTTGTAACATGGCATCCTTCCTTGTGTTCCTGTATATCTTCTAAGGACATGAGTTATTGGACTTTGGACATGTTCTAGTCCTATATATACTTTTCTTTTTTAAAAATATTTATTTATGCATACAAGAATTGGGGCATAGGCCAGAGGTGTGAGTGTGGTTGGGGGCGGGGGGGAGGTGAGAGGATTCACCAGAGACAGAGCAGGTAACAGAAGAGGCTGACTAACTGAAATACACTGCTGAGGGGAGCAGCGGGCGAGCAGGAGAGGTCTGCTGCACCATGTAGGTAGCTTCCTGGTCAGGGATGGAACTCGTGCTGCAGTGACTGCAGATAGCCTCATAGGTTGCATCTTAAGCCCTTGCGCCACCAGGGAGGCCCCCAGTATACACTTTTCTTAAAATAACTA
The DNA here is from genome assembly GCF_014898055.3 of Talpa occidentalis. Classification (NCBI taxonomy): domain Eukaryota; kingdom Metazoa; phylum Chordata; class Mammalia; order Eulipotyphla; family Talpidae; genus Talpa; species Talpa occidentalis. The sequence goes on along the minus strand of NW_023605305.1, from coordinate 74,061,216 downwards.
TTTATATATGCAAAGATCCTATTTCCAAATAAGGTCATAGCACTTAGAATATGGAAAGGTGGATGAATTTTGGAGGAACCCACTGATCTCATTACAAGTGGCATCAGGGTTTAAATTCAGGCAGGAAATCTCAGATTTCTCACTGTTAAGTGCTCTGTTCCATTGCCCCTGATCATAATTGTCCAGATACAAGTCATTATTTCTGTCTCTGGAAGGATGACATACTGCAGAAAAGTTTTCTTAGGGTCTCTTCATGTCCCTGTTGCTTGGACTGTAAATGAAAGATTTCATCATGGGACTGTTTGTCTCAGTAGTGAGACAAACATCACTGTCTCATAGGTATAAGCCATAGAAGTCATGCCTAAATTGTTCAATTTTTAAAAAAAATTTAAAAGTACATTCAGGGAGGCAACTGTATAGTTACTTATTTTGTGTCTGGATGTTCAGAAGCATGTTGGGCAGATGGTGGAGATGAACAGATATCAGAAAAGGACAGGTTAAAGAGGAAGAAGCACATGGGGGTGAGGAGGTGGGAATCTGAGCTGCTAACCAAGATGATAAGCAGGTTCCTGGTTAATGTGAACCAGCACAGAAACAAAAACCAAAGAGAGTGAACTGAATCACTGGCTTCTCAGAAAGCCCTGGAAGAGAATTCCTGGAAGCCCTGTGTGGTTTCCTAGATCCATGCAAAGGAAGTGTCTGCCAAGAGTGGCAGAAGCAAGACAATCACTGGTCAACAGGCATCCCAGAAATGTGGTCACCTTTAGCTTGACCCAATATATTGATGAAAAAATGCATTGTTAACGGACTCTTCTGCTTATCAATTTGGGGTTTCCACTTCCACAGTTTGGGGTTTCCACATTACTGTACTGCTACCACCAACTGGAATTCCTGTACATGAGAACTAATTTTTCACTGAAAACAGCAGACCAACCTCATTTGTTCAACTGCCTTGACACCTGGTCAACTAGCACTTGTATTTTCAGGCATATCTTAAATTGTTATTGTGCTTTACTTTTAAATGCTCTTATAGTAATAAAAATAATGGTGTTATTATCTTAGTTATAAAATAATAATTAAAGTCTTGCACCTGTATATATTACTATAAGCTATGAGAATGTTATGATAGTTTCTTTTTTTTAAAGATTTATTTATTTTTATATAAGAGCTGGGGTACAGGCCAGAGGCGCAGGAGGGTGAGAGGATTCACCAGAGACAGAGCAGGGAGCAGAACAGGCAGACGGACTGAAAGCACTGCTGAGGGGAACAGCGGGCAAGACAGGAGAGGTCTGCTGCACTATGGGGGAATCTCCCTGGCTGGCCAGGAATCGAACTGGTGTTGCAAAGGTGGCAGACAGCTTTACAGCGCTGTGCTCAATCTGCTGCACCACTGGGGAGGCCTGTCATGATAGTTTCTATACATCTAAAAACATATAATGAACTAATCATCAAAGAAAATCAGTCATCAAATAAATTCATCTTTCCCAAAAACGCTTGTTGCTAAATTAGTAATTTTGATATCTCACAAAATCTATTTTCAATACATAAGCATAATACATAAAACATATTAAATAACTTGCTATAATAGTAACCATGTAACAAAAATCACTGATCAGTTTTATTAGGTAGCATATATGGAAAAGCTTAAACAAAATAGCAATACCATATATTCATCAATATCAACTAGAGAAAAGATGATAAGTAGGAAGCATGGAATCCATGAAAACAATGAGTATTTCACATACTGAGATTTATTTATTATGTTAGAGCTTATTAATAGAGAAAAATCATCAAAATATTATAGAATCATTGTAAAAGATGCTGCATGAAAATATTTCTAAAGGAACTATAAATAGGATTTTTCTTAAATAAGATAGTTTTCTTGATCATCAATTAATATTTGAGGAATCCCTGTGAAGATTAAACAGAAGACAAATAAGCCAACAACTGCCACTACATAGCACAGTTCTGAAATTTTAAACCAATCTAGCCAAAGACAATCTTTCTGAGTAAAAGTGAATTGACTACTTTCAAATGATTAAATCAACTATTTATATTCAATTGAAAAACTATTACAACTAGGAACTCGCATTACTAAGACTACATAAAAGAATGTATATATTTTCTTCCCAATTTCCAACAATAAAAAGATACACAATAGAAAATTATCCAAAACACTTATAAAATATGCAAGGAGTAATGTTTGGCTCACCACCCCAAAAAAAAAAAGTGCTCAGGAAATAATGTAAGTAGTAACTCATTTATTACCACTTACCCCGTGTAGGAATTATGCTAACTCCTGCTCCTGAGTAGTTTCCTATCTCTAGACAGAGGGGGTGAGAGCTCAGTCATCATGCACATCTTAGAGACAACTGAAGTGGCTGTAACTATGTGAGGGAGTGAGGAATGTCTTGCTCCATCATGCAGATTCCTTAAGGTGAACAGCAGGAGCTTGGATAAGATGTTAGGGGGAGCCCAAAGTCCCTAAGAGAGAACCAGAAGAGAGAGAGTTCATCATGATAAGGAGGAAGAGGGCTGCAGAAATGCTTTTGGACCAAGCAGAGAACAAGGAAGATGCTGAAAGAGAGGCTGTTTTTAAACCTGAGGCTTCCTTCTTGGTTAGGGGCTCGAACTAGTTTAAAATCATTTTGAATCTATAGAATTTCCTAATCTCCTTACCCTGGCTAGCCTTATAGGGGAACTACTTCTTCCTTTTAGTTAATGTACAAAGAATGTTACTACACTGTTCTTCCTATTCAAGTGGGTCATCTGGAGGTGTCCTTTGTGAATCTTGTCTTCCTGAGCAGGTGGATTATATAGGCAACAGCTGTGCCCTCATCAGGAATTCGGCATCAGACATGAATCCTTGGCCCAGTGTGTTGTTTCCAGAGAAGTAACTCCAGGACTCCAGGAGAGTCTCTGTCTTTCCTCAAAGTATGAAACTAAAGATGAGGCAGGGCAGGGAGGTATAAAATTTATTGATCTCCAGAAGTTAACTTCTCATTAAATAAAAGTTTCTGTTGTTATAATCTCTGGGCAACATAATTGCTAAGATTTTGGGGGCCATAATCAAAATGGAAATTCAGTCAATTTTGACGTTTTAGGAATACCACTGATGTCAGAAAAATATGTCCCCTCCCACTGTAACTATTAAAACCCTTTTTATTGTGGAAAATTCCAAACATGTACAGAATAAGGAAAAAGATTAATGAACCATTCCTGTGTTCAAAAATTATTGCCCATTCTATTATTTTTCACCAGTAACCTGGCAGTTCCACTTCTGACCCTCATTACAAGAGGATTATTTTAAAACAAGTGTGAACTATAGTGTCTTTTAACCTATAAATATTTAAACAATTACAGCATATATCTTTAAAAGAAAAGGACACTGGGCCTCCCCGGTGGTGCAGCGGGTTGAGCGCAGCGCTGTGATGCTGTCTGCAGCCTCTGCAGCACTGGTTGGATACCCACATGGTGTGGCAGAACTCTCCTGTCCCACTGCTCCCCTCAGCAGTGTATTTCATCAGTCTGCCTGTTCTGTTCCCCGCTCTGTCTCTGGTGAATCCTCTCACCCCTAGCTCCTCCGGCCTGTTCCCCAGCTCTTGTATAAAATAAATAAATCTGAAATAAAAGAAAATATTAAAAATAAAGAAAAGAAAGGACACTTTAAAAAATACCATTCACGTGTTTACAAAAATTAAAATAATTATATAAAACAGCATTAAATACTCCACACCACTGAATTTCCATCCTCAGAGGATAGTCCTCTTTTTGGCCTTTCTGACGTTTCCACTGTGGCTTCTGGGGAGCATTCATTTACCAGGAAGCTGAGGTTTCTGCCCTGCACACATAAGTGAGAGGCCTATTGCTCCACTTTATCAGGGTTCAGAGCGTCTGACTGACAGGTAGGGGATGTCCCCATCTGTTGGGAGTCCATAGTTGGTGTATTAAATTTAAAACATGCAGATTAATATCTGCTGAATGAGGAGGCACCAGCAACACACATGGTGTTGACAAGTAACTCTCTCAGCATCTGAGCTCCCACTGTGGGGAAGTGAAAACCCTGGGCTGTTTTCATCGAAGGCACTTTCAATATACTAAGACAAAAGAAGTCTCAACTTTGTTACTTACAGATCCCAGGTCAGGGGTATAATGAGCTGAGGATGGGGGGTGGTAAGGGAAATCATCTGTCCCAAGTCACTAGTCAACAAAGACAGAGAACAGGTAGCAAGCTCCTATTACTTATTAGGGGCTTAAGGAAGAAGTCACAAACTAACTTTCTTGGACTCAGTTCTAACTGGTTATTTTGAAAGGTTCCCAGGAAAAGAAATAAAAAACTTACGATGGGAATCCTAAGCACATGTCCTTATCTAAATGTTCAGAATCTGTGAGCAGAGTTATCATACTGTAAAATGTCTAAGCAGCACCCCAAAATAGCAGTTTTCTCATCACATCCTAAAAATACCCAACAGCAAAAATCACCGACAGCCATAGATTTTTCAGTGTCACTTCTGATCTCAACAGAGGGAAGAAGAACTGTAGAAGATGAAAGTCCTTATGTGGAGAAGATTAGGATTAGAATTAGAGGCTGCCTAGACAGAATACTGACCTCTGCAGACTCTGCTCAAGCCAGCTGCAGGTGTGGTCACCCAACTTTCCAGGTCCCAAGTCCAGGTAAGAGAGTGACTTTCTCAAACTCAAGATTGAGTGATAAAGGAGGATAAAGCATTACCTAAGTGTCTGTGAAACCAGATAATAGAAACATGTTCCTCTGAGAGCACTCCTGGTTTAAAAAAAAGTAAAGTAATGTAATACTGTCCTCTAACAATAGTTCAGGACCTATTCCTCTATGTTAAATAAATAATAGTGGGATCTACATGTACTTGACCTTCAATTAAGCAATCCATGGTCCATCTTGTTTAAAGTTTAGTTGAACTAATTATATTGGGAGATGGTATGTTGGTTGGACATTTGTTTGAAAACAAATCTAACAATGCTTTAATCTAACAATCATCTCTTTACTGCTGTTCACATTCCCAAAGAGGTACTACTGTAGACATGATTCATCATCACTCTTAATCCTCTTTCAGAGAAAATCATGATGATAAATGTATTTCTAGTTTTATTGTTCAGAATGCCTGGTCTATCTGTAGAGCTACTGTGATATTGATTCTGTGACTACTGTAACAAAATTTAACTTTGCAAATTCTCTTCCCCACTGCTCCAAAGCTTACAGAAACTGAAGCTACATTACCTCATATTTTAGGAATAATGGTCAGAATTATGAATCTCATAATTGGCTCCACTTTATTTCCCTTCAATATGAAGATTCTGTAATTCACATACTTTACCTAAGTAACTTAGGTAAATTAGATATTTATCTAAGTAAATATCGCAAACATCAAAAATTGTTTGCATGTTCAAGATAACTCAAATATGTAACTTTTGAAAAGTGTAATGTATATTGGAATGAAAAGACCTGGATGAATTTTTATTTGGTGCCATGTTCTTCTGAGTGTTGGCTCCGCAAACACAGAAGTAGTCTTATACTTAGTTTAATCATCATCATGCTAACCTGATGAGTTTTCAGGTTAGACAAAGTTGTTCCTCCCATTGCTTCCAGGATCTTAAAACTCAAGCTGGACAGAAAGAGAGCACTCCTTTCTTCTGTCCTTTGAATGATGTCATTCTTCCCATCATTGACTTGAAAGGCTCCTTGATTTATTTTTACCCCATCCTCGTGGTATGCAGCCATATTTGACAATCATGTCTCTGGGATAAACTTAAAGACTGGCTTGTATGTTCTCTAATCTGTCATTTTTTTTCCTGACTAAAAAAGTCTACTGGTTATTATATACCATGCTTTTTCCAAGAGGTTGGAGTCAGTAGAACAATGACTTTTGTTCACTATAAAGAACCCAATGGTGAGAAACAAAGAAATATCTGAAAATTGCACAGATTGAGCCCCTGTCATGTTTGCAACTTTCAGGAAGAAAGAACATGAGACAATGGGCCTGACAGCACCTCCATCAGTAAGGGAACTTTTATAAGAAATTCATATAACATTTGGTCCTTATATGTACCCAAATGCACATAGTTGACTGAATCATCCCTGTAAGATTAAGAAATTGCTGTGAAGTTATGAACATTCTTTCTTCTTTACTGAATGACTAAGTTTGCTAAAACATAACTTCCTTTAGTTAGACTGAAAATGTTAGAAATTGACAGGAAGCCTTCTTTCCTTTTTTAAGAAATAACAATTACAGATAAGGATTCTATTTTCCCACATCCTTGCCAATATTTAATGTCTTGATTTTTTGATAACAGCGATTCTAAGTGGTGTGAAGTAAAAATCAATTTTTATTTCCCTGATGGTAAGTGATGTAGGACATCTTTTCCTCTGTCTGCTGACTACCTATATGCCTTCCTAGTCTATTAAATCTTCTGCCCATTATTATGTTTTTTTAATTTTTTGGCAATGAAAATCAGTGTTTTTATTGTCACTTTAATTTTTTTAATTTTTTACATCATTGGTCATTTTTAAACAATATTTGCTTCCCCCCCACTCCAGGTCTAGTCCGCATAGAATTTCCCTCACCAATGCACCCAGGCACCATCACCACTGTCCCCTGTGCTCCTCTCTCCCTCCCTCTGATCCCTCTCCCCCTCCTCCCCTGCAGGATGTCTCTGATTTATAATTGTCTGTTTGTTTTGGCTTTGTTGTGTTGTGTTTTGTATTGTTATTTTTTTTCCCCCTGATGTCTTATTTGGTTCCCCTATATTCCTCCTATAAGTGAAGCCATACAATATTTTTCTTTTTCCTTCTGACATTTTACTGAGCATAATTCCTCCTAGCTCCATCCATGTTGCTGCAAATGGCTTGAGTTTATCTCTTTTGATTGCTGAATAGTATTCCATTGTGTGAATATTCCACATCTATTTTTGCGCATTTGGGTTGTTTCCAGGTTTTACCTATTATAAATAGTGCTGCAATAAACATAGGGGTACAGGTGTTCTTTTGAATCAGTGTTTTTGTGTCCTTTGGATAGATCCCTACGAGTGGGATTGCCAGGTCATATGGTAGCTCCGTTTTTAGTAGACTGAGGAACCTCCATACAGCTTTCCATAGTGTTGGACCAGTTTGCACTCCCACCAGCAGTGTAGGAGAGCTGCTTTTTCACCACATCCTTGCCAACTTTTGTTGTTGCTAGTTTTTTTAATATGTGCCATTCTTATTGGTGTAAGGTGGTATCTCATTGTGGTTTTGATTTGCATTTCCCTGATTATAAGGGATGTTGAACATTTTTTCATATGCCTGTTGGCCATTTGCATCTCCTCTTTGGAGAAATGTCTTTTAAGTTATTCTGTTCATTTCTTGACTGGATTGTTTACTTTGTTTTTGTTGAGTTGTGTGAGTTCTTTGTATATTTTTGTGATCAGTCCCTTATCAGTTGTATGGAGAGCAAAAATTTTTTCCCAATTAGTGGGGTGTCTCTTTGTTTTGGTTAATGTCTCTTTTGCTGTACAGAAGATTTTCAGTTTGATGTAATCCCAGGTGTTTATCTTTTCGTTGACTTTCTTTGCTTTGGTTGATGAGTTTTTACAGGTGTTACTGAGACGTATGTCTTGTAGTGTTTTACCTATATTTTCTTCTATATATTTTATGGTTTCAGGCCTTTTTTGTTATTTTTTATTTCATATATATTTTTACATCATTTCTCATTTTTGCACAATGTATACATTTTCATCTTGGTTATATTCCTCATAAAATTCCCACCCCCCCTTATTTTGACCCTAATCCCTCCTTCCCTCCCCCCCACCCCATAGTGTGTCTCTGGTTTATAGTTGCTTGTTGATTTTGATTTTTACTTTATTATAATTAGTCTTTTTCCAGGTCCCTTTTTAGGTTTTCTAGATTCCTGCTATGAGTGAGAACATCCGGTATTTTTCTTTTTCTTTCTGGCTTATTTCACTGAGCATGATCCCTTCCAGCTCCATCCATGTTGCTGCAAATTGCATAAGTTTATCTTTTTTGATTGCTGAGTAATAGTCCATTATGTATATGTACCATATCTTCTTGATCCAGTCATCTATTTTTGGGTATTTGGGTTGTTTCCATAGCTTAGCTATTGTAAATAGGGCTGCTATAAACATAGGGGTGGAGGTGCCCTTTTGAATTAATATTTCTGTGACCTTTGGGTAGATTGGATTCAGGTCTTAATGTCAAGTTCTTTTGTCCATTTTGAGTTGATTTTTGTGCACAGTGAGAGGCAGTGGCTATTTCATTCTTGTGCATGTGGTGGTCCAGTTTTCCCAGCACCATTTATTGAACAAAATGTCCATGTTCCATTGCATATTCTTTGCTCCTTTGTCAAAGATTAGTCGTCCATATAAGTGTGACTTTATTTCTGGTTCTGCCCATTTTTAAATTGGGCTATATGTTTTTTGTCGTTGTTGAGTTGATTGATTTATATATTTTAGATATTAACTCCTTAGATGATATGTGGTATGCAAATGTCTTCTCCCATTTAGTGGGCTGTTTTTTAATGATGGTTTCTTTTGCAACAAGCTTTTTAGTTTGTTTGTGACAATATAAATTGTTGCAGCACTATGGAGGGTCTTCAAAAACTTAAAACTACCATATCATCCAGTAATCCCTCTTCTGGGTATTTGCTCAGATACTAAAACCAAGCAAGGATAAAAAGAAATAAATTTAAACAGAAAACCAATAATCTTGATAAAAGCAGATGCAAAAATCCTACTAACATACTAATGAAAATACTACTACTAATGAACATACTAATGAACCAATCACATTACAAAGATCATGCATTAACTACATAAGATTTTTCCGTTGGATGTAAAGGTGCTTCAATCTAAGAAACTAAATTAAAAGACTACAAGATTAAAAAAAACCACATGATCATTTCAATAGATGCAAAATCAGCATTGACAAAGTCAACACTATTTTATGACTAAAAAAAGCTCTCTCCATTAGGGGGAAAGGATGTCCTGCGCTAATTCCATACAGGCTTTGTGGATGCCACCCCCACTCCATCAAGACACCGGTAATTACAAATCTCAGGATCCCCAAAAGGAAATTGCAAGGACCTAAGGGTGGAGTTAAGCAGCCATTTTCTCTGTTTGTAAATAAAAGCTAGCCATGTTAGTGGGGTCGTGCACACTTGGCTCTTGCTCTTGGCCAGGTAGGTTTGGTCTCGGAGGGTCATTTGGGATTCCAGGCCGGCAGAAAGGGTGGGACACATTTAAGAATTTATCTCCCTCTTTTTTCCTTGAGTTGTACATTCCTCATTCCCTTCCCCTGTAGATAAAACTTTTGTTAACCTTTTAAAAAAAATTAAAAAAATAAAAAGCAAACAAACAAATAAATAAAAAAGCTCTCTCCAAACTAGTAATCAAACTAAATTACCTCACATAATAAAAACCACATAAAAAAGGACAAGTTAACTTGAAACAGCTAATTCAGTGTTGAACAGTTAATTCAATGTTGAAAAACTGCAAGATTTCTCTTTGACATCTCTTCCAAACTAAGGATATCAACTCTTGCCACACCTAGAAAACTGGACAGGAAAAATAAAGCATCAAAATTAAAAATAAAGAAAAAAGTTATCTATATTTGCAAATGTCATGATCTTGATACATAAAACACTAAATGTATATATACATATATATATGAACTAATAAACCAAAATCAGTAAAGTTGAACTATATCAAATAAGCACGCAGCAATCATGAGATGTTTCTATAAACTAACAATAAACTATCCAAAAGTGAAATAAACAGTCCTACATACAAAAGCATCAAAAAAATAAAACTTAGAAATAAACTTACATAAGAAGACAAAAACCTTGTGCCTTGAAAGCTACCTAACACTGATGAAAGAAATTAAAGAATATTCGAGAGGGGCGGAGCAACATGGCGGCGAGGAGACGCTGCGAGTAAGATCTCCCATTAAAAAAAGTTAATAGGGAGGAAAAGCGGCAGGTCCCAGTGAGAACTGAGACAGGGAAGATAAACGGACGACTCCAGCAAACTGCCCGAAGAAGAAAGTTGCCATAAAAGAGGACGAGAAGGGAGGGAAGCGCAGAACCCTGCTCCCCTCCCCCGCCCACAGAGGCGGCACTCTCCGACCGGCAGAGACGAGGGAAACAACAAACCAAAACGCCCAACAAGAAAAACGGATGCAGCAAGTGGGACTGTGAGTGGAAAGGAACTATTTCAGCCACCACACCCCGTGAACGGGAGCTGAGGCGAACCCTGCAGGATCCGCTGCGGAGGTGAGCTCCAGGCGCCAGTAAAGAGAGCCCCGCCCACCAGGAGGAGCCCAGCACCAGCACACAGCCCCAGCCGCCCGGTAAGCTTGCGCGAAAGCGGCGCTCGGATTGCAGCTGCCCAGGGCCCTGCGCCTGCGACCTAGGCTTGCGGGGAGACGGCGGAGGCCCTCCCTGAGTGAGCAGGAACAAGGTGCCCAGGCAGGGGAGCGGGATTCAAAAGGCGCCATTCCCGCGCCACTGATCTGGGCTACAGCCCGCGTCCTGGAACTGAGGGCTTTGGAACTGAGACCCGGGCGGAGGCCCTCCCTGAGTGAGCAGGAACAAGGCGCCCAGGCAGGGGAGCGGGATTCAAAAGGCGCCATTCCCGCGCCACTGATCTGGGCTACAGCCCGCGTCCTGGAACTGAGGGCTTTGGAACTGAGACCCGGGCGGAGGCCCTCCCTGAGTGAGCAGGAACAAGGCGCCCAGGCAGGGGAGCGGGATTCAAAAGGCGCCATTCCCGCGCCACTGATCTGGGCTACAGCCCGCGTCCTGGAACTGAGGGCTTTGGAACTGAGACCCGGGGCACGAAATTAGGGGCGTGGGTTCCCCACGACGGTGGGGCACAAGGCAGACACAGCACCCCAAAGCCGTTGAGGTGTACCCTACCATCCCCGCTCTGCTCCCTGTCCCACGGGGTGGATAATCAGCTCCCCAAGGGCTCTAGGAGAGATCTCTGGTGCCACCTAGCGACTTGACCCCAGCACAGGCTACTGAAGGAGCTAGTGGCCAGCTGGGGAGTTAGCCCACACCGGGCCCCTTCTGAACAAGTAGTCTGAGCCCACAGGGAGAGCGAGCACCCACAGCCGGGGCAGACCAGGCGCGCAGAATAGTGTGCCTGAGACCAGAAGCGCAGGGAGTGTGTCCCACATCACCATTTTAGAACAGGGACATTTCTTCAGTAAAGACTACCTGCAGAAGGCTTCCTCAGGAGCCAGAGGTGAGCGGGGGAAGTTCGCCCACGCCAGACCCCCTCTGGCCTGCAGTCCAAGCCCAGAGGGAGCAGGAACCCACCGCCGGGGCAGACCAGGCGCACAGGGAGTGTGTCCCCACATCGGCATTTTAGAACAGGGACCTTTCTCCAGTAAAGGCTGCTTGAAACTGACAGATGACTCCTGGAAGAACCAGAGGGGAACAGAAAAGCCCACCCAAGATGCCGGCAAGTCCCAACAACACAGTGTCCCAACGCATACGGCAAATTAGAAAACAGACAGTAGGGAGGAGAAGAACCACACGCAACCTAGCAACTCTCCAGAGAAAAAGCACACCACAAAAAGAAAGCCAGCCCCCAGATTGCAACGACAATAACTTGGAAGAATTTCTGAGCCTTCCAGAAAGAGAATTTAAAATTGCCGTGATTAAAAAACTGACAGAAGTCATAAAGGAAAACAATGATAAGGGAAAAATAATCAACGATCAGAAGAATGCAATTGAGTCCCTAGAGAGGGAAAACAATGGTCAGAAGAAAGAAATTGAGTCCCTAAAGAGGGAAGTAAAAGAAATGCAGGAGATCAAAGAATTAATGGAAGAACTAAAGAATTCTGGGAAAAGCAATGAAAGCAGAATAGATGAAATGGAAGAACGAATAAGTAATCTTGAAGACACAGAAATAAAAAGAACCAAAACAGAGAAGGAAAGAGAAGTACGAAGGAAAAAGAACGAAGAAAGACTTCGGGAACTATCTGACTCCATGAGGAAAGGAAATATAAGAGTTATAGGAATACCAGAAGGAGAGGAGAGAGATGTAGGAACAGAGAAAATATTCAAAGAGATAATTGAAGAGAACTTCCCAAATGTGAAGAAGGAGCTGAAAATTGATATACAAGAAGCAAGAAGAACACCAAACTTCCACGACGAAAGGAAAAATACAGCAAGACACATAATAGTAAAGCTCCCAAGAATCCAGGACAAGGAAAAAATAATGAAGCTAGCAAGAGGGAAGAAACAGATAACATTCAAAGGAAAACCAATCAGGCTGACATCAGACTTCTCCGAAGAAACACTACGGGCAAGGAGAGAGTGGAGGGACATAGTCAACAGACTCCAAGAAAACAGATGCCAACCAAGAATACTCTATCCCGCAAAGCTCTCCTTCCTCTTTGAAGAAAGAATATGGACCTTCCCAGACAAACAGAAACTCCGGAATTTCATTGCAACTAAACCCCCACTCCAAAAAATACTACAAGGAGTTCTAAAGCCAGAACCTCAGAGCGACGAATAACAATGAAAGAAGGCCAAAAAAAAAAAAAAAAGTTATTAAAAGAATAAATAAATAAAATCAAAGGAAAGACAAACACAATGGCAAATACAGATGTTAACATATCAATATTAACTCTAAATGTAAATGGACTAAACTCTTCAATAAAAAGACACAGAGTTGCAGCCTGGATTAAGAAACAAAACCCAACCTTTTGCTGTCTCCAGGAAACACATTTAGCTACAAAAGATAAAAATAGGCTCAAAGTTAAAGGATGGAAAACAATCCTACAAGCAAATGGACCAAAAAAGAAAGCAGGAACAGCTATACTTATATCAGATAAAACAGATTTCAAACTCAAAAAGATAAAAAGAGACCCCAATGGTCACTACATTATGATCAAGGGGACAATACTTCAAGAAGAAATAACACTCATTAACATATACTCACCAAACGAAGGAGCACCAAAATATATCAGACAACTGTTGTCCTCTCTGAAAACAGACATCAGAGAAAACACATACGTAGTGGGAGACTTCAACACACCACTATCAACAATGGATAGATCAACAAGACAAAAAATAAGTAAAGAAACCAAAGCTCTAAATAAAGACCTAGAGCAATTGGGCTTAACAGACATCTATAGAACACTAAACCCCAAAAAAACGGAGTACACATTTTTCTCAAGCGCACACGGATCATTCTCCAGGATCGATCACATACTGGGGCACAAGACAAACATCAACAGATACACCAAGATTGAAATCATATCAACCATCTTTTCTGACCATGAAGGCATCAAACTAGAAATAAACCATAAAAAGAAGGCAAGGAACTTTCCTACCTCATGGAGATTAAAAACCACACTACTGGAAGACCATTGGACTAATGAGGAGATCAAAGAAGAAATTAAAAAATTTTTTGAATTGAACGACAAGGAGGACACCAATATCCTAAATGTATGGGATGCAGCAAAAGCAGTAATAAGAGGAAAATATATAGCAATAGAAGCTCACATCAAGAAACAAGAAAGAACGCAAAGAAACAACCTAATCTCGAAGCTCAAAGATCTAGAAAAAGAACAACAAGAAAACCCCAAAACCAGTAGAAGAAAAGAAATAATAAAAACCAAAGCAGAAATAAATGAAATTGAAACTAAAAAAACAATCCAAAAGATCAATGAAACCAAGAGCTGGTTCTTTGAAAAAATCAATAAAATAGACAAACCCCTAGCCAGGCTCACAAAGGAAAAAAGGGAGAAAGCACAAATAAACAGGATCATCAATGAAAGAGGAGAAATCACAACGGACACAGCAGAAATCAAAAGAATAATCAGTAACTACTATGAACAGTTATATGGAAACAAGTTTAACAATCTAGAGGAGATGGACAAATTCCTACAACTCTACAATCACCCAAAGCTAGATAAAGAAGAAATAGAACACCTAAACAGACCAATTACAATTAGCGAAATTGAAATGGTAATCAAAAACCTCCCCAAAAACAAAAGCCCAGGACCTGATGGATTTACAAATGAATTCTACCAAACATTCAGAGACGAATTAGTGCCTATCCTTCACAAACTCTTCCAAAAAATTGAGAAGGAAGGGACAATACCAAACACGTTCTATGAAGCCAACATTACACTAATACCAAAACCGAACAAGGACAACACAAAAAAGGAAAACTACAGGCCAATCTCCCTAATGAACACTGATGCAAAAATCCTCAATAAAATTTTAGCTATCAGAATCCAACAATGTATCCATAAGATAATTCACCACGACCAAGTTGGATTCATTCCAGGGGCACAAGGATGGTTTAACATCCGAAAATCAATCAACGTTATCCAACACATCAACAAAAAGAAATATAAAAACCATATGATAATATCAATAGATGCTGAGAAAGCTTTCGACAAAGTGCAACACCCATTCATGATAAAAGCCCTTGAAGTTCTTGGGATACAAGGAACATACCTCAACATCATAAAGGCCATCTATGACAAGCCAACAGCCAGTATCATTCTCAATGGTGAAAAGCTGAAAGCAATTCCATTAAGATCTGGAACAAGACAAGGATGTCCACTCTCACCATTGCTTTTCAATATAATACTGGAAGTCCTAGCCAGGGCAATAAGACAAGAGAAAGACATCCAAGGAATCCAAATAGGAAAAGAAGAAGTCAAACTATCACTATTTGCAGACGATATGATATTATACATAGAGAACCCCAAAAACTCCACAGAAAAGCTAATTCAACTCATCAATCAGTTCAGTAAAGTGGCAGGATACAAAATCAACACGCAAAAGTCAGTAGCCTTCCTATACACAAACAATAAATCTGAAGAAGAAGAAATCGAAAAGACCATCCCTTTTGTTATTGAAACAAAAAAAATCAAATATTTGGGAATAAATCTAACAAAAGAGGTAAAGGACCTATACAAAGAAAACTATAAAACACTGTTAAAAGAAATAGAAGAAGACACAAAGAAATGGAGAGACATCCCCTGCTCATGGATTGGAAGAATAAACATTATTAAAATGGCCATCCTTCCAAAAGCAATATACAGATTCAATGCTATTCCAATCAAAATTTCAATGTCATTCTTCAAAGAAATAGAAAAATTATTGATGAAATTCATATGGAATCACAAAACCCCGAATAGCCAAAGCTCTCCTGAAAAAAAAAGAAGGGAATGGAGGCATCAGACTCCCAGACTTCAAACTATACTACAAAGCCATAATCATCAAAACTGCATGGTATTGGAACAAGAACAGACATACAGACCAATGGAATCGAATAGAAAATCCAGAAATAAACCCACAGATTTATGGTCAACTAATCTTTGACAAAGGAGCAAGGACTATGCATTGGAGCAAAGAAAGTTTGTTCAATAAATGGTGCTGGGAAAACTGGGTCGCTACATGCAAAAGAATGAAGCTTGACCACCACCTCACACCATACACAAAAATCAACTCAAAATGGATTAAAGAACTAGACATAAGACCTGAAACCATAAAATATATAGAAGGAAATATAGGCGAAACACTACGTGATTTGCACATCAAAGACATCTTTACAGACACATCACCCAAAGCAGTGATAGTGAAGGCAAAGATAAACAGCTGGGACTATATCAAATTAAAGAGCTTTTGCACAGCAAAAGAGACAATAACAAAAACAAAGAGAAACCCCACCAACTGGGAGAACATTTTTGCACCCAACACTAATGATAAAGGACTGATCACAAAAATCTGCAAAGAGCTGATGAGACTCAACAACAACAAAGAAAATAATCCAGTCAAAAAATGGGCAGAAGAGCTTAAAAGAAACTTCTCTGAAGAGGAAATGCAAATGGCCAACAGGCATATGAAAAAATGTTCAACATCACTTGTCATCAGGGAAATGCAAATCAAAACTACCATGAGATACCATCTTACACCAGTGAGAATGGCACATATTAAAAAAACTAGCAACAACAAATGTTGGCGAGGGTGTGGAGAAAAAGGAACTCTTCTGCACTGTTGGTGGGAGTGCAAACTGGTCCAACCACTGTGGAAAGCTGTGTGGAGATTTCTGGACCTACTAAACATAGAGCTTCCATATGACCCAGCAATTCCACTCCTAGGTATTTACCCAAAGGACACAGAAACATCAATTCCAAAGAACACCTGCACCCCTATGTTTATAGCAGCACTGTTTACAATAGCTAAGCTTTGGAAACAACCCAAATGCCCAAAAATAGATGACTGGATCAAGAAGATGTGGTACATATATACCATGGAATATTACTCAGCATTCAAAAAAGATAAACACATGCAATTTGCTGCAACATGGATGGCGCTGGAAGGGATCATGCTCAGCGAAATAAGCCAAAAAGAAAAAGAAAAATACCGGATGGTCTCACTCATAGCAGGAATCTAGAAAACTTAAATAAGGGACCAGGAAAATGAAAAACTATAAGAAAGTGAAAATCAAAATCAACAAAAAACTATGAACCAGAGACACTTTTAGGGGGGCGGGGGCGGGAGGGGAGGGATTGGGGTCAGAATGGGGGGCGGCAATTGTATGGGGAATATAACAATAAAATTTATAAAAAAAAAAAAAAAAAAAAAAAGAAATTAAAGAATATTCAATAAATAGAAAGACATCCCATGTTCGTGGATAGGAATGATTAATAATTTAAAATGTTTATAATACAAGCAGTCAACAGACTCAATCCTTATCAAAATTCCAATGGTATTAGTACACAAATAGAGAAAACAATCTTGAAATCCAGGTGAAATCACAAATGACCCCAAATAGTCAAAGTGATTTTAGGAAAGAGGAACAAATCTGGGGACATTACAGTTCTTGATTTCAAAATATACTATCAGCTACAGTAACTAAAATGGATGGTATTATCATAAAAATTAGGTATAAGGACCAATGGAACAGAGAGACCAACAAAAAAATCAACACATACATGGTTAAATGGTCTTTCACAGCTGTCCCAGGAACACACAATGAGCAAAGGATAGTCTCTTCAGCAAATGATACTGGACACGATATACAGTCACATGTGAAAGAATAAAATTAAAACCATAGCTTACACTATATACAAAAATCAACACAAAAATGGATTAGACCTACCTGTTAGATCTGAAATGTAAAACTCTAGAATGAAACAAGGAAAAAAAAACTCATGACCTTGGCCTTGGAAATGAGTGTTTTGATATGACACAAAATCACAAGTAACAAAAAGAGACAAGTGGGATTATATAAAAATAAAAGCTTCTGCAAATCAAAGGAAACAACAGAATGAAAAAGCCACCTATGAAATGGGGGAATATATTTGTAAACCATATATATATAAAGGAATTAATATCTAAAATGTGTAAGAAACTCTCACAACTCAACAGCAGAAACAAAACAACTCAGTTAACAAAGGGGCAAATTATTTAAATAGACCTCTCAGGAAACAAGACATACAAATGGGAAACAAACATGAAAACCTGGGCAATATCAGTAATCATCAGACAAATACAAACAAAAATCACAATGACATAGCACCTCATGCCTTTTGTAATGGATATTATAAAAAGACAAGTGATTACAAGTGTTTGTGAGGCTGTGAAGAATGGGAATTCTTGTTAGAATTATGTTAGAAGTAATATGAAGTGGATCAGCCATTACTGTATGAAAGTTCCTCAGCAATCCCATATCTAGGTATTTATCCAAAAGAACTGAAATAAAAAAATAAAAAAAAAAATTTGCACTTTAATGTTGTTCACTGCAGCATTATTCACAATAACCAAGATGGATGAATGGATAAAGGAAATGTATCCACATGCAATGGGATATTTATTACTCTTTAAAGAAGGAAATCCTGTCATAAGTAATAACATGGACATGTTATTTGGACATAATGCAGATGGAGAAAAACAGTCACAGGAGGACAAATAATGCATGGTGCCACTTACATGTTGTAACTAAACTAAAGAAATACATAGAAATAGAGATTGGAATGGAGATTATCAAGAGCAGAGGGAGGAGGAAATGGAATGTGACATGAAGTTTCGATTATATAATATTAATAATTTCTAGAGATCTACAGTACAGCATAAGTGCCTATAATTAAGAATAATGTATAATACCACCTCACACTGGTGAGAATGCCCATATCAAAAAACTGGCAACAAAATGCTAGTGAGAATGTGAAGAAAAAGGAATCCCCTTACACTGCTGGTGGGAAAAGCAAACTCGTCCAGCAACTATGGAAAGCTGTGTGGAGAACCCTTAAATGACTAAAAATGGATCTACCACAAGACCCTGCAATTCAACTCCTAGGAATCTACCCAAAGAACACAAAAACATTCATTCGAAAGGAAACCTGCCCCCCTATGATTATTGCAGCACTATTGACAATAGCTGAGATATGGAAACAACCTAATGCCCAAAAACAGATGACTGGATCAGGAAGATGTGGTGTATATGTATATGTGTGTGTATCTATGTGTGTGTGTGTGTATATATATGTGTGTGTGTGCACATATATACATATATAGATACACAATGGAATACTACTCAGCAATCAAAAAAGAAAAACTCATGACATTTGCAGCAACATGGATGGAACTGGAAGGGATAATGCTCAGTGAAATAAGTCAGAAGGAAAAAGAAAAAATCAAATAGTTTCACTTGTAGGAGTAATATAGGGAAACTGAACAAAGGGTCAGAAAAAATAGACAAAACTAGCAGGCAAATTATAGATATGAGACATACAGCAGGGGAGGGGGAGGAAGATGGGTCAAAACAGGAGAGGAAAGAACAACACAAGGGACTATAGTGATGGTTCATGTGTGCTCTGGTGGTGGGAGATTTATGGGGATTACACCTGAGAGGAGAAATCAAATATTGTACAAAAACGAACAATGATTTAAAAAATTTTTTTAGAAAAGAATAATGTCTTGGCATGCAGACCTCTCCTGCCATGCCTGCTCCTCCCCTCAGCAGTGTATTTCATTGGTCTGCCTGTTCTGCTATCCATCTGCTCTGTCTCTGGTGAATTCTTTCACCCTCCCGCGCTTCTGAATGTACCGAGTGCTTGTATAAATAAATAAATAAAACTTAAAAAAAATAATAGGAGAGCATAGATCTCCTATTAAATGTTCTTCCCACAATAAAACAAGTTATTTTCTGAAAAAAAATTTACCTGCCCTTCATAACTGCCCTTCATCAAAGTTATGTAATGAATAAAGGTAAATATCTCACACAATCTGGTAATGAATTTTGGTCAGTATTGGATTTAGAGACAAAATTAGTTAGATCATATAAACTTCAGCTATTGGAGTAATATTTAAAATGTTTTCTGTAAATAGAGTGAGAAAAATTAGGAAATCGATATAAAGTGGAAAGATCAAGAAAGTATACACCTCATTGGTCGTAATTTAATAGGAGCAGATTGAAAGTAAATATTTAAACATTATAAATTGGAAAGTCAGAAATGATCTTAACCTTTCTTGACATGCTTATTTTTCAAAAGCTTTACTATAAAATAATGTATACCACATAATATTCATTTAAAGTGTACAATTCCAATATTTTAGTATATTTACAGAATTATGTAACTGTAATCACAATTTAACATTCAAAATTTCCATCACTCAAGAGGAAAACTTATACCAATTGTATTAATTCTCCTTTATTATCCCAGCCCTATACAATCACTAATCTGTTTTCTCTCTGTACAGAATGAATCATTAGAGGAAATTTTTTATGAGTAAAATCATAACTTATGTAGTCTTTTGGGCTTGGTTTCTTTTTTTAAAGATGTATTTATTTATGCATACAATAGCTGGAGTGTAGGCCAGAGTTGCAGGGTAGGTGGTGAGAGGAGCAGAACAGGCGAATCCACTAAAATGCACTGCTCAAGGAAGCAGCAGGAGAGACGGGAGAGGTCTGCTGTGCCATGTGGGTTAGCTCCCGGGCTGTGAATAACTTCGTAGCACTGAGACTTAACTCCTTGAACCACCAGGGAGGCCCAGGTTTGGTTTCTTTAATGTTCTTCAGGTTCATTCTTTTATTTTTTTTCTGTTTTCAAATTCTTTTTTTTTTTAAGTGAGATTTTTTTTTAACTCTTTTTTTTTATTTAAGATTTTTATTTATTTATACAAGCACTGGGGTACAAGCCAGAGGCGCGGGAGAGTGAGAGGATTCACCAGAAACAGAGCAGGGAGCAGAACAGGCAGAAGGACAGAAGTGCACTGCTGAGGGGAGCAACGGGGGAGACAGGAGAGGTTTGCCCCGCCATGTGGTAATCGCCCTGGCCTGCCGGGAATCGAACCTGTTCTGCAGAGGCTGCGGACAGCTTCACAGCACCGCGCTCAACCCACTGTGCCACGGGGGAGGCCCTCTTTTCAAATTCTTATTATTGCTTTATTAAAGTAACATTGTCTTATATCAGTTTCAGGTGTGCATCATTATAAATTAGTATGTGTATCTACTATATTAAGCTCACCAGTAAAAGTCCAATCTATCCTTCACCATATATTTTTTTTATTTCTATATATATTTTTTACATCATTATTCATTTTTGTGCAGTTTTCTTTCTCCTCTCAGGTGTAGTCCCCCCAAAATTCCCGCCACCAAGTCGTCACATGTGCGGGTTCATTCTTTTGTAGCATGTACTGCTATTCCATTCTTTTTTTTTTTTTTAAATAATAAATTTTATTGTTATATTCCCCATACAATTGCAGCCCCCCATTCTGATCCCAATCCCTCCCCTCCCGCCCCCGCCTCCCTAAAAGTGTCTCTGGTTCATAGTTTTTTGTTGATTTTGATTTTCACTTTCTTAAAGTTATTCATTTTCCTGGTCCCTTATTTAAGTTTTCTAGATTCCTGTTATGAGTGAGACCATCCGGTATTTTTCTTTTTCTTTTTGGCTTATTTCGCTGAGCATGATCCCTTCCAGTGCCATCCATGTTGCTGCAAATTGCATGTGTTTATCTTTTTTGAATGCTGAGTAATATTCCATGGTATATATGAACCACATCTTCTTGATCCAGTCATCTATTTTTGGGCATTTGGGTTGTTTCCAAAGCTTAGCTATTGTAAACAGTGCTGCTGTAAACATAGGGGTGCAGGTGCTCTTTGGAATTGATGTTTCTGTGTCTTTTGGGTAAATACCTAGGAGTGGAATTGCTGGATCATATGGAAGCTCTATGTTTAGTAGGTCCAGAAATCTCCACACAGCTCTCCATAGTGGTTGGACCAGTTTGCACTCCCACCAACAATGCAGAAGAGTTCCTTTTTCTCCACAACCTCGCCAACATTTGTTGTTGCTAGTTTTTTTAATATGTACCATTCTCACTGGTGTAAGATGGTATCTCATGGTAGTTTTGATTTGCATTTCCCTGATGACAAGTGATGTTGAACATTTTTTCATATGCCTGTTGGCCATTTGCATTTCTTCTTCAGAGAAGTTTCTTTTTAGCTCTTCTGCCCATTTTTTGACTGGATTATTTTCTTTGTTGTTGTTGAGTCTCATCAGCTCTTTGCAGATTTTTGTGATCAGTCCTTTATCATTAGTGTTGGGTGCAAAAATGTTCTCCCAGTTGGTGGGGTTTCTCTTTGTTTTTGTTATTGTCTCTTTTGCTGTGCAGAAGCTCTTTAATTTGATGTAGTCCCAGCTGTTTATCTTTGCCTTCACTATCACTGCTTTGGGTGATGTGTCTGTAAAGATGTCTTTGATGTGCAAATCACGTAGTGTTTCGCCTATATTTCCTTCTATATATTTTATGGTTTCAGGTCTTATGTCTAGTTCTTTAATCCATTTTGAGTTGATTTTTGTGTATGGTGTGAGGTACTGGTCAAGCTTCATTCTTTTGCATGTAGCGACCCAGTTTTCCCAGCACCATTTATTGAACAAACATTCTTTGCTCCAATGCATAGTCTTTGCTCCTTTGTCAAAGATTAGTTGACCATAAATCTGTGGGTTTATTTCTGGATTTTCTATTCGATTCCATTGGTCTGTATGTCTGTTCTTGTTCCAATACCATGCAGTTTTGATGATTATGGCTTTGTAGTATAGTTTGAAGTCTGGGAGTGTGATGCCTCCATTCCCTCTTTTTTTTTTTCAGGAGAGCTTTGGCTATTCGGGGTTTTTTGTGATTCCATATGAATTTCATCAATAATTGTTCTATTTCTTTGACGAATGACATTGAAATTTTGATTGGAATAGCATTGAATCTGTATATTGCTTTTGGAAGGATGGCCATTTTAATGTTTATTCTTCCAATCCATGAGCAGGGGATGTCTTTCCATTTCTTTGTGTCTTCTTCTATTTCTTTTAACAGTGTTTTATAGTTTTCTTTGTATAGGTCCTTTACCTCTTTTGTTAGATTTATTCCCAAATATTTGATTTTTTTTGTTTCAATAACAAAAGGGATGGTTTTTTTGATTTCTTCTTCTTCAGATTTATTGTTTGTGTATAGGAAGGCTACTGACTTTTGCGTGTTGATTTTGTATCCTGCCACTTTACTGAACTGACTGATGAGTTGAATTAGTTTTTCTGTGGAGTTTTTGGGTTCTCTATGTATAATATCATATCATCTGCAAATAGTGATAGTTTGACTTCTTCTTTTCCTATTTGGATTCCTTGGATGTCTTTCTCTTGTCTTATTGCTCTGGCTAGGACTTCCAGTATTATATTGAAAAGCAGTGGTGAGAGTGGGCATCCTTGTCTTGTTCCAGATCTTAATGGAATTGCTTTCAGCTTTTCACCATTGAGAATTATACTGGCTGTTGGCTTGTCATATATGGCCTTTATGATGTTGAGGTATGTTACTTGTATGCCAAGAATTTCAAGGGCTTTTATCATGAATGGGTGTTGCACTTTGTCGAAAGCTTTCTCAGCATCTATTGATATTATCATATGGTTTTTATATTTCTTTTTGTTGATGTGTTGGATAACGTTGATTGATTTTCGGATGTTAAACCATCCTTGTGTCCCTGGAATGAATCCTACTTGGTCGTGGTGAATTATCTTATGGATACATTGTTGGATTCTGATAGCTAAAATTTTATTGAGGATTTTTGCATCAGTGTTCATTAGGGAGATTGGCCTGTAGTTTTCCTTTTTGTGTGTCCTTGTTCGGTTTTAGTTTAGTGTAATGTTGGCTTCATAGAACGTGTTTGGTATTGTCCCTTCCTTCTCAATTTTTTGGAAGAGTTTGTGAAGGATAGGCACTAATTCGTCTCTGAATGTTTGGTAGAATTCATTGGTAAATCATCAGGTCCTGGGCTTTTGTTTTTGGGGAGGTTTTTGATTACCATTTCAATTTCGCTGCTTGTAATTGGTCTGTTTAGGTGTTCTATTTCTTCTTTATCTAGCTTTGGGTGATTGTAGAGTTGTAGGAATTTGTCCATCTCCTCTAGATTGTTAAACTTGTTTCCATATAACTGTTCATAGTAGTTACTGATTATTCTTTGATTTCTGCTGTGTCCGTTGTGATTTCTCCTCTTTCATTGATGATCCTGTTTATTTGTGCTTTCTCCCTTTTTCCTTTGTGAGCCTGGCTAGGGGTTTGTCTATTTATTGATTTTTTCAAAGAACCAGCTCTTGGTTTCATTGATCTTTTGGATTGTTTTTTTAGTTTCAATTTCATTTATTTCTGCTTGGTTTTATTATTTCTTTTCTTCTACTGGTTTGGGGGTTTTTGTTGTTCTTTTTCTAGATCTTTGAGCTTCGAGATTAGGTTGTTTCTTTGAGTTCTTTCTTGTTTCTGATGTGAGCTTCTATTGCTATATATTTTCCTCTTATTACTGCTTTTGCTGCATCCCATACATTTAGATATTGGTTCATCCTTGTCGTTCAAATCAAAAAATTTTTTAATTTCTTCTTTGATCTCTCATTAGTCCAGTGGTCTCCAGTAGTGTGGTTTTTAATCTCCATGAGGTAGGAAAGTTCCTTGCCTTCTTTTTAGGTGTTTATTTCTAGTTTGATGCCTTCATGGTCAGAAAAGATGGTTGATATGATTTCAATCTTGGTTGTATCTGTTGAT